>NC_142596.1:10369745-10672927 GCF_965207765.1 Zootoca vivipara
ATTGACCAAATCCAATTCCCTTTTAAATGTGCTGTGGGAGAGGGATTATTGGTTTGTTGTTCTTATTTTTACTATGCATTTGGGTTTTTTTAAATATTGTAACTTTATGTTGTGAACTGCCCTGGATCTGCAGGTAAAGGGTGGTATACAATTTTTTAAAAATAAGATAATAATAGTAATAGTACTGTAATAGTAATAGTAATAATAATACTTTCCCTACATTCAATGCTTTTACAAACAAAAAGCAAACTCAATAGCTACTAACCACAATGACTAGGTTCTGCATCCACTGTCAATAAGGTATTACGTCCCTGAATGCCAGATGGTGCGTTCATCTCCAGCTTGCAGGCTTTCCACAAACATCTGGTTGGTCACTGTGAGAATAGGATGCTGGACTAGATGGGTCTCTGAACTGGTCCAGCAGGCTACGTTCTTAACTAGGAAGGGCGACTTGGAATCTGTACAAAGCCAGCAACATGTGGGGAGGAAATTGAATGGGAATTCAGAGAGAAGAGCTCCTAGTTTATACAGCATGGGGCTATGATGGGCCTTCCAGGCTGTTGTGGGGGCTTTCCTCACCATGTGTATTCTACAACATGGATCACATCCACAGCACACATTTGAAGCACTCTTGTAATAATTTTAACAGCCATGGCTTCCCCCAAAGAACAATGGGAACTGTAGTTTAAGGATGCTGGGACCTGTAGCTCTCTAAAACTGCCACAGGGGCATAACAAAAACAGCCCTGAAATTCTGCAAACATTTGTGGAATGAAATGTTATGGGATTTCAGTATCAAGTTACACGATATGCCCTGAGTGGAAGTGAAGCAGTTGTTAAAAGGTAAAGGTAAAGGACCCCTGACAGTGAGTCGCAGACAACTCTGGGGTTGCGGCACTCATCTCACTTTACAGGCCGAGGGAGTCGGCATTTGTCCGCAGACAGTTTTTCCAGGTCATGTGGCCAGCATGACTAAGCTGCTTCTGGTGCAATGGAACACTGAAACCAGAGCAGCGCACAGAAATGCCGTTTACCTTCCCGCCAGAGCAGTACCTATTTATCTACTTCCACTTTTTGGCGTGCTTTCAAACTCTAGGTTGGCAGGAGCTGGGACTGAGCAACAGGAGCTCACCCCATCGTGGGGATTCGAACTGCTGACCTTCTGATTGGCAAGCCCAAGAAGCTCAGTGGTTTAGACCACAGCGCCACCTGGTCCCTTAGAAGCAGTTGTTACCACCCCTGAAACTTTTCCAGACACAAACGGTATTGAAAACAAGATCACATTATTACCACCTCAGCAGCATCATGAGCACAAATAATCATGAATGCAGAGTAAACAGGGATATCTGAAGGGGCTCTGAATGTTTTTAACCCCTCCTTCATTACACACGACTACTACTAAAAGTACTATCATTACAACATTCCATATGGAGTGTTAAGAAACAGGACTAACTGTACTGGCAACCCTAGAGAAGTGTACTGTACACAGCCATTCGCGCTCCACACCAACCTTTCATATCTTAGGCCAGGAAATCCCTATTTAGCACCAAGTTAGTCAATTTAAAGGCAGCTTAGACAACACACTCCAAGTTTCAAACACAGTATTTGAGTTTTTGTACAACCTAAATTTCTATCATAAGCAGCATTACTGATCTGGAAAAAAAGGGCAAATCTCTATACTGCGCCACAATAAATCCATCCTGTGAAAAAATTTTTTGCCTACTGCTGAAAAAACAAAGAAAATTCCGCAAATGCTAATAGCACGCTGCTAATATATCTTGCAAATTAAGTCCAGGAGCTTGCTTTTTGACTGAATTATGCTCTGCCTGGAAATCAAATCTTGAATGAATTGCACATTAGCAAGGGTAAGCACACCATTCTTCCATATCACAAAAGCCAAATTGCATTCAAGGATACAGGAAGCAGATTTAAGGGGGGGAAATCTTCATGATCTGAGGCTATGTACCAACAGCATGAAGTTGTGTTTTTTTAAAAGGTTTGAGGTACAAGAAAGCAAGTTTGCTAAAGTTGAAAGCAGGCTTAACTTTACCATAAAGCTATTCTTGAATAATTAAGGCATTGGTTGTACTTGTAGGAAGTGGCAGAATGGTAGGGTGGGTTGTATCACTTTTAAAAAATCCAGAAAGCAACAAGCGTTTCCCTGCTATATTTTTGCCATGAGTTAACATGGAGGGGTGGTCAAAACTAGACTCCCCAGAAGTAGAACAGTTCGTTCAGCTACATATCTAGCAATAGTTTAGTTAGGCCATGACAAAACAATTGCATAGTTCAGCGTTTCTCAACCGCTGTTCCGCGGCACACTAGTGTGCCGCGAGACGCTGGCTGGTGTGTCGCGACGTGCGGCGACGAGAAGGGCGATTTGCATTGTCACGTGCCTGGCGGCTGCCAATAAACAGCACTGACCCGCCGGAAAGCAATATTTCTCCTCCTCTTTCCCAAAGCTCAGTGCAAACGAGCCTGGCGGCCGCCAAAACACAACACTAACCCGCCGGAAAGCAATATTTGGCAAGTGTTTCTTACAGTCATAATTATAATATAGGGCGGCACAAAGTTAAATTTTTTAACTTTTTTAATGGTGGTGTGCCTCGTGATTTTTTTCACGGAACAAGTGTGCCGTGGCCCAAAAAAGGTTGAGAAACACTGGCATAGTTAAGTGGACCTCTTGACTAGGCCTCAAAGGACTCGGGAGTGGAAAAAGTACAGAGAAACACAATATTGTTACCACCCAAATTCATGCTGCTGCAAATTGTTTGGATCCATAAGTCAAAGGCAGAAATACAAGTGATGATAGCATGGCGGCCAAGGTTTTTGCACAACACAACCTCTAGCTCCTCTTGCTTCTTACTTATTTCAGATTCCTCCATCTTCTAAAGCGGGGAGGGGGCAGGGGGGAGAAGGTCTATGTTTGCAACTACACCATTTGTTTTACTGTACCACTGATTGTTTTTATTGTTTTTTGCCTGCTTCTCATAAACTGGCAAAACCAAAGAGATGCTGGGTTTATTAAAGTTCAGCAACTTGTAGCTTCTGGAGAAGGTGCGAGGATAATATGCTCACCTGCAGCATGTTACACCTACAGCATATTTTACAGTAATCTTAGTCACAAGGTTATCCATACTTCCCTGTCCAGGAACAGTTGTAGTTGGTGCACCAAGCAAAGCTGCTAATGAACCACAAATGGTCACCAGGGCTTCTAGTGACAGCAATGGATTTGGGTCCGAGCCGACCAAACTGTTACCCAGGGCAGGTAAACAACCCAATTCCGAGAGCTAGAAACCACCCATAAATAAAAATCATTTTAAAATGGTAGGCGCTGCAGCAATCTAAAGGAGGTACCTGGCACATCTCGTGATGCTGTTATGCTAAAGCATTGCAAGGCTGGAGTACTTCTTTCAACAAGATTCCCATTCACAACGACACTGATAAATTGTATTACTCGTTTTAGCCAGGCCATTTGCTATTTCTGGGTTTGAACCTCTTTCTCCCATTGTTGCTCCAACTGAAATTGTGCGTTTCTGTGACCTTTACACACGATGTGGCTGCGGACATTGCATTGCCATGATGCAGAATGCAGGGAAATTGGAGAAGCTGTGGATGACTGTTGCCATACCAATAAGGTATCCTTGAGCTCAGAAATGATTGGCAAGTAGAATACAAGTTGCCAAATTAGGAAATATTCTTAGTACAGTGGTACCTCGACAACCGAATGCTTCGACTTCCGAAGTCGACAACCCCGGGAGTCTTTTCGCCACGCATGCGTTCTGCACCTGCACAAAGCAGCGCGCGCGGTCGGCGCATGAGCAGAAGCGCAAAAGCGCACTTCACGCACAAGCGGCGCTTCAACAACCGACAGGGTGGATAAAAATCAACGATTTTTTTTAAAAAAAATTAAAAAATCGGATTTTTAAAATTTAAATTGGATTTTTTAGATTTAAATCGATTTTTTGATTTAAATTGGATTTTTTAAAATAAAATGCTTTTTGAGGAAAATATATTACCACCCAAAGGTGCTTCCATCATGAAATGAAGATTAGTTTTTTAATTATGTAGAATAAGGTTGGATATGCCAACCTAGCAGTTCGAAAGCACGTCAAAATGCAAGTTTCCATGTGCTGCTCTGGTTTGCCAGAAGCGGCTTTGTCATGCTGCCCACATGACCTGGAAGCTATACGCCAGCTCCCTCTCTTCCAGAGGTTTTTGTAAGATTATTGGGCAGTTTCTCTGTCTACAAGATATCACAGGTGCTTGGTTTACTTTTGCAGTTCTCAAAACTGAATTTGACTCAACAGAGATCACATGCCTCTTCTTCCCAGCAAAAATGTTATAACATGAACAGAGTTGAGAAAAAGACCTTAATCCTATTGTTCTACAAACCTATGAATACAGAAACAACCCCTTCAGTGCTAAGTTTCAAGAAGTTCAGTGAATAGAATAGAAACAATATTTTTCTGATTGTTTGGAGTGGACAGTATTTAAGTTTTTCATGTGTAGGCTGGGCTGACAGTCTAAGTTTCTTAATATATATTGTTTTTGTTTAGCCAAATTAGTTAACAAACATGGATGTTTGTTTAAGCAAATAACATATGCTGTAATGTTATTGTTTCAGTTGAATAAATCTATTTAAATTGTTATTATTAAGGTAATGATTATTTTTCTCCTTCCTAAGTACAACAGTAAAGTTGTCCAAATATGAATAACCCATTAAACTGGGGATAAAAAACTAATATGAAAAGTTGTTATTCTAAAAATCTTCATCTACTTGCATATTAAAGTTATACCAGCAAGAATTAGTCTTTATGTAGAAAACTACAGTATGATTTAAATCAAGCCTTACTGACTAGTGATTTAAATCGTGATTTAAATCAGTTTGATTTAAATCAAATCCACCCTGACAACCGAAGACTTTGATTTACGAAGATGGCCGCGGAACAGATCGTCTTCGTAAGTCGAGGTACCACTGTATACTGGAGTAAGAGGGGATGGTGTCAGCATCCCACTTCCAAAACTGGGCGTCTAGGTCTTCTGTATACCCAGCTGCCCATTCCCATTCTGCTAGAATTTGTCTTATGCCAATGTCACATCCATGCTATACATTTAAAGCATTCATATACCTCTGGTACAGTCATGTTGTTGTTGTTTAGTCGTGTCCGACTCTTCGTGACCCCATGGACCAGAGCACGCCAGGCACTCCTGTCTTCCACTGCCTCCCGCAGTTTGGTCAGACTCATGTTCGTAGCTTCGAGAACACTGTCCAACCATCTTACCTGAGCCAGACCATTTATCCCCCTATTATCTACTCTTAACTTGGCAATGGCCTGGTAAAGTTATATACAGGACTTCTTTCTCTTAACTGGGTATGCCAGGGAATTGAACCTAGGAAACTTCTACATGCAATGCATGTGGTCTACACCAGTGAGCTATGGCTCTGGACAGGGGCCAGGGGCTGGGGCAGTTAACTCAACTGTTGGCTCAGCAACTTGCCTCCCTTTCCTACTGTGTTCTGGTTAGCCCTTGCCAGCATTGCTGCCTTTCTTCCTTGCTATCTGGTCTTAACTGCAATGCAAATGTCTGCACCCTCTTGAGGATTTGCTCTCAGACCACTTCAGTCAAACTCTGGAGGGTTGGCTGGTCAAGTTGCTTCATCTCCTATCAAACTTTCAACCAGTGGCTAAGTCCTAGCGGTCCCTACCCTAGCTCCCAACAGGCAGTAGTACTTGACACTCTACAGCCATGGCCTCTCCACCACAACCAAGATGCCACAACTACATTCTGCTTAAACCAGTGTTTCCCAAACTTGGGTCTCCAGCTATTTTTGGACTACAACTCCCATCAGCCCTAGCTAGCAAGACCAGTGGTCAGGGATGATAATAATAATAATAATAAAATTTTATTTATACCCCGCCCTCCCCAGTCAAAAACCGGGCTCAGGGCGGCTGATGGGAATTGCAGCCCAAAAACAGCTAGAGACCAAAGTCTGGGAAACATTTGATTTAAACCATAGGCTTCCAGTACAGTTCGGTACAGTTCCAGGACACGGGTGGCGCTGTGGTCTAAACCACAGAGCCTAGGGCAGAGGTCGGCAACCTCCGGCCCATAGGCCGGATCTGGCCCACAGAGGCCTTTTAACCAGCTCACGAGCTGCCCGCTCACCGAGCCGCCCGGCAAGTCCCCCGTGCGCTGCGCTAAACCGGTGCAGCACGGCGCAGGGTCTCGTCGAGTGGTGCCGGAAATGGCACCTGCGCACACAGATACCAGAAACCGTGTCTGCACATGTCCAGGCGTCGAAAACTGCTTTTGCGCAGTTGTGATTTTCAGCTTCCGGGCATGCGCAGAAGCACGTTCTGGCGCCGCGGACATGTGCAGACGTGATTTCTGGCATCGCGCTGCACATGTCCGGCCCACGGACAATTGTCCGTGGGAATGATCCAGCCCATGCCCAGAAAACCTTGCCAACCCCTGCCCCTGGCCTAGGGCTTGCCGATCAGAAGGTCAGCAGTTCAAATCCCCACGACAGGGTGAGCTTCCGTTGCTTGGTCCCTGCTCCTACCAACCTAGCAGTTTGAAAGCACGTCAAAGTGCAGTAGATAAATAGGTATCACTCCAGTAGGAAGGTAAATGGTGTTTCCGTGCGCTGCTCTGGTTCGCCAGAAGTGGCTCTTAGTCATGCTGGCCATATGACCCGGAAGCTGTCTGCGGACAAACGCCAGCTCCCTCGGCCAGTAAAGCAAGCTGAGCACCGCAACCCCAGAGTGGTCCGCGACTGGACTTAACGGTTAGCGGTCCCTTTACTATGTGCCATTCCCTGCAACTAAATATACAAGACAAAGGTGGTCACAGAGCCCAGCTGATAAATCTGCAACAGAGGAATCACTTTCCTTACCTGGTGAAATAGAAGGCTGTGGACTATATACTTCAATGAAAGCAGCACCGCTGTAAACAATGCTTAATAAAGCTACAGATCACACAGTCTTTACCACTCTGGATGGTGAGAGCGAGTCATAGAGGAGCTGCATGCCGATTTAAAGGAATCACAGCAGTAAGTACATGCTTGGATTCAGAACTCATCAGTAGTCAAACACTGGCACTTCAAGAGTGCAGATCAGCAATAGTATTTTTAGCATGATTGCGAACTTTTTGCACTTTCAGCCAGCTCCCTGTAGATTTGTACAGCTGAGTCATTATAGAAGCTTCCAAACTGCTCAGAACCAATGGCATAGTCTGGTACTTGGCAGGGCTTGTCCCTCCCAACCTACAGGCTGGGGCCTTGAGACAAATCTGGGCAATGCTGCAGTCCTGGTGTCCAGCACTTCACCAAGATGCCAGCTGCTGCACCAAGACATGGCGAAGGAAATCTGCCTGCTGGAAATCTGACTCTTGACAAAGCACCCAGTCTTCGCTTACTAAAGCAGCCAACTCAAGGAGATTTCTTCCTTTGCTGAATGATGCACTTGGGAAGGCCATCTACATTGCTACTTACTTTTTGAAAACATGTCTGGAACTGTTATGTACTAGGCTTGGATCCTGGAGAACCAATGCCAGCCCATGCAGAGGATACTAAACTGCATGGACCAACAGTATGACTCAGTATAAAGTTGCTTCCTATGTTGTTCCTAGGCTTCACTGTTCTTAATTTTGAACTCCTTCTCCAAAATAGGCTTTTCCATACATAGGCAAAATCAGCTCTCTCCTGCTGTTCCTCTGGCTCTGCAGAGTCATTGCAAAGCAGAAGAAACAATACAATAAGGGGCAAGGGAGGCTAAAACAGTGAACATGCAATGGCAGAGTTTTGCATGGGAATGCAGACACCCACTGCTTCTTCCTTGCTGTTCAGCCACTTCCAACACGTGGCTTTTTGTTTTTGCTCAAGGTGGTGGTGGGGAGGCCACCCAGCTCAAGCACAATTCTGTGCTTCGATTGAGAATCAAAGTGGTATGTGATTCAGAGCTGACTTAAGACCACAAGACGACAACACACCCATCGTTCAGTTTTTGCAGAGGAGTTAATGTAGCTGCATGCACCAAAAGCCACACAATATTGCCAACTTGGGCCTGCTGTCAGCCTTTCCACCAGAGTACCTGTCCCCTTTCGCTGAAAGATTCTCAAAAAATCCAATGCCCTTCTTTATCCGCTAATGCTCTATTTCACAGAATCACAGAATTGTAGAGCTGGAAGGCACAACAAGGATCATCTAGTCCAACCCCCTGCAGTGTAGGAATCTTTCACCTAACATGGGGCTCGAACCCACAACCCTGAGATTAAGAGTCTCATCCTCTACCAACTGAGCTATGTAGATTTCAATTTTTTTCCTTTTTATTATGGACTGTTTATGTAATTATTGCTTATTGTAGGATGAAAGGTGGGGCTAGCTGTTTTTTTTAAAAAGAAAAATAAGTGCTTATACACACACAGGATGGAACACCCTGAATGTTATACAATCCCTGCCCTCTACTTCAACAAGGTGGGTTAATAGATGTGTGGATGTTGCCACTTGTCTTATTTCTAATATGACTTTCTCACATTGGGTATGGCCTGAAAATCTCTTGCTATGCATATTGTCTGTTGAACCTTAGCTACAAATTCAGGCCCTACATTGGCACTGGTTAACTCAGGCATCCCCAAACTTCAGCCCTCCAGATGTTTTGGACTACAATTCCCATCTTCCCCGACCGCTGGTCCTGTTAGCTAGGGATCATGGGAGTTGTAGGCCAAAACATCTGGAGGGCCGCAGTTTGGGCATGCCTGGGTTAACTTAATGGATTTATTTAACAGGTTACATACATAGCTCGTTGGCAGCACTCCTAACACAGACCTATGCAGAACATCTTCTGGCCTTAGGGATGGGAGTATAGGAGTCACAAAGCTCGGCTGTACACTTCGGAGACCAATGTGCAGTTAATTTACTGTGTCCACATGTACAACACATGATGCCCAGATTGAACTGGGGCTTGGGCCCATATGCAATGCTATTTCTGCCCTAAGTCTCTTTTCTGCCCTAAATATGCTCCCAATGCCAATGGGACCGTTCTGCATTGCAAGAATGCCTCTAAATTGCACGCTCATAGTCAATGGAAACTGTTATCTAGGTTGGTGAAATTTTAACTTCTGTGGCCAGAGCAAACCGTGGGTATCAGAGCAAATTTCTGCCATGGGCAGAATTTGACAAAGTTTTGCATTACTGGAAAGAGACTCGAGCAGGATTTGCTTTTCTTGTCGGGGCTCCCATCCGACGGAAGTTATTTTTGCAGCAGTATCTTGCAGCTGGTTGCAGTGCAGTTAAGAAGTACTGTAGTCATATATTGCTGCAATACAATTGAGACTAGTGCAGCGGCTCTACAGTACAGAAATAAGTTACGGAACATGCTCTGTTCAGGTAGTTGCCTAGGCAGATCCGGTTAATGCTGGCCCTCGTTGAGGCCTTCATGATCACATGCACTCTGTCTGGAAATCCTTACTGATATCTTACCCCTTCACACATTGCCTCCCTGACTTGTATAGTCAAAGTGGCACAGCACACACAGTTTTTATAGACTGCTACAGTTGAACAAGTGCCAATACTGCCCCACCTTAAGATGTCTGCACCAAGCTCTTGCCCCAGCCCACTGCGCCCATTATTCTATTGCAATACAAGCAAGGCTCTTAAAAGCACAATATATGCCTAGCAGAGTTAATGGCTGCGTTTACAGGTCTCTTTGGGAATCAGTTTGGTAGGGCAGACGTCCTTTGAGCAACCAACATCTTCCACTAATGCAGCCCTGCATTAGTTTTCCTACAGAAACTAGTTGTATTAATGCAACACATCTGTTGCCAAAATGAGCACAGCCCAAAAGGACAACAGTGGAGGAACTAAAGTACTTCCCTGACAAGCAACTTTTGCAACCAAGACTAATAACATAAATGGGCCTTCTGCATGTGGTTTCAAGCCCACCTGTCCCACTTCCTGGGAACACCCACCTGTCCCCCCCCCATTACACGAGCAGGAAAGGTACACAAGCCTTTCTTGCTAGAAGTTTGCAGAACCACTCAGAAGCTATTTAAGATGCTGATGCCAAAAAGCATTTACAACAGCCTGACTGGACCAGCAAAAATACTGCTGAAACATCATACTGATTTGTCCTGCCAGCCATCAAAGCCAGTGGTAGTTTCCAAGGCTTTAACAGGATAAAAATGTATTTTGGTTTCTTCTGCAAAAAGCCAATACAACGCACATTCTCAAAGAACTGTACTGAGTATCATTGTAAACCTTGAGAAGCCCAGCTGAGCAAAAGCAGAATAGTTTTCAGAGGGCAGTGACTAGACTATTTTGGGTTTCTTTTACTTAGCTTGGCTTCTCAAAGTTTCATCTTCCTGACTCATCACATGCTGGTAAATCACAGAAACTCTGCAGTAGGAGAGGACAACACTCGGAAGAAACAGGTGCAAATGCTTGGCTTCCCCATGAAGGAAAACTTCCAAAGGCTAATGGAATGTGAGAGTTTAGTGCAATCACATCCAACCAGAGATACTATCCTAACCTGGTAGATCGGTAATCTCACAAGTGGAATAGAGGCATCTCTCACAGGCCCTTGACCCAGGAAGAGCTACCACCAACCGCCTAGAGTCAAGATTTGGGCATCTGCTAATGAGCCTCTTTTCTACACCCCCTGCAGGGGGCAGCTTCAACTGCTGTGGGAACTTCTGGTGGGTTGAAAAGCACAGTAAAAAAAAACAGTCTAAATAAATACAATTAAAACTCCTTGCAGTCATCCCACGTTGCAACAGCCTGAAATATTACAACAGCCCACGATTCAAAGCCACTTTGGGGAGCACAACTTTAGTCCTCCAACCAGCTGGCTCTACAGGAGCATCACAGAAAACACTACTACTCTCTCTCTCTCTCTCTCTCTCTCTCTGCCCCCACCCAATATTTACCATTGCATTCTCAATGCAGTATCAGGTTTAGAAACTTATCACACCCTATTATTAGTGGGGGCGGGAGGGACAGCTACAGTTCTCCTTCCCCAAAAGGTCTCACTTAGTGCCCCAAACCACTATATTACTCTTGAGGGAATGGATGCCTTAGTAAAACAAAACAAAACAACAACAATAATAATGTTAAGAAAGAAGCTGTCGGTAATAATCAGAAGCTGGTGACAAAGCTGGGGGGAAAAGCAAAGCAATCCGGCAACTGTTGCTGTGCGTCAGCAGAGTCACTCACCAGACTGCAGGCTAGGCTGGGCTGCAGCATCCGAATCCTGGGAGCTCCATGGCCTGTCCCACCCTGGCTGGCTGAGAGACTGCAGTCCAAGGCACAGGTCAGTGGTGTCTGGGAGACCCCGCGGAGACTCCTGCACAGAAGGTGGGAAGAGCATTCTGCTTGCTGCCACTCCCTTGGAGTCCTGGAAGTCTGCTCAGACAGGGGGGGGGGGAGAGAAAAGAAAATACACAAATAAAAATACACGCACGCACGAGCTCGGGAGTTTAGGAGTTTTGCAGAGGGCAAAGCCCAAACCAGATCTCACGATATTCAGCAGCTATTATTTCTACAGATAGTGATGACACGGAGGGGTGGCGGGGAGGAGAGGAGCAGAGCACCAGATGGCCTGTGCCCAGACCCACGTCCACCCTCCTATCCCGCCGGCACTAGTGACTGGGCCGGCATGTGATCAGGCTCTGCTGATGCTTACCGTTCTGCCAGAGACGTCACTCGGCCATGCAATATAGCCACATCTTCGCTTACATGATAGAGGTGGAGAGCAAGCCTGCCCATGGGAGCCGAGGCAGCATGCAGGAGGGGAGAAGAGGCGACACAGTTAAACAGGGAGCTGTAGCTTAGCTCTGAGCCGAGCAGGGAGGTGGCTAGAGGCAGCAGCCACCCCCCTCGGTTAAAGCAGAGCAGCAGAGGCAGCAGCAGCAGCACAGCCGCGGAGGCAGTGTGTGAGTGTGTGTGTGTGAGAGAGTGAGTGTGTGTGTGTGTGAGAGAGAGATCACACTGTTGGCTTGGTGCTTTCCAGCTCCCCTGGCCCCGCCTCCCCACCCACAACCCCCCCACAACCCTTTCGTCCTGGAATGTTTCCAGCTGCTGGCGCAAGCCCTGGAAGCAGCAAAATGCAAAGCTTCACAATTCTGCTAGCATAGTCTGTTTGCTTTAAACTTGGCTATTGTGCGCCCTCACAGTCTCTGCATTGTTTACCGCTATGGGTAACCTTCAGATAAAAGAAAGATCCTGAGCTACACATTGGAAGGTGCATGCACACTTAAGGGGTAGTGGTAACAGAGCCTGACATTTAAACGGAGCTAAGGTTAAAGTCAGCATCCCCTTGCCTTAATAATAATAATAATAATAATAATAATAATAATAATAATAATAGCTATTTGGGGGGGCAGCCACACCCAAAGCATAACCTGTCACTACACTGCTTTCCCATCTCAAAAAAAACCTCCAAAATAAATGGCACAGGGCTGTAGGAGGAAAACGCAGTAATGTTTTGCAAGTCTCCAAATTCCAGCATAATGCAGAACAGGGTGGGAGCCAGACCAGAGAACCTTGTCTCCTTTGAAGCTCCAGTCATAAGGTGTTCCAGCAGTAACATCACTGCCACCCACTTGAGATTTAACAGCTGGAACAAACACCACAGAGCACAGCTACCTGTGCCAACCTCTGGAATTGCTAAGAAATGGCAGTTTCATTCTCGATTTAGACCAGACACGCTGCCTGAAACCCTAAAGGGGAGCTACGAAGCGGCCACATTTTTAGTGCAGAATCAGGAGGAGATGAGAGGAGGATCTTCGAGGATGCAAAATTGGCTTCTTATGAAATCATCCAGGGTTGGGTTTTTTTGGGGGGGGGGACAGTCAGTTATCACTAAACCAACCGTCATTTTTCATAGTCAAGTATTACATGAAGTTAACACCCCGCTTATGTAGTAGGCAGCTTGCATTTTATGCACCATCACCTGATAAAATCCTTCCTCTCCAGCCCAGCAAGAATCTCTACACACAAAAGGACCCCTCCAATTCAGGGATAAGGCATTCGCTGCCTTGCATCATAACCACAACTCAGATTTTGAAAAACTAAGCTGCATTACACTTGTTTGGAGTTTTATTGTAAACGAAATTTGCAACAGTTGGAGTTGCCTGTAGGATGCAAAATGAAAACCAACGGTTGCTCGATCCCAGTATTCCTGACATTTATAGTTAACTATTCATGCATAACTTTGTTAGCTGTTGATAACTGATTACAGTAAGTTTAGAATAGTCCTTTGTTTTTTGTTGGTCTCCCCCAGCTGTGGAATTCTTTTCTCTTCCCCTTCAGAAGCTTTTTAAAAAAACTGATAGAAGAATAGTTAAAACATTGCAATTTAGGTTGTCATTTGTTGGCTAAGATTAAACTGGAGAGATGTTATTGTAAATGGATCATATTGCATGTTTCCATTTTTTTAAAAGAGTGTGCTCTGAAAGTTTTGGGATAGAAGTGAATGCAAATTTAGGCTAGGAAGTCCTATTCTGGAACTCATGGGATTTTATAAAAGCTATGACTTAAACATGCATGCTAGCTGGGTAGAGTTTTGATTGGGGGGGGGCTTGGATCAGTTGAGTGGCTGAATTGTACATGCCTTTAGAGTGCTTATTGGAAGCACAGAACACTGATTAAGGATTCTCTATTAGACACAGCAGAGGTCTAAGTACATTAATTAAAAAATCTGCACAAAGTGACATTTGATGGGCAATATTGTTTGATAAATTTCTTACAGGAGGGAGAAAAGGGAACACAATTCCTTGTTATCTAGGTTTAGAATATGCCTAATAAACTATATGCTGCAACAGCAATGTTTAAAATGAGAAAATTGCTTGGGAAGGGCAGATTGTAAAGTCCCCACACCCTGGAGGGCAGAAGAAGAAGGGACCCGAAGGAGTCTCAAAGCAGCTAACATTCTCCTTTCCCTTCCTCCCCCACAACAAAGACTCTGTGAGGTGAGTGAGGCTGAGAGACTTCAAAGAAGTGTGACTAGCCCAAGGTCACCCAGCAGCTGCATGTGGAGGAGAGGGGATGCGAACCCAGTTCACCAGATTACGAGTCTACCACTCTTAACCACAACACCACACTGGCTCTCTCAGTATTTAGCCATGTGATTTCGCCAAACCACAGCCCAGAGGTGAATGTGCTCAGAAGAACATCTGAATCTGCTCACAGTCTGGATAATTTTAAAAAGTCGTTTGTGGCTGTATTAGGATGCCACAAATGTTGCACACTTTGCACTGGACTGACCAGCGTTCAACATGACTTGGAGAATTTGTATCTGATGGAACTTCAACATAAGGCTCCAAGTTTGAGAGTGAAACTGGTAATTACCTAAAAACTGGAGAATAGACTTAGTAGTGTGTTTGCTGCAGGTCCATGCAGGCACAGCGGAAAAACCCACAGAATACCACAGCAGCACACAACTGTTTCCTAGGAGTTTCAGTTTTTAGCAAGAAAGCAGCAGTCTCGTGGTTGCCAAGATATTCTTGAATGTGTGGGCAATGTCTGAAGTCTCAGAGCCAGAGGAAATGCTGAACAAAATTTATACTACTCCTGGGAAAAGAGAGTAAGGCAGGGCTTGGGTGCCCTCACATGGCTTTCCAACTTTCTCGTGGTAGCAGAACTATGACAACTGCAAAGTACTGATGCAAACTTGCACTGATATCATTCACACAGTTCATAGTTGTCCGATTATATCACTTGCAGTTGTATCAAATTTACTGCTAAATGAAAGTTGCTAAATGGTAGATTTGCTGCACTGGCAGAACGTCATTGCACAAGGGAAAATTACGTGCACTACCAAAGATGGCTGTGCAATGGATTGCACAAATGTTTCACAACCGTGTTGGATTCCTTGGTTGTGCAACCTTTAAACTCTGCCATCTCCTACAACCCTAGGTTATGTCCACACGAAACATGATTTGTGTTAGTTACAGGTAGGTAGCCGTGTTGGTCTGAGTCGAAACAAAATAATAAAATTCCTTCAGTGGCACCTTAAAGACCAACTAAGTTTTTATTTTGGTATGAGCTTTCGTGTGCATACTCTCTGATGAAGTGTGCATACACACGAAAGCTCATACCAAAATAAAAACTTAGTTGGTCTTTAAGGTGCTACTGAAGGAATGATTTGTGTTAATAGCCTTACGGGGTAATCCTATGCATGTCTGCTCAAAGACCCAATGAGTTCAGTATATTCCAAAGACTAGCTGTTTTCATGCAGGAACCTTTTGAGCTATGTCTGCACATAAGTGCTATACTGTACTGCAAGTGTAATATACAAACCTATTCTAGAGCTATACTCTCAAGAACAAAGCTACATTCTATTCTAGAGCTATACTCTCAAGAACAAAGCATATATTTGTGAATGCTCACTCAACATGATCTCATTTGCGGGAATAATATTCCTTTAATCTGAAATCCTGTTAAACATTAATACTATTCTCAGAAAGGAGTAAAACTTAAATCTTTTTAACAAGTGCCAGCCCAATCTTCATTATCCGAGGGAAAATCTCAATCAGCTAGGTAAAGCTACTAAATTGGGATTCTACGACTTTTTCTAAACCTAGAACTCACCCTAAAACTTCATATTTACTTTTGGCAATGTAAGGGCCACCTTGTTTTTCCACCTACAAAGGAATCAGCATGTTCCACCAAAGGATAGAGGACAGACACCTAGGCATTTGCACAGGCAATACTAATACTAATAATTTATTATTTATACCCCGCCCATCTGGTTGGGTTTCCCCAGCCACTCTGGGCAGCTTCCAACAAAAGATTTAAAATACATTAAAACATCAGTCATTAAAAACTTCCCTAAACAGGGCAGCCTTCAGATGTCTTCTAAACGTCTCATAGTTGTCTATTTCTTTGTCATCTGATGGGAGGGCGTTCCACAGGGCAGGTGCCACTACTGAGAAGGCCCTCTGCCTGGTTCCCTGTAACTGCTATTTTATGTTTGAGTGCTTTGCTTCCCAAGAGGTCTATGTTTTCCATTGTCCATATTTATGAAAACCTGGACAAACATCAGTTATTCCAAACACAGTAAACCAGTTATTCTAAAACAAGCTGCTCAGTCAGTAGAGCATCAGACTTTTAATCTCAGGGTAGTGGGTTCAAACCCTTCCAAGTCTATGATTCCTGTGTAGTACCACAGAAGGATGCAGGGAGGACAGCATGCCAGTCTACAGGAAACCAGGCTTCTTCTTATAACATGAAAACTATGTGTTTGTGATATCCCATGAATGCTTAGTGGCTAAGTTTGTGGGCTGAGATGTTTGAAACTCAAGCTTAAATCTCTGCTCAGCTAGGAAGCTTACTGTGTGGGCCTTGGGCACGTAACTCTTACCTGCCAGCCAATAAATGGGTGTTGCAAGCACTAAGCAAATGGGAGTTGTGTGCCCAAAACATCAGAATGGCACCAGATTGGTGAATGCGGCCTTAAGGGGTCCACTTGCCATGCTCATTTTCAGCCTGCCTGAAACATGATGGTCTCTCTAAAGTAGTCAAGATCTAGGGGAGAGGCTCTCTTAGAAATTAACCTGGCATGAGCTTTGGAAGCAATCCCCACCCACTTCTATGATTTTCAGATCGCAGGCTGAATAGTCCTATAAGCATTTACATCAACAGGAGCAGATGGTATTCCCCAGATGTCTGCAGGAGATCAAGTGATATTGCTATGAGAATGATGCCAGGTTATAAATCCTTCAGAGGCTCATGGCAGAGAAGGCAGTGCCACTGGGAGTAGCAATTAGTATGACTGGAAACAGTGGGTAGATGCAGCCAATAAATTTCACCAAGTCATGCCCACATGCTTGATGAGATGCCGCCTGAGCAGAACCAGTCAAATGCTTTATTTTTTGAAAGAAGGCTCAGCTCCTGCAAAGCTGTTAATTCAACCTGCCAAGAAGTAATCCTCTTAAAATATTCAAAAGACCTTGTTAGCCCAGGTCTGAATTGCACAATCTGAATTTAACTTTCATCAAAAAGGTCTGGAGATGGCTATGAGCAGAGATCTAAGGCTCCATCAACAGTTTTTAATTGCTGTTTTACTGACCCAGGATCAGCATTTTCGGCCGAATGCACTTTAAAGCTTAACTTTTCAAGGTCACAAAACTGCACATAAATTACTACTGCGGATGCGTGATGCATGGTGATGGGGTACAGTTCTATGTGCTCGTAATACCACCATTAGTTAGAAGACATCATTCCCACGTTATAGTCACGTGTTTCAAGGTTAAGGCTGACCCAACAACAAATCCATACATCCCCATGAAATCTGGTATGTAATGAATGCTCTGCAAAGATGGGTTCTTTCCAGCATTCAAGACCCTGTCTATTCTCTCTTTCTAGGTGGGTTTTTTGTTCTGTCCTGCAGCAGTGAAGAACCTTTGGCCCGTGGGCCAAATTCTTTTTTATGTTGTTTATTTAAGATTATATCACACCCTTCTTCCCAAAGGGGCCCAGAGCAGCAAACAAAAGGTGAAAAAACAATAAAAGCATATTAGAAGGCATCCTAATATGGTCAGCAAGGCAGGCTTTCTTTATTTTCAAACCATGCACACCTGAGATCATGTGTTACATCAAGTGTGGAGCAGGGAAAGCCGTGACGAAAACGAAACAACCATGAACTCGAAGTACACTCTAAATTGATCCTTGGTTAGTGAGTGTTGCTGTTAAGTGCCAATAAGCTTACTAGGATCCTACTGTATTACAGAATTCCTGATCAGGAACTATATGCAGCCAATCCCTGCCAGAGGTAGGGCTTGCTGTCAACATCAATCAGCTGATGGGCATCAACAGCAAACCCTACAGGGAAACAATTCCTTTGCCAGCATGGTTTGATTTCAACACACCTGGGCGCAAGTAGTATATATAAACTTGGGAAAAGAAAACACTTCACCTGGCATTGCAGTGACATCAGCTAATAAAACAGGTGGGCTTCCCCACCTACCTGTTGAAGTGGCCTGGAACTTGTGTGCAGATTAAATGCAAATAATCTCCAAATCAAAAGGACCTAAACAGCACACAGTCCATTATCTGTGTCTTAAAATAGGATTTGCTATGGATAATTCACAGCCATCTGGATATTTATGATCTACCGTGTTTCTCATATTATAAGACATGTCTTATATTTATTTTTTCCTCAAAAAAACACACTATGGCTTATTTTCAAGGGATGTCTTATTTTTTTCCTCCTCCTCCTGCCGCAGCCGGCATTGCTGCTGCGCCTATCACTATGCCTTATTTTCGGGGTATGGCTTATATTCCTTGAATGCTTAAAAATCCTGCTATGGCTTATTTTATGGGTATGTCTTAAAATATGAGAAACAGGGTAACGTGTGAACCCAAGAAGGCCCACTGCCTCCATTTCCCCCAAAAAATAATGCAGGTGGAAAGCCAATTGCTTTACTTATACAGCAAGGATGGGGGATTTTAGCTAAATGAGCACCCAGGGTAGAGCTTACATATATTTCACTACTTGTGGAGCATTTTGTTTCTCTCTAAATACTATTACCAACTTTGGGCTCAAGCTTCAGGAGATTTAAAAATTCCTGGCTGCTTCCTGCATACAAATCCTCAAGGCTGCAGAACAAGACTCATCATTTTCATAGGCTTGCTCACTATCCTTGGATTAGTGTCTTCTTCATTTGCTATCTGTAGATTTAAGGACTAATTTAACACTGACTTGCCTGTTATACTAGCACATTCAAGAAAAGAGCACTTCGGCTACACAACTACAATGTAAACTGAAGCTTTTCTAATTTTACAAAAATTATTTATGCCTGCTATTCTGATTGACTATGTTTTGCACTGCTCATTACAATCACAAAATGAAAGCAAATGTGTGCTTTCCAACCTCATCAGACAGGGTCAATGTTTAGCCATTTAGAAGCATTGGATAGTAACACTTGTTTTATTTTAATGATGGTGCACTTTGGCTTGTGTTTTAATACAACAGCCTTTACCAATGGAATGGGTCTGGTCATGCAGCAGAAAGTAGGGAACAGTGTGCTTGGGAACTTGAAGTTTACCCACTGTATCAGGAATATAATCCTCATCTGACTCTGCCAGCTGTTCCTCCAGATCACACACATTGCTACCAACTTATTTGCTAGCTATTTAAACCATCAAGGAAACTTGCACATTGACTGTAAATATTACAACTCCATAGAAGCCTGCAGACTTCTATGCCCCTTATGTTAAAATATTATAATCAACTCATTAAGTTACCTGATAACAGATCTCTCCTTTCCTTTGCAATGGGTGTTGTGCAGACTCCCTTGAAGTCAAGTGAGTTCCCCAGCATGCTGTTTATTTGTCGGAAAATCTCTGCATTGCTGCACGTGGTCAAAGCTGGAACATCAGAGTTGTCCCAGCAATCTTTTATGGTCCTTCCAATACTGTCCTTCTGGAAACAAAAGCAACTGTATTAGCACCATAGAAGGGAGGGGAACCTTAGGTCAGGGAGCCTGAATGCAGTCCTCCATGCCTCTCCATTTGGTCACTGAGTGCTTGTTCAAATTTGGACTACTCTGGTGTAATTTGAATAGAGGGGAAAGAGTAGTGTACAACTCTTTGATCTTTCCCATTCATAATAGTAGATGCTCACTTTTGTGTGTTACCCCTGGCTTTTGGCGTGTTGATTCTATGCTAATTAAGTACAGTGGTACCTACCTCGGGTTATGTACTTAATTGGTTCTGGAAGTCCGTATTTAACCTGAAGCAAACTTTCCCATTGAAAGTAATGGAGAGTGGATTAATCCGTTCCAGACGGGTCCACGGAGTAATTAAATTGAAAGTACTCAACCTGAAGTGTACTTAACCCGAGGTATGACTGTATTGACAGTGCAGGAATAAAGATAGCTGTAGACACACCTCAATTTCTTTTTTAATCCCTACCCAGGAACTGCGCAAAAGCACATAGGCAACTGTAAGTTCTCAGCATACATTTTTGCAGTTTTCCGGTTTTGTACAAATTCAAGGGAATGTGCCAGAATGTGCAAAATCCGAGGCAGAATTTTTTAATTTGGTTTGCTGGTGCAGTTTTCTGGTTTTGGTACAAGTGTTTGGAATCAAGGGGAGGGGAATATTGCTCCATTAAGGAATGCACAGGAAACAGGTACCAGAATGGCTGGAAAAGGAATGAGAGCATTGAGGAGGAGTAGGCGTGGAAATAAGTACCAGAATGTGACAATGGATCCACCCACCCCAAAACTCTGAAACAATCTGCAAGCCTAAATGGAGAGGGCTGGATTGTTCCTGTACTGATTTATCCCTGAATTTGCAGAGGAAAGGCATTGAGACTGCTGTTTGAGAGTAACACCATGGGGAGACTATGCAAATTAAATTGAAACACAAACGACTGCAAACACACAATAAACTCTGCTGCAGACAGGCTCCAAGACACTCTGCCCTGTACCAGTCACCAGCCTCACACAACATCCTCAAGTGCTTTTGTCTGACAAAGGTTATCCTTGAGCTGCCACCTTGTCTGCCTCTTGCTTGCCTGAATAGAGAGGTGTGAACGTAGAAAAGCATATTTTGACTTTTGTATGGCTGGAATATAGCCCACTGGACAAAGGCAGGAGTCATAAAAAAATAGTTGGTCTCTAAGGTGCTACTGGAAGGAATTTTTTTATTTTGTTTTGACTACGGCAGACCAACCTACGGTACCTGTAACTAGGAGTCATAACCTTTGCTTTGCCCATTTTTGCCTCCAGCTCTGCCTGCCACTAGGCTTGTCCCATACCCCTCAAAGGGCATGCAATGCTTGGGCTGAAATAGATTACCCAGCTTGGAACGGCAGAATCAAAGTGAAGCTACAAGCAACAACTTAAACTGAACGCTTTCAGAATGTGCTTAATGTGTCAGCCACCACAGCTTTGGAATCAAAACTATTTGCACCACACAATGGTAATAAACCAAATGCTTAGCATACTCTCAAGTTAGCACTTCCAAGTTTGTGTGAGTGGGTGATTCAGAGCTAGGGTCATTTTCACTTCCTGACAATCTAGTCTTTTCATACCATTAATCAAATGATTCTAGTGTCGTCTACTCCACCAAGCGAGCCTGCTCAAGGCTTCATCCTCCACACCAACACAGGCACACATATATATGTTTTCAGATATTGCCTGGAGACATGAGGATTGGGGCTTGACTGCTTAAAGTGCATCATATTAATAAAGCAGTGGCTACAGATCTAAACTCACACCCCGTAACTCTTGCAACGGTTTCTCAACTTCTGAGACTGTGCTTGAGTCTCCAAAGCCTTCTGCACCATGAGGATTAGAACGCTTAATGAAATCAGGACTCGCAATGTTGAATTCTAGCTTATACTAGAACACACTGCTGCAGCTACTGTGTGGTAATCAGCAAGCAGCACAACCACCAGCAAGGAATAAACCTAAACACAGCACAGTCCTTAAAGTATCTGTACTATCACAGAACACACCACAAACAGCTGTTCTAGAGTCAACAGCTAATGAAAACAACTGACTGAGTTTCAGGCAATTGACGTGAGGATAACACCATCTAGCAAGTATTATTCCTGACTCCACCACCCCTGTTCCTTAAGTTTAGGGCCAACAATGAAATACAAAATCAGTTAAGCTATCCAGCCTTAAAAAAACCTGGTATATGCAGTACACAAGCTATTTATGCATTATCAATTCAAGTATCCTCTCCAGTTACAATTTCCAACAACCCTAAAACTACAGTGCCCAGAATCCTTTGAGGTAAAGAACATGCCTCAAACGAAGTCCTTTCTCTTTGCTGGGGAGTTTGAGCTACTTCTGAATTTCTAGTCTTAGCGTCCACTAACTCACCTCCAAGGAACTCATTCTTTCTCTACTAGCAGAAAATGTATTTTTTCCACCATGGTACAAACTGAAACTGAGCGTTGGGTAGAAAAGTACTTCGAAGGAAAAGAAGCCCTCCCCCACGAAACAGAATAAAATAACTGAAAAGCCAAGCAGATTTCAGTTAGTGGGTCAGAACCAGGGCTTTTTTTCCCCCGGCAGGAATTCACAAGAGCTCAGCTCCGGCACCTCAGGCGAGCTCCATTACCATTGTAAGAGAACAAGGGAAGCGCCGTTCATGTTGAGTCCCGGCACCGCTTTTTCTATAATAGCACTGGCCAGAACCCATACAAGCAATACCACCATTATTATCATTTTGCTGTGTTAAAAACTTTTGTAACGAAAGAAGCAGAAAATGGTGAGGAAAGATGTGCAATTTATTGCACGTGCGAAGACTTTCTACTCAGTCCCACTGAGTTCAATGGCCCGTATTCCCAGTAATTTGTGCACAGGTTTGCAATCTAGTAGCGTGCTCCTAACGACGCCTACTCAGAAGTAAGTCCTGCTGAATTAAATGGGTCATACTCCTAGGTAACTGGGGGTTAGGATTGTAGCCTAATAGGGGAGAAAACGGGGCAGGGGGGGGGGAGGTTGGGAAACAGAAAAGCGGGTGGGGCAAGAGAAGCGGAGAGCCAGCTAAAGAAAAACGAAACCAACGGGAGAAACGCAGCCCGGCGCGGATGCGCACATTAAAAAAGGGAGGCGCCCACGTTCCTCGGCGTTAAGAGCAACTTCACTTTTTAGAAAGCAAAGCCCATGGGTACACGAAGCGAAGTAGGGAAGCGGAGACAAGAGGGAGTGTTTGCCGCTCCTATGCGTCCCCCTCTGTACTGCCCTTTTATGTGCTTACCCTAATAGTCAACATTCACGCTAAAGGTCGTGTAAACGCCGCCGCGCCTCGCTAAGGGTCCCCTGGGACTCCCAAACCGAAACGAAACATCTGCACGCGGCTGGGGCGGAGAGCCAGAAGCCACGCGCGGCTCGAGCACGTGAGAAAGCTACAGCTGGGGAAGCCAGTCCCGCCCCGGCCCCCTTCCTAGGCAGGCGAGGCAAGGAGGCCGCGTCCTCCCGCGCTGCAAAACCCTTCGGGGGACACCGCCCTCCGCAGCTCTCTGCCCACCCGCCGTGGTCGCCGAGGTTTTTGGGTTTTTTTGCAGCCCACGCTTTGAGCCGCTCGCTGCGCCGCCGTTGCTTCGCCCTCCTTTCCCCCCCTCCTGTCTCGGTCCAGCCTCGGACTCACCGGGACTGTAAAAGCCATCGCAAGGCAACCTTCTCGGAAACCCCGCGCGAGCGCCGCACGCGGGAAACTTATACCTGCGCGCCCGCGTGGCTCCTGCTCCCCTCCTCCTCCACGGGGCGGGGGGAAAGGCGCTAATTAGGGGGTTGTTGTTAAAAACAGAAAAGCAAAGCCCCGCGCGCTCTTCCCCGGGGGATCGGGCGAAGCGTCGCCGGGTCTGCCCCACCCTCGCGTGCAGGAGTTTGCAAACGCTCCCTGCCCGCCAGAAGGGAGTAGCTTTCAGCACAGGAGGCCGGCTAATTATTAATCAGCCGTTTGCCTCGGTGCCTCGCGTATACTTGGCGCGCTCGAATAGCCACACAAAACTTAAATTAGATTTATTTTTAAATGCGCAACGCCATCCATAGAAATGCACCAAGGCTATCAAGCTATTTTTTTTGGGGGGGGGGGACAACACATGCATGTATGCCTTATTCCGCTGCTGCCGGCCTCCCCACCCGGTGCAAGGCGGTTTGCACGACAAATTTGCAACAGCTGAGGATGCGCACCTCGCTGATTCGGGAGCAAGACCCGCTGGATTCAGTAGGCCTTACCTCTGAGTAGAGGCTGCGCTGTCAAAATCTTAAAACGCCTTGCCAAGAGGCCTCCCAAACAGACGCCAAACAGATAAACAGCTATGTGTTGTTGTTTTTAAAGACACCTGAAGGCAACTCAAGGAAGCTGTGTGTTGTTTTTACTGTTATTTTTGTTGCCAGCTGCCCAGAGTGGCTGGGGCAACCCAGTTAGATGGGAAGCATATAAATAATAGAATTATTATGAGGAAGCTCCTGTTTTTACTAATTTTTTTGTTGGGAGCTACCCAGAGTGGCTGGGGCAACCCAGTCAGATTGGTAGTATATAAATAATAAAAGTATATAAATAATAAAATTTATTATTATGAGGAAGCCTCTGCACACGGGGGCCACAGCTGTGGCATCCTCCCAATAGCCAGCTAGATCCCTCTGGGAAACACACAGGAACAGTGCTTGGGGGGGGGGGGCGGGACGCAGGAGTACGCATAAACATTTTGTGAATCTAACAGGTGAAGAAACTAAAATTCTTAAAAAATTTAGTTTCTTCTCTAGCATGGTGAATCGTCAGTTCCGTTGCTACCCCCGATGTCCATTTACTGTATTTAGTTTTCCCGATTTGAACTATAACATTGTGATTTTCTTGAGTCAAAATGAGAGTAACCCAAACATTTATTTATTTTTAGAAAAAAGTGTTGCGTGGGACATAAGAGTAACAGTATGCTTCCCCTTTATCCCCCCCCCCCCAAGCAACCAGTAATCAGAGGCAAAGAATCTCCTGCTGTGGAGGTAAACATTGGCTTCCTCCTCCTCCAGCAATTTATCTAATGCCCTTCTGAAGCCATCCAAGTTGGAGGCTATTACTACTCTGTGGAAGTACTGTATGTGTTGTGTGTTGAAAAAGTGCTCCCTTCATCTCCTTTGTGCAGTGTGAACACCCAACCTCACAATCCATATACACCTCTGTTCATAGGAGCCAACTCCTGGGGGCCGATAAATAAAATATTTGAGGGGGCTGGGCCCCTGCAAAGTTGATGGGCATTGCCAATCAAAAATTTGTATGTGTGTGTGTGTGTGCTGTATTATGCGATCAGTTATGCGGGGTGGGGTTTACTTGCACTCCCCCCTCAATATTTTATTCAAGATGGCACCCCTGCTTCTGTTGGTGGGCGATAAAAGATGGGTCTCATCCTGTTTATTGTTCAAGGGCATTGTGATTTCAGCTGCAGTCCGGCAAACTTCCTCGGGGTCTCTCGCCTGATATTTCTTCTCCCATCTCCATTTTTATGGCATATGGTATGCCATAAAATTAGAAGTGTATTTTTGGAGGTGTTCTTGGCATCTATCAGCTGTGCCGCCTTGAATAAAATATTAAGAGTGGCCCGATAAGCCCTGCCCTGCACAATCAACCACATGATCACACACACCATTTGAATGGCCATGCCCATTAACTTTTAGGGAGGGAGGCCCCCAAAAAAATTATTGGGGGGCAAAGGGACCTCAGCCCCTAGGAGCTGGCTCCTATGGCATCAATGGTTAAAAAAGAAGTGTGCATGCACACGAAAGCTCATACCAAAATAAAAACTTAGTTGGTCTTTAAGGTGCTACTGAAGGAATTTTATTATTTTACTTATAAACCAGTTAACCATCAAGGGGTGTAATGGAAAGTTGGCACAGTTAATTCCATAATTTGCTAGACTTTTGGGGAGTTTATTATTTTTCAGTTTTAATACAACTGCATAAATCAGCTTGCAGCCTAAAAGCCCGGTGTCTCTGGAAGTCGTCCTCTCCCCAAAACCAAGGCAACTCCAACTAATACAATGCTGGCAGTAGCAACCTAGAGTCTCAGGCAGAGGCTTGCACTTTACCTGCTACCTGCCCTGCCCCTTTTTCTTAACTTTGTAAGATCTAAGCCTAAAACCATCTACATGCAAAGCCTGTGCTATACAGTGGAATCTCGGTTTATGAATTTTCAGTTTACGAACGCCGCGGACCCATCTAGAACGGATTAATTCACTTTCCATTACTTTCAATGGGAAAGTTCGCTTCAGTTTATGAACGCTTCAGTTTATGAACAGACTTCCGGAACCAATTGTGTTCATAAACTGAGGTACCACTGTACCACTAAGATGTGTCCTAGGCCAGTGTTTCTCAACCTTTTTTGGGCCAAGGCACACTTGTTCCATGAAAAAAATCACGAGGCACACCACCATTTAAAAAGTTAAAAAAATTAACTCTGTGCTGCCCTATATTGACTATATAATTATGACTAAGAAACACTTGCCAATTGCTGTGTTGGTTGCAATCTCCTGTAATAAGGCTTCACAAGCCGCTGATTTCTCTGCCAGCACAATCCTTTGCTCAGCAAGTTTCAGGTTGAGCTCATCCAGCCAGCTTCTTTAAGTTTGTCTAAAACCACCCTCCCGTGGTGGTGGCTGTTGAAAGCTGCGCTCGCCCCGCGTCGTGACCCGGTCGGCTTCCTTTCCGGCGGGAAAGTGTTGGTGACAACGCAAATCGCCCTTCTCGTCGCCGCACGTCGCGGCACACCAGCCAGCGTCTCGCGGCACACTAGTGTGCCGCGGAACAGCGGTTGAGAAACGCTGTCCTAGGCACAGAGCTCTCTCTCTCTCACACACACACAATTCAGTATAAGGTAAGAGGAAAATAACCACCCAAGCTTATTAGAAAACTACTGTAGTGGTTCAGCATAAATGGGCAAACGTCTAAGCTGGCATCATTGCTCGCCCTGTTCTGCTGAGCTGCACTAGCTCTAAGCAGGGCCCATGGGATAGCTGTACCTAACCGTTCATTGCTCCTGGCCTCCCCCCAGGTCAGAGAGTACTAAAAATGTTTTAAGAGCCTCAAAGGACCAGCCTTCCTTGCCTGCAGTGTTCTGGTGTCTCTCTCCTTCTGCAGCCAGTATCGTGCCCTCCAGGGATAATCATAGCAAGTGTCTGCTAGGGCTGGAATGGTTAGGTCAGCTTTCCTCATTGGACATGCTGGTTGCAGCTGATGGGAACTGCATCTGGTGGGCACCAGTTTGAGGAAGGCTAGGTTAGTTGAATAGTCAGTTTGATGAGTTTTTTAAAAAATCCTTTGAAAGACTTAAGCACGTGCCCCATTTAACCGAGAAGCATATTTTATATTTTTAATACTAGCGCAGACTAAAGCTGCAGATCTTTGAAGCATTCTCCCTTCTCTCACAACAGAAGCAATGTCTCTTCTAAGAAGATAATGCCAGCTACAAGACTATGCACAGTATCATCATAATTTCTGTATACTGTACTGCGGACAAGAAAGTCCTGGGTAGTATGCTCAGAGTACAACTGAGATGCAACGGCAAGAGGCATTTCTGCCTTATGGAGGGCACTGCCGTTGTTACAAGAGAAGAACGGTTTAATGACTTATTTGCTCGTGGCCTTCCTTTTGGCAGATACTTATGTATCTGCCTTCTTGACTAAGTCTCAAAGGACCTGGGAGTGGGAGAAAGGGCAGAGCAGCATAATTTTGTCATCCTCCAATTCACGCTGCTTCAAATCCGTTGGGATCCCAGATTGAAAGGCATCAATGCAGGTGATGATGGCACTGATTCTGCATTTAACCAACAAGCACACTTGGAACTTCTTGTTGGAAAGGTTTCCCCCCAAAATGTTGCGGAGTACAGTGAGCCCTGAGTGCTCACTGGAAGGACAGATCATGAAGCTGAGGCTCCAATACTTTGGCCACCTCATGAGAAGAGAAGACTCCCTGGAAAAGACCCTGATGTTGGGAAAGATTGAGGGCACTAGGAAAAGGGGACAACAGAGGACGAGATGGTTGGACAGTGTCCTCGAAGCTACAAACATTAGTCTGACCAAACTGCGGGAGGCAGTGGAAGACAGGAGTGCCTGGCATGCTATGGTCCATGGGGTCACGAAGAGTCGGACACAACTAAACGACTAAACAACAACAACAACAACAACAACAACAGACCACCTTCCGGTATTTGGCCAAGGAATGCCGCCAGGGATTCTGCCAAGCATATCCCTCCTGCAACATGGTAGCCAACATTTTTGCACAACAACTTCTGAAGCATGTGAAAGAAACTGGCCTGTGTTTGGAAACACACCAGTTCAAGAAATAAACTGACACATGAAAGAGCTTGTTTCAATCTGGGCAAACCTGCAGTTTATAGAAGTCCATGGTATATATTATGATAAATATGGGAAACAGAAGCTCATAGTGATAGCCTAGAACAGCGGTCTCCAAAGGGTGTGGCAGGAGAGGACAGAAAGCATGGCAAGAAGATTCAAAGCCAATCAGTATTGTATTTTGGGAATGATTCATGTTCTTATGTAGCTGCATTGTTCTATACCTTCTGGGTGTCCCATGATCATATTATAAAGTAGTTGTGTTCTATGTTATAAATCAAGTACTGCTAGTTGTTGTTTATTTTTGTTTTCCAATATATTTTCTATAAATAAAAAAATTGGTGTGGTGCAAGCAAGTTTTTATTCTGAAAGTGTGGCCCAGAGAAAAAACTTGGTTAACTACTGGCTTAGAAAGAGGGACTGATTAAATTTCATGTAGTATTCATGAGTTTTGTTCCCCCTCCCCTCTTTTCCTCAGTTCTTGTTATAGAAATGAGTGCTTTATATCTGGTTGATGCTGTGGAGAACTGGAAAAAAAAATTGTAAAACTATTATGTTGATGGTTCCTTAAAAAATTTTTTTGCCTGCTCCTCATGAACTGGCAAAACCAAAAAGATGCTAGTTTCCTTATAAATGGAGCTAACAAAAATGTCAAAAAATAAATTCAGCTTGTCATTTTTGCCTGAATAAATTATACTTTTAATATATTGGACACGATAATTCTATGGTAAAGTTATATGTGGCCGCCAGAACCATATAACACCGGTCCTGAGAGATCTGCATTTGCTCCCAGTACGTTTCCGAGCACAATTCAAAGTGTTGGTGCTGACCTTTAAAGCCCTAAATGGCCTTGGTCCAGTATACCTGAAGGAGCGTCCACCCTCATCTTTCAGCCCTGACACTGAGGTCCAACGCCGAGGACCTTCTAGTGGTTCCCTCATTGCGAGAAGTGAAGTTACAAGGAACTCGACAGAGGGCCTTCTCGGTAGTAGTGCCCGCCCTGTGGAACACCCTCCCATCAGATATCAAGGAAATAAGCAGCTATCCTATTTTTAAAAGACATCTGAAGGCAGCCCTGTTTAGGGAAGTTTTTAATATTTAATGCTGTATTGTTTTTAACACTCGATTGGGAGCCGCCCAGAGTGGCTGGGGAAACTCAGCCAGATGGGCGGGGTATAAATAATAAATTATTATTATTGTTGGGATTCTGGAAAGCAAGGAGTTAATAACACTCTCAAGTCGTTCTTATTCTCTGGGTGCCAGCCCACTGCAGCTACATGCTGATTGCTGTGTAGTCATAAATCATGCTGTAAAGAGAATGTACTTTCACTTTGAGTTTGAGTGGAGAGAATGAGATGAGAGAGCTAGGAGGCAGGAGATCTGTGGAGGAGTGTTTAGAGATAAGAGCGCTGCT
The DNA here is from genome assembly GCF_965207765.1 of Zootoca vivipara. NCBI lineage: Eukaryota > Metazoa > Chordata > Lepidosauria > Squamata > Lacertidae > Zootoca > Zootoca vivipara. The sequence goes on from NC_142596.1 coordinate 10,398,971, forward strand.
AACATGCAGCTAAGTTCAGTTGGTTTTACTATTTTATGTTAAGCTTCTGTAAATAAAGTTATGTTAGTTTAGAAGCTACTGTGTGCTTTATTTCTTGAAGACAACGACTGCTATCCGATTTCCATTTGCGCCATTACTCTGCTGGGTCCGAGAAGAGGAGGAATTTTAACAGACAGCTGGGAGTGTGCTGGGCGCCATTATAGGTTGGCGGCGTGGGTCCGCGAGTGTTTTATGACCCACTAATGAACTTAGTGGGTCACTAATGAATAAGGGACCCAGGTGGCGCTGTGGTTAAACCACTGAGCCTAGGGCTTGCTGATCAGAAGGTCGGCGGTTCGAATCCCTGTGACGGAGTGAGCTCCCGTTGCTTGGTCCCAGCTCCTGGCAACCTAGCAGTTCGAAAGCACGTCAAAATGCAAGTAGATAAATAGGAACCGCTACAGCGGGAAGGTAAACGGCGTTTCCATGTGCTGCTCTGGTTTGGCAGAAGCGGCTTTGTCATACTGGCCACATGACCTGGAAGCTATACGACAGCTCCCTCGGCCAATAATGCGAGATGAGCGCGCAACCCCAGAGTCGGTCACGACTGGACCTAATGGTCAGGGGTCCCTTTACCTTTACCTTTTAATGAACTTTATAGCACCACGATCATAAATACTTCAAGAATTATTACTTTTTGTTCCTAAAGTAAAAAGTGACCTTTGATACGTAAAAAGTGTTTTGTTTTAAATATCCCCCCCCCAAAAAAGTGTTCATTCCCCAAGATTAAAATAAAAATTAAAAAAACCTACATGGCTTCAAAATATCCAGAAATGTTACATCTCTGTGCTGAATAAATAATGTCAACTGGAGGAACCCCAACTGAGTTGCAGCTCAAGTTCAAGTTGTCCATTGTCATAAAGAAATAGTAAGAGTAGAAATGGGAACTGATTCTTACTTCATTTTTGCAAATATGGTAATTTTTTTTAAAAAACAAAACCCATCATTTTGGGTATTTGAATAATGGAATAGCAACATGATGATTCAGGCAGATATGTCTGCATATGTATCAATATTTTAGGGGCACCGATTGTGTTTTAAAAATACTATGGCAGTTGTTAGATCAACAGAAATCTCAGTCTTCATATACATGTGCTTTCTCGCCCTTCTGATCTACATTGGATGAGCCTTGGAGAAGGTTGTAGTGGGGAAAGAGCAGGCACCCCCAAACTTCGGCCCTCCAGATGTTTTGGGCTACAATTCCCATCATCCCTGACCACTGGTCCTGCTAGCTAGGGATTCATGGGAGTTGTAGGCCAAGACATCTGGAGGGCTGCAGCTTGGGGATGCCTGGGAAAGAGCAACAAAAGGAGATGTCTTAGGTCTCACTTTTGCCACCATACAGATGAGCCAGGAAACAGAATTTGCAATTCCAGGAAGAATTTTTATTGAACGATCTCTGCCCATAATAAATAGAGCCATAGAACAGAAAAACGGGGAGGAGACTCACTGCACAACAAGGATGGCAGAGTCACAGGGCATCTTCAGCATCCCAACAACCCCTGTTTCAGCCTTTTGTAACCTGGTGCCCTCCAGAGGTTTGGGGAGTTGTACTCCAAAAACTCTAGTGTGCACCAGGTTGCAAAAGGCTTCCCTAGTTTGTTGCTGAGCTAGTGTCTCTTGTCCACATCAGAGGCTGCACCTTATTTTCTACCGTTGATTGTTTCCCATTACCTTATCTCAGCTTTGACCTATATTTTACATAAGGACAGGGAGACACAACAAGCTGGGTTGAGGGAGACAGATGGCTGAGCCCAAGAAGGAAGGACAGCTGGATGACTGAAGTGGGTGTGACGAGAGAAGGAAGCATTCTGGTCACTGCGTCAAGGAGTGAATAATGTCCTTTACTAGCATGGTGCTAATCAACATCTTCTCGCTGTTGATAGTGAGCTGTGCCACGCTGCCCGCCTTCTTCTCCAGCATGATGAGGATGAGACTTCCACTGCTAACTGTCTTGGCGGCGAACCTGTTCAGAGGAAAACAACCCAACAAGAAGGTGACTACACGTCACAAGGTTTAGTATGGTACAGTAGTTAGAGCAGTGTTCCTCAAACTTGGGTCTCTAGCTGTTTTTGGACTATAATTTCCATCACCCCTGACCACTGGTGCTGTGAGCCAGGCATGATGGGAGCTGTAGTCCAAAAATAGCTACAAGTTTGGGAAACCCTGTTAGTGCAATTTCCCCAGCCTAGTTTCATGTAGTTGCTTTGGACTGCAACTCCCATCAGCCCCAGCCAGCATGGGTTGGGAGAAGTAGTTCAAAACAACTGCAGGGCACCAGGTTGGGGAAGGGAAGTTCAATTCCCCACTGTGAGTCCTGGAAGACCTGCTCCCTGCCTTGCAGGCCTTTCTCCACCTGACTTTGGAAGGAGGTGCCCTGATTGATTCCAGCAAACACACAAAAAACCCCTGAGGTTGCTGAAGGGGTCACAGACCATCTCAGCTGTCTCTTAGTGCAGATGCAGGTTGTTGAGCCTGAGCTTCCATTGCTGCCACCATTGGCAGGATCGACAGCAATGGCAGCAGCTATACTCTACGCTTATGATAATATTTTATTCTTTTGTTAGTTGTGCTGTTTTAAATGTGCATTTTATATTTACCTTGCTTTAGCAATGTTTTCATTTCCCCCCACTTAACTCTGCTGTGTTAAATGTGCATTCTGTAGCTGACTTCCTTTGTAATGTACTATTTTGAAATCTTGTAAGTTAATAATTTAGTTTCCTGTTAATTATGTTGCTTTGTTTGCTTTATATTTGGTTTTCTTCAGTAATGTTTTATTCTGCATTTTTATTTGATGTTTTAATTGGTTGTAAACTGCTTTGAGATTTTTTTCTTAAAAATATAAAGCCATATAGAAATGAAATTATTATTAATAATAATCCCTCCCTCACATCCCCAGTATGTTTGCATTTTTATTGGGCTGTTTATACCTAAAGAACATTTGCCCAAAAGAAGACGTCAAAAGATCCACTGTGCCTTTCTTTAGTTTGGCCTTTGGTTTCCACCAAGAAGAAGCCCCAAAAAGAATAGCACATAAAAGCGGTTTGAAACCTGAGGAATGAGTCTAGATTTTATGTCTATGCAGAAAATGCTAGGACAATAGAGATTACAGTCCCTAGAGAGGTACGAAATGCTAAGAGACTATAGAGAGGGTGGTGTTGCTAGGAAGCAAAGATCAATCCACTTCCTCTCTCAAGGGCAACCAGCTCTAGACTTTAAGCGCCCTAAGATATTCTTACACTAAAGGCTGCTAGATCCAGAATTCAGGGGGGGGGAATGGAATGCTGATGTTGCAAAACTTCAGACCTGTGAGGCTCTGAAATGTTACAATTAGGGGGAGATTTGCTCAACACTAGGTAGACAGTAATTTAATTGCCACAGCTTTAACGTGTGGCATTGTTAAGAGTCCTGGCTTTGTGTAGCTTCCACATTTCCTTTGTTCCATCAAAGTCTGGAAGTACAGCTGCAAATTTGTGGGCATCAAGGGCAAGTATTTGAGAACAGAACCAGTAATAGAAGTTGTCAGACATCCAGATGGGGATTGGAAGTGACCCAAGAAAGCAAATATGGGGTTAGGACAGGGATGGAAAAATGGAGGCCCACCATGTGTTGTTGGACTACAGTTCCCATCAGCCCCAGCCATTATGGCCAATGATGAGGAATGATGGGAGTTGTAGTCCAGCAACCTCTGGCAGGCCACAACCCTCACTATTTAGAAGAAGCAGAGACAACATTGATCTTAGCATATGGCAGCCATCTCCTCACCGATACTCCTTATCTGAGCCACAAGGCACACGGCTAACGTTGGCTGCAGATGTCACCTGTTGCACAATCACGTGGTCACTCTGGCATTTGTCAGGTAGAGTCAACTTCTCTGTGATTTCACTCATCCCTGTTAGCTTCCCTGGAGGACAGAAGGTAGAAAAGGGGGAAAAAAGAACAGTAGACATCTGGATGGAGACAAATTCATCAAATGGCAGTGTATGACTTGGGAGGAAAGGGTCCAGATTTCCATGGCTGTCTAAGATGCAAACCAATTTAGAATGGGAGATCTGTGCTATGCATAGCTTCCTGTCAGCTCCCACTTTGGGTTGCATATGCAGCTCTGGAATTCCCATGCCCTAAAAACATTTGATAGTGTCAACTGAAGGATTTGAATTTCGCCACCCCATGTCTGCTTCTATCCTTGAGATCTGCAAGTCAAACGTCTCCAACTATTCATTATTATTTTTCTGGGCAACTCCACCCTATAGGATACCCTGCCCATGCCTCCAATGACAAAGGCATCAATGCAAATATCTGAAGCATACACATTTTCCTGTTGCAGCTTGCCCATGTTCTTAGGCCTGGAGGGGAGGCCCTTCTTGTCATTCCACCACCAAGAGAAGGGCATTACACTATATGGAGTTATGGAATAGGGTAGGGGAAGCCAACATGGCGTCCTGCAGATGTTGTTGGACTACAACTCCCATCAGCCCTGACCATTGGCTGTGCTGGCTGAGGCTGATGGGAGTTGGGAATCCAATAACACCTGGGGGCAGCAGCAGTGTTAGAGGCCTTCATGAACAGTGGCAGCACTATTTGTTGTGTTGTACCTTCCCAGTGTAGGTAGTTATCTGGACTTGCTTAATAAGGATGGCCCTGATCCTGAATATTTTGCCTAAACCTGTCCATATTCAACCTCTTACTTCTTATTGGATTGGGATTATTGTTGTCTACACTACAGATGGGTTCACTGACCACAGTTAGAACCAGATCTGCATTCAAAACCCTAAATCAGGCATCCCCAAACTGCGGCCCTCCAGATGTTTTGGCCTACAACTCCCATGAACCCTAGCTAACAGGACCAGTGATCGGGGAAGATGGGAATTGTAGTCCAAAACAACTGGAGGGCCAAAGCTTGGGGATGCCTGCCCTAAATCTAGGATTTGAACGCAGGCTTCCAAGGCAGAGCCAAGTGGAAAGATTTTCTGGACTGAATCACTTCAGACTGCAAATGTGGGAGGAGGATGTTGCATGATCAAAAGTTTCCATAGGAAAAAAAAGGGAGAATGTCAAGCGGAAAGCTAGGCTAAATAGTTCTCCCTGCCATGCTAGTTTTCTACAGGCAGGGTGGGGTGGGGTTTTTTTGGTTTTGGTTTTAAATATGCCTGAAGTTGCATTCAAACATGTAATGCAACACCTGCAGTCCTATGTGATACTTGTTGGGAAAAGATTTGCAAGTTGATTCTGATGAATATCAAACCGACCTTTGGTTTTGCAATACAATTGGGTGGTTACACTCCACTGTGAATAGCAATTCCTATTTATTTTATTTATTTGCCAACGCATCTTATAGGCTTGCGGGACAGACTTAAGAGCTTCTGATTGCTGCAGAGAGAGCTTACAAGATCCAGAGTTCAGGGCAATTCTAGTTTGACACACCCTACCCTGGTCTATCCAGGATCTAAATGAGTCCCCATTGTAGCTTAGCTGAACAAGAGGTACTGATGGGGGCTATCTGAAGAGAAGACATGAGATCGGTGTGTGTTGTAATATCTATATAAGCCAAGAGTTTCCAAATGGAAGTGTATGTGTCCAAGGGGAGGGTATAGGTGTATTTTCGTGTGTGCTCTTTAATCTTCAGGAAAGGACCCTCTCCCCACCCTACAGGATTATATTTCTAGCGTTCTTACGAACAGCCATTCCAAGCAAGTAGGCTTTGGGTTAATTGTCCCAGAAAGCCCCCTGCTTGCAGAAAGTGGTGTGCAGCTTGGAGTGTTATTAGAGGCAGTGGTGCCTGGATGCTGGGTGTTAACATGCCGAAAAGGCTGCCTTGCTGGACCATGCGCAGGGAGTTTCGTCAGCCGACGGGATGCCAGGTGCTCTGCCAAGGTAAAAGGTGAAGGGAAGACAAAAAAGGGCTCAGGAGCAGGTCCACCTCTCTGCTGGTCTCTGTCGGTTGAGGAGCAGCATGCAAAAGTACATGCAACTCTACTGCAGAGACAGAAAACCTAGTGAACCAACAGAAACTTGTGGGCATTGGTGTCCTTACCAAAGCTTCAATGCCAAAACCTTTCCCTGAGAGCCTAGCAAACTGAGTTCTGAGGATGCTCCCTAGGTTGCAGTAACAGCTTGCCTGTTTGCCAGGGCCTATATATCCTTAGCCTCTGGGCTGGCTCCTAAATCAGAACAACATCCCCCTGATGCAAGGACAGCTGTGTGGGAGTGCCTGTGCTTTTGGATCTTGGCCCCTGTCCAGTTTTGATGATGCATCTTCCTCTAGCTCAAGACCAAGAATCTGTGGCCCTTAAGTCCAACACTATTCAGCTCTAGCCAGCATGGGGTGACGGGAGACTCCAGCCTTAGTCCCCCCTTTATTCTTGTCTGCTGCACTGGAATTCACCTTACTTCTGCCCAACTTGGATTGAGAGTCAGATCCTTTGGGTCCTCCCAACAAAGTTATTAAAGACCCAAGAACACCCCTTGCTTTTGGGTCAATACTTGGAAACTTAGCCCTGGGCCAATATGTCATCCATCTTCTGTTGGAGTCTATCTCATAAACTCCTCATAAACTCAGTAAACAAAGCTTAAAAATAGCCACCACCCTGGTATCTGGCACGCCTTCATAGGTTACACCAAACCGTAAGAACTTAAAACCAATTAGCTAATCAATATTAATTAATAACTGCTAACTTTACTGTCCTATTGCTGTGCATAGTGTCAATGTACAGCTGACACCCAACATCTGGGCAGTAGCTTCCTTAAAATTTGATATGGTGTAGAAATTATAATCATCCTTGCAAAGTTGAAAATAAAATTTTTGAAATAAATAAATGAATAAAATAAATAAATAATTTATAGCTCACCCATCTGGCTGGGTTTCCTCAGCCACTCTGGGCGGCTCCCAACAGAATATTAAAAACATGATAAAACATCAAACATTAAAAATTCCCCTAAACAGGGCTGCCTTCAGATCTTTTCTAAAAGTCAGATAGATGTTTATTTCTTTGACATCTGATGGGAGGGCGTTCCACAGGGCAGGCGCCACTACTGAGAAAGAGTTGCTAGTCTCCTAAATCAGACTTCATCCAGCTGGTGCCCTCCAGATATTGTTGGACTACAACTCTCATCAACCCCAGGGGGCTGATGGGAGTTGTAGTCCAACAATCTCTAGAAGGCACCAGGTTGGCAAAGTCTTTCCTAAATGTTTCCCCATGTGTATTGACATCTGTAATAGGCTGGGGTGGGGGAGACCCAACAATTACTCCCTTCAAACAAGTTTTTATACAACACTGGGTTAGCGGAGTTTGTAACCTGAAGCGTTTGTAACCCAAGGTACAACTGTAGTTACATGGAAACAATTCTTACTTGCTGGGGTGACAAAGAGCCTGCCAGGAAATCCTTTATTGCACTAGCAAGCTAGAAAGGTTACATCCTCCTGACCTCTATTCAGGCCCGGCTCTAGATGCAGTCCCGGTGGCACAGTCCCAGTGGCGCGCGGAAGCCATGCTGCGCACTGCAAGGGCAGGGGCACCGGAGCGATCTCCGCGCCTCAGTGCCAAGGCGCCCGACCTGCTCGAGACGGCCCTGCCTCTATTACCCTGTTTGCGACCTATTAACGGAGTTTGGTAGGTGGGGGTATGGAGAAAAGGGTCAAGGGATCGGGAAAGTAGCAGGAGAAATAGGGTGTGTCTACAGTGCAAATTGCACCAGGCTAAGGTTAGGAGAAGGATGTGTGTGTCTGCGGTGAAAGCAGTGCTAATTAAAGGCTCTGCAGCTAGTGGGTTGGGAAGAGTCCCCAGGGTAGAAGCAGGGCTATTACTACGGCTAGAAAAGGAGAGAAACTACCTAGTGGAAGCAGTGCTAGCACTACGGCTAGAAGGAGCAGACAGCAGCTGCAGCATCCACAGGAAGTAGCTACCTGTGCTGGAACTTACCCACACCCATCCTTAACAGTTGCTCTAAAGAAAAAGAAGAAGCAAGAATGCACAAGGCAGCGGAGGAGAACAAAACACATGATTAGCGTCAGCTGCCAACACGGCCCCCAACCAAAAGTGCTCCCCCCATAGCCACGGCCAGCCCGAGCAGGTGATGGCAGCTCTTGAATGGATGAGAGCAGGGCCAAGAACTATGTGGGTCTCTCTCCCATTTCTCTCTTGCTGGCCAGTTACACCCGGAGAAAAAATTCATTGGAAATCACAGGAGTTGGGAAACTCTCTCACACCCACAAAAAGAGAAGCATGGTCTGCATGCAAAATGCAGCACAATCCTATATATGTTTACTTGGAAGTAAGGCCCACTATGCCCAGTGGGGCTTACTCCCAGGAACATGTGAATAAGATCGCATCCTTGATGTAGCAGGAAAACAGCCATGACAATTTTGAGTCTGGTAGCCTTTTTGTAGGGGGAAAGCGCCCCACAGATGCCTATACTAGGGCGAGGCAGTGGGGGAGGGGAGGGAAGCCCGAATGGCCGAGGGCAATTCTCCCCATCTAGTATGATCTCGCTTCTCTTACAGGGCAGAGTGGGCCAACAGAGAAGAGGGCTGTGCAATCCAGTCTTCATTACCAAGCTCTGGGTTTGGAGCTTGCTGTCGAGAATCTGCCCTGCTTCCTTTTACAGCTGGGGGTTTTTTGGGGGGGGGGAAGAGGAGAAATAACACTTACCTTGCTCCTTTTTGAATTCGTTCTCGCTCATGAAGACAGGAGCCATGAGCTCCCCCACTGGGGGCTGGATGGACACATAGAACTGGCGTGTGTGTGTGCTGGAAACAGAAAGAGAACAGGCAAGATGAGCTAACACAGGCATCCCCAAACTTCGGCCCTCCAGATGTTTTGGACTACAATTCCCATCATCCCTGACCACTGGTCCTGTTAGCTAGGGATCATGGGAGTTGTAGACCAAAACATCTGGAGGGCCGCAGTTTGGGGATGCCTGAGCTAACACAAAGGGAAAAGCTTGGCTTCACCAATAATTCACCAAGAACAACAGGACAGTTCCTTAAGACCACTATAATCTATCCTGCAGCTATTATACCCTCGGCTAGTTATCTTACCTTTCCTACCCATAAGGATGGCTCAGAGAAGGCTAGTCCTTTAGGGCAAATGGGACACTGGCCCAATAACCTCAAACCCCCCCCCCATCTGCCTGCCTTTTTACTTGCAACCAGTCCAACAGGTGGGCACTGCCTGTCAGTTCCTTCCTTAGTCTCAATGTTGCCCTTATAGACCATGGCAGGGAAGAGGAGGGAGGGCAAAACTTAGAATTAACTGGCTCTGTCTGTCATTGGATTGTATCCAGTATTAGACCTATTCAGAGTAGACCCAATTAAATTAATGGACACGTCTAAATCAGGTCCTTTAATTCAAATGGGTCTACTCTGAGTTGGAGTTTGTTGGATGCAACCCACTCCAGTCTCAGCAGCCACTGATATGGCCATGTTCCCAGTCTTCTGTCCTTGGATGGTCTTCCTCTGTCTTCCTGGGATCGTTTTAAAATCTTACTTTCAAACACTTGTATTTTGTTCCCATTTATCTTTTTTTAACTTCAAATTGCTCTTCTATTGCTCTGCATAGCAATCTCTAACTTAAATCAAAATGTTGTGTCTGTGGTCTCACACATCTATCCATTTTTGGTGGCAGCTCCTTAAATGTGGAACTCATTGCCTCTATGTATTTGCATGAGTCAGTCTCCCTCCCACTCTATAAGAAGCAGATAACAGATATGTTATCTGTTTTTGCAGCCTCCTCCTAATCTGCAGATTGTATGTGTGTGTGTGTGTATATATATATATATATATATATATATATATATATATATATATTAAAGAAAGTAAAACCAAAGCATATCACAGTGTCAGTTTGCATTTCTTGGTATGGAAAGTATTGATCTGATGTGCAGCTATCTTTTCTATTCTAAGTAATTCAAGAGGGTTCTGGAAGCTTCCCTGTGTGAAAGAAACTGGTGCAATTTGGAAGTTTCTGGCTGAAACATAAGTTTCCATTCTGCCTAGAAACAAGGTGCAGGTTCATGATGTTTGGGTTATTCCTTCAGAGAAGCTGAGTACTGCTGGCTTAAACTGGTTCTGTTATCTCTTTCTGTCAAGGACATGCTGACTATAATAATAAGGCCAAAAGGAGCCTGGGTTTCACTTTCTATCTCTCTTTCCTTCTGGTGTGGTGTTCTGTACATAGTATGCTTAGTGTTAAGGTTTTAATCTTATTGTAAGTTATTGCAAGTTTCAGTTAAGTCTACTGCAACTGGATTTTTTTATGGACAGTGCCAATCATGACTCTATTGGATTTGTGACTATTATGCTCATTTGCCTTCAGGAGCAGTAAAGCTCTGCTGGATGAAGTATTAATTGCCTCTGGTCTATTTTGGGGGAATCCTGCAACGTGTTTAAGTTTTTACTCTGTTAACTATACATTGGAATCTGCTCTGGATCAATATGAGTAGAATTCATGACATGCAGACCATTGACTAAAGTGACCTGCAGGGAGCTCTCTCATACACCCCCACCTGCTGCAAACAAACAAACAAACAAACAAACAAGTAGAAGTATAAATATTATTATTATTTAGTAGCAGCAACATACAGCTTATAGCACAGAAAGGATCGACCTATCAGTGAGGTAGCAAGGACAAGATAGACATGAAGCTGGCGGAGAGAATGGCAAAATATTGCTGTATATGGAGTTATTGTACTCTTGAAAGCAGAGCAAAGCTCCTGCTATTCTGTTATGGAGTAGATGCTTTGGTCTGCTCATTGCTGAGAACACAGCCATTGCTTTGTACAAAATGAAGGAGAAGAGGTACTCACCAGAGCTGGAAGCTGGCTGCCTGGGTCGAGTCACAAAAGTCTATGCCCATAGCAACACTGACTGTTTCACCAGGTGCCAGAGACTCTGCAAGCCCAGGAGAAAAGGACCCGAATGAGATGCTGGGGTGACCGTTGCCCCCAGCTTGCACCTTGCACCAGGAGGCTCCAAAGTACCTTAGGGTGGGTTCAACCACCCCTCCAGTTTCATTAAGCAATACATGTTGGACCTGCGTCAAAAAAGTCTGGGTACTCCATTCCAAACCCCATTTCCACTCAAATGTCAGTCAATGCTTTCTATGGCTACTGAATGCGCTGAGTCATCACTAGGCTGATTTTTGAGGATCAGCCCCACCACCACTTTATGGATTTCCCCCCTAGTGGGTTTTGGGGTGGGGTGGCACTTCTGAAAACTTCTGGTTTCCTGCAAGTCTGCAGATATTTCCCTCTGGTGCGATGGCACTCACACCTAAACTTTAGATACAGTGCCAATATTGCTGTTCCAAATGGCCCAACTCTTGTGCTGTTGCGATTCTTTTCCCCAAGCCAAACAGCAGTGGTTCTAACCACAAGAGAGACAATCAGACTAGTGCATGGTGTAGTGGTTAAAGTGTTGAACTAGGATCAGAGTTTAAACCCCCATTCAGCCACAAAGCTCAGTGAGTGACTTTGGGCCCATCAGTTTCTTTCTTTCTCTCTTCTCTCTCCCACACACCTCACAGGGTTGTTGTGAGGATAAAAATGAGAGACAGAACCATGAGAAACACATAAGCTACCTCAAGTTCCCTGGAGAATAGGCAGGATATAAATGGAATAAAATACATAAATAAGCATCAGCTAGGCTTGCTGATACTAGTGATGCGGGTGGCACTGTAGGGACGTGGGTGGTGCTGTGGTCTAAACCACAGGGCCTAGGGCTTGCCGATCAGAAGGTCGGCAGTTCGAATCCCCGCGACGGGGTGAGCTCCTGTTGCTCGGTCCCTGCTCCTGCCAACCTAGCAGTTCAAAAGCATGTTGAAGTGCAAGTAGATAAATAGGTACCACTCTGGTGGGAAGGTAAACGGCGTTTTCGTGTGCTGCTCTGGTTCACCAGAAGTGGCTAGTCATGCTGGCCACATGACCTGGAAGCTTTACGCCAGCTCCCTCGGCCAATAGAGTGAGAAGAGCGCCGCAACCCCAGAGTCGGTCACGACTGGACCTAATGGTCAGGGGTCCCTTTACCTTTACCTAGGCTTGCTAGGGGGTAGGTAACATTCTCAAACCCAACTGACTACCCCAGGAGCCAGCGAAAAGCAAGAATTCAAAGCGCATGCATGTACGCATGCTCACATAGATCCTACCAATCTCCTTGAACTCCTGGACACGCATCCCTGAGAGTAGCTTGGGCTCATTCACATGGATGTTCTTCACCTCAGCAGCGGTGTTATTGGAGATCTGAATCTGCACAGCCACCATACGGGAATCAGGGGTGAAAGGCTGTCGGCTGAAGTAATACTCGACAGACAGCCCCTCTCCCGTCATGCGATGCAGCAGCTCATGCGTCTTTACTGCACCAAACCCAGGACTGATCATCTGCAAAGCAGGAGAGGAAAGAAGGAAGAAATGGGGAGATTCAGGCAGGCTGGCAATGCGACGAGGAGAGGCAGGATGGAAGGAGGAAGCCCAAGAAGGAACCAGAGGCTCCTTCCTAAATTCCCTTAGGAAAAAAACCAGATATTTTAATAGCTTCTATTTTGGTTGGAAAAGTCGCCTTCCATACAAAAATGGGTTAATGATTTGTACTCCCTCTCCTTATCTGAAGTAGCACCGTATCAACATAAGCACAATTAACAGAAATACAAGAAGCATTTGGTCAGCCTTTCTTGAAATTTATGCATCACAGTTGGCCAGTGGTTTATATGGTCAAAACATCATATTCCCCTTTCCTACATTCCGTTTTTATTCTTTTGTTTGCATGCTACTTTATTCTTTGTATAAATGTATAATAAAATGTATAAAGTTAGAAATCAAAATCTGGGAACATCCGATACAGTTCTCACTGGAAGGCAGCATGGCATCTGCCAAAGCACAGCACAGCCGTGGCCAATCATGTGTCTTGCACAGGAACACAAGGAGCTGCCATATACTGAGCCATATCATTGGCCCATCTAGTTTTTTATCTACACTAACTGGCAGTGGCTCACTAGGGTTTCCCAGCCCAGAGACTTTCCTAGCTCAGTTGGGAGATGCCAAATATTGAACTCAGGACCTTCTGTTTACAAAATGTGCACTCTTATAAGTGAGCTATAAAGTTCCTATATAGTTTATACTAGCCACTTCAGATCTTGGACAGCACACCTGGGAGGCTTATTTTCCTGACAAAGACAGCTAAGGAAATTTACCACAGGGCCTCTAGCTTTCCCCAGCCACATAATTGTCAGGTCCTGCACCCTAAAAACCTCATTTAAGGTCCTATCAACAAAAAAGAACCATTGTGGAATAGGGCAGTACTGTATCCAACTAACTCATTCCATCAGTGCAAGGATTTCCACTTGTGCAAGAGGGCTGTCCCTCACTTTCCTATGTTCCCCGTACACACACCCCAAATCTGCTCTAAAGGATTGGGAGGATCCATGGAAGATATTCAGAGGGTGGTTGGGAGTGGGGAAGGAGAGGGAGAGCTGCCAGAACATTCATGTAGCATTATGTTAGTGCTTTGTTCAAATTTGCACTGAACTGTGATGCTCACTGGATGCCCTAGGGCCTAGGCCAGGCTTCCTCAACCTCGGCCCTCCAGATATTTTGAGACTACAATTCCCATCATCCCTGACCACTGGTCCTGCTAGCTAGGGATCATGGGAGTTGTAGGCAAAAAACATCTGGATGACTGAGGTTGAGGAAGCCTGGCCTAGGCCATCATACTCTCTAGGCCAAATCTGCCTCACAGGTTTGTTGTCAAACAGATGGAAGAAAGAATCATGCATTTTGCGAGCTTCTTGGAGGAAAGAGAAGATCTAAAAAGGTAGACAGATAAATAGAGAGATATATAAATAAATTGAGATCACTTACAGCAGCTGCTAGAGAAGTGTCAGTCAGGGTGAGCCCCTCGAGGTCGGTCACTAGGCTGGTGGAAACTGCGGGGCTGGAGGCAACTGACTGTGGGGGAGGGGGTGTGACTGTGGGGCAGAGAAGCAGGAAACAAAGGCGTTGATAAACTTCTAGATCCGCACTTTTCACAATTTGGGTTGGGAGGAGAGAATGGCAAGTCAACAAGACCTGCTCTATGGGGAAAAAGTGCTTAGAGTTAGATGCAAGCACGTGCACATACACACACAAACACAAACAGGGGTATACAGTCATACCTCGGTTTAAGTACGCTTCGGTTTGAGTACTCTCAGTTTAAGTACTCCGCGGACCCGTCTGGAACAGATTAATCCACTTTCCATTACTTTCAATGGGAAAGTTCACTTCAGGTTAAGTACGCTTCAGGTTAAGTACGGACTTCCAGAACCAATTACATTCATACTTCGGGTTACGTATGCTTCAGGTTGAGTACTCCGCGGACTCGTCTGGAATGGATTAATCCACTTTTCATTACTTTCAATGGGAAAGTTCACTTCAGGTTAAGTACGCTTCAGTTGAAGTACTCCATGGACCATCTGGAACAGATTAATCCACTTTCCATTACTTTCAATGGGAAAGTTCGCTTCAGGTTAAGTACAGACTTCTGGAACCAATTGTGTACTTAAACCAAGGTACCACTGTACAAAAAATGTCTCTCCAGCACCATGGACAGATCACCTGCTCTATGGCAACCTGTAAAGCAGTCGTTCCAAAACTTTGGCCAGGGCACAGAACATGAATTTAAGCATGGGTCCCCATGAGGCTCCAGTATGCTGCTGTGTAACAGTTGTCTCTCTCTACCAGGAGTCACTGAATGATCCAGTTGCAGACAGACCTGCTAAGCATAATTTGACCTCAGAAGAAGTCATCACCTGCTGCATCTCTGCAAAGACAGGCTTCCTCCCAGTGTCAAAGGAAACAGAGTGAATTCACAGCAGGTGACCTTCTTTGAAAGCAATCATTCAGACCCATCTTAGGACAACACAGGAACTTGTTGCCTTATAGCAGGGGTGGCCAACTCCCAAGAGACTGTGATCTACTTTCAGAATTAAAATCTGGCGTGGGGTTTGGCTCTAAGTTAGCTTTTTTAGGGAGAAGGAAAGGGGGGTGACCAGATTTGGTAACCTTTTTGGGGGGAGCACTGCCCAAATACTTTTCTTACAGGGGACAACAGAAACTTTTAGAGCTTTCTTGGGAGAGAGTTGCATAAAAGCACTCACAAAACTGTATGCCGCACGAACTCCTTTACCCACTCCATTAACCTACCTATCAAGATTTCTTAAAAAATACATGCCTTCATCCATTCTTAATGTGACACCTGCATCACCATTTTGGTAACCAACTGTTCGATATCAGGCAAGTACTGTGTCAGGGCCAGCTTCAGGGAATCCTTAAGATGCTCATCTGTCATGTTTGAACGTTGCATACTCTTTGTCATTTTTAAATATGAAAATGCAGATTCACACAAATAAGTAGAACCAAAACATGAGTGTAAAATTTCACTGCATCTTCTCAAATTTGGAAATTTCTGCCTGGGCACAAACTTCCAAAACAATTCTTCTTCTGCACGGGCCCTCAGAAAAATGTCATTTTTCAGAGTTAATACCTCATTTTCAAAGCTATTTTCCACAATGAGTAATTTGTACTGATAATGACAGCAATTTTTTAAATGTCCAAATCAGATTTGAATGGAAATGACACGTACTCTACAATTAATTCAATTTTTTGGAAGTCACCAAATCTTTTTTCTAACTCCAGAATAACAGAACCAATTTCAGCCACATACTTCTCTGTTTGAAAAACAAAGTCAGGATTTTTTCCCCAGATGGTCCTGCATATTAGGAAAGTGATCAAAAATTTTGGTTGTAAGGTCAGCCATCATTAGCTTAAATTTTGTTTTGTAGGATGAAACTATTTTAATCATGTCGTCGCCAATGCATTTACCTTTACCTTGTAGCTCAAGGTTCATATCACTAAGTTTACCTGTGAAATCAGGAAGGAAAGCCAGATCAAACAACCACTCATCATCTTTTTTAGGGGGGGGGACCCCAAAGTTGTTGACTTTTTAAGGAAAGGTTCCCCCGAGTTGTTGACCTTTTTTTAGGGAGCTGACACCACACTTACACATTATCTCTGCTTGGGAAAAGAAAACCTCAATATTTAAGCTACATAGAAGGTCTACCCTTTGAGTAGTGATTTTAAAAAGAAAGAAACAGAAGACACAACATATACATGCAGTTTATTCTATCTCATTTTCTGAACTACTGCTATCATTTTCCATTTTCTCTTCCTCTTCCTTTTTGTCATTTTTCTCATGGACTTCTAAAAAACTGCTTTGGAGCAAAATGGGGAAAAAACTGTTTTTCCTCCCATTTTTCCCGCCCCCCCCAGGCCCTCATATACGGTAGGCCCTGTTCTAAGAGCTGCATTTTATAGTACTCACTTTATAGTACTCACTTTAGTGTTTTAAGCCCTAAATAACTTAGGCTTCACATAGCTGAAAGACCTTACAGGTGCAGAACCTCACAGGTGTTAAGATCAGCAGAGGGGGAGCTCTTGGGAGTTTCACAGCCCTCGGAATTTGGGAGGGGAGGTGGCCCAGATTGTATTCTCTGTGGAATCCCCTAAATTGTGGAATTCCCTCCTCACAGTTATGTGTTTGGCTTCTTCACTATTCAGTTTTTGGCAAAAGATGAAGATGAACCTCTCCACCTTTGAGATGTGTTTTTTCAGGGCCCACTCTATTCCTTTGATTGCTAACTGTTTTGAATTTTGAATTGTAACCCAATCTGGGACATGTTGGTAAAGGGTGTGTAATTAATGAAGATGAGTACAACAACAACAACAACATCAATGTGAAATAGTAGAAATTGCTTTAGGTATGTGCATACTTTTTTTTGTCACTAACACTAGTAATCAAGAGGAAAGGAGAGCAAATTTTTCAAGTTCAGAGGTCATCATGATTTCCAGCACTTATTTCCGCCCTGATACCTATGGCTGTTGTTTGGTGGTGATGGGGAGCTGGGAGGTAGTTTATTCCCATGAAAGCAAATGTGCTGACGTGTGGGGCTGGTATATACCAGGTTTCCCTGCCCCTTTGAGCCACTGGGAGCCAGCTAGGAGCACCCATCTCTCTCCCCCCCAAGCTGGGAGCCAGCTAGGAGCACCTATCTTCCCCCCCCCAAAGCACCCATCCACCCCTCTCTCTTTCTCCCCCTTTGAGCCACTGGGAGCCAGCTAGGAGCACCCATCTCTCTCCCCCCCAAGCTGGGAGCCAGCTAGGAGACCCATCTCTCTCCCCCCCAAGCTGGGAGCCAGCTAGGAGACCCATCACTCCCCCACCCCCAGCTGGGAGCTAGCTAGGGGCACCCATCCACCTGTCTCTCTCTCTCTCTTTCTCCCACCCACCCCCCAGCTGGGAGGCAGCTAGAGCTCCCGCTTTCCTCCAGCTACTCACTCAGGCCCTGCTATGTCCTGAGGAAAGCAGAGCCATCCCACGCACGCACGCAAACTCACACACACCCCTCCCTCTCTGCCGGCATGAGGGAGGAGTAGCCGGGGAGCTCTAGGCAGGCAAGAGGGACGGGGAGCAATCCAGCCATTCTGTGCAATGCACTAACACAGTCACACACATACTGGTAAGCTCTGTATCGGAAAGAGGGAAGGGGCTCTCCCTGCAATTGCCCATGGTTATTGAGTTTTTTGTGGGGGAGAGACAAGAGTTCTTGAGGGTTTTTTTTTAGGGGGAGAGCTCTTTCTTTTCTTTTAGGCTGGCAGTCACTAAGGAACCCGCAATCTACCCAGGATCTACCAGAAACGTCCTGGGGATCTACCGGTAGATCGCGATCTACATGTTGGCCATGCCTGCCTTATAGCAAGTTGGATCATTGGTCCATCTAGCTCAGCTCCCTTTCCAAGGATTTCCAAGAAGAATGTTTCCAGCCCTAACCTACCTGGGGATGCTGAGGATTAAATCTGGGGTCTTCTCTCACCAGAGAACTACACCCCTTTCCCAAATTAGATGAGGCATGCATGCATTTAATTTGTCTGCTTTTGTTCTTCTAAAAATAGTTATTATGACACTTTCCCCCACCCCCAAATAAGGATCAGAGCTGCAGGTGTGTCAAGCCTGTTGCCCACACTGAGTCCTTGATGCAAACCTCTCCACTTCCCAGCTGCTATTTAACGCAGGAGTTTTGGGTGTCAATAGCTAATCCAGTTTCAGCTTACTTGGTCTACAGGCCATGGAAACCAAACACAGCATAAGCTTTATCAAGAGAGCCTCAGCAGTGAGAAAGACAAAATATACCTGCACACAAGTTGTACCTTTTAAAAGCAAAATATGACAAAACCCACTAATAAGCAGAAATAGTTTTTTAAAAACACGTTTTTGACTAAAGCAAGATCCTTGGCTGCATTTTCTGTAATCTTAGGATTCGAATCCACCATTAAAGTAGAAATGATTTCCCCAAGTGCAGAAGGGGTCAACTGCAACATTTGCCCTGAGCAATGTCAGGGGAAGGGGAAGATTTTTGCTGGGACCATGGTATGACGGGAATAGGTTAAGCCCAGTGTTTCTCAAACTTGGGTACCTAGTTGTGTTTAGACTACATCTCTCATCATCTGTACCTAGTCAGGGATGATGGGAGTTGTAGTCCAAAGACAGCTGGGGACCCAAGTTTGAGAAACACTGGGTTAAGCTCCTGAACATGCCCTGTGATTCTGACCATGAGTGTTCATTTATTTTATTGTTTACATACCACTGACAGGGCAAAATGGCTTCTAAGAGGTTTACAACTATGAAGTGAATTATTAAAATACTATGTTAAATACAGTCTAAATACTCAGTAATGAAAATAGTGCTAATTCTTGAAACCAGTGGCACCAGGCGAACTTTTAGGCCCCATCCACACTGTATGTTGAAAGCAGTATCATTACGCTTTTGAGAATCATGGTTTCCTCCAGAAAATCCTGAGAACTGTAATTTGTTAAGGGAGCTAAGAGTTTTCAGGAGACCCCTATGCCCCTCAAAGAGCTACAATTCCCAGTGTTTCCTGGGAAGGGGGAAACTGTTAAGGGGGTAAGACTTACAGTCATCTAGGTCGAGCAGGGAAATCTCTTTTACCCCTTTCTTGGGGGCTTTTGGAGCAGGTTTGCTGCTAGGAGGCTGAAAGACAAGACAGAGGAAAAATTAGAAAAGCGTTAACTTTGTGTTTTCCGCATTGGCACAGCCAGTGCTAAACCCAGTCAATTCTGCCAGGCACGGCACTCTTCATACTCTTCTGTGTCACACACCACTTGAAGGCAACATATTATATACTACTAAAAGTCAACTCTGATTCTTTGAGTGCCAGTCCTTATACAGCCATAACAGCACCATCCAGGCACAAGAGGGAGGCATGAACAGGCTTGGGGGAACAAATCACTCTTTAGAAAGGGACAAGCCCATAAAATTGCCCAATTGAGGACTGACCAAGCTTAGTGGCTGCACCAGAAGACATCGCTGGCAGATTTCATGACCCTGCGCCATTCTTCTGCCCACTCACCGTCCTTTTCTTTTTCACTTCCTTCTCCAAGTGGGGTTCCTCTGCTTCGGAGCCAGAATCGGACTCCGACGAGCTGCTCTGGGATGCACTGCCCTCCTCAGACGAGGATTCTGGGCCCCTTTTCATGGCCAGCACCTTTTTATTGCTCTGCTCTTCCTCCTCATCCTCCTCACTGGTGTTATTAGAAAGGAAAAAAAAAACAAGCCAATTGAGGCTTAGGCTGCATGCACTCCATATATTTAAAGCACATGAATCCTGGGATCTGCAGTTTACCCCTCACAGCGCCCTTAACCAACTAAGTCACATGCTTTAAGGGTATGGCATGTGTGCAGCCAGCCTTAAGCAGCTTCTCTGGGGCCTCCTGCTTCTTGGGGTGC
Source organism: Zootoca vivipara (assembly GCF_965207765.1). Lineage (NCBI taxonomy): Eukaryota > Metazoa > Chordata > Lepidosauria > Squamata > Lacertidae > Zootoca > Zootoca vivipara. Next base: position 10,418,835 of record NC_142596.1, read on the forward strand.
AGCTGGGGGTTGTGGATTCTGCTGATCTGCATACTGCAATGTCATTGATCCAAATTCTCCAGCAATTCACTCAGCAGCTAGTGCATGCTTGTACGGATCTCTTCCCAGTTAGTTGCTCAGTTGCTAATGCTCAACATGAACAAAGGTTTGTGTGTTTTCTAACCATACCAACCCATAGGAGAGCATTGGTACCACCCACCTGCAGTCTGGAATGGTACACTCCCCTTTACCAACTCACTCTTCAATGTCCTTATTCTACTAGGTGCATAGATCAGTCTGCATGTCTGTACTTGTGTACACACACACACACACACACACACACACACACACACCACATATGTGTGCAGGCATGCAGTGTCTGCTCAAGACATTCTGCCGCCTGAGGCCTAAGAGAAGATGGCACTAGACGACAGGGGACCATCCACCTGTCAATCTTCTGACACCACGATGACATCAGGTGACCAAAGGATGTGTGGTCCCACCCACCTGTCCAAGCTGACCTGCGTCAAAGCAGAGCACTACAGAGCTGCACTCTCTGCTCATTGGCTGATAAGGAGAGAGTGCAATCCTGCTGGCTGTAAGGATCTGCTTCACCAGTGTGCCCTCTGTAGCGAATGTTCTGCCAAAGTGCCATGCAGCAGGATTGAACCCCATCCCTCTTGGCCATCATCCGACATCACCCAATGTAATCAGCTGATGGACAAGTGGGTATGGTTTGGGGGAAATGGCCTTGGAGGCAAACTTGCACCCCCTGGTGAGCCAAGATTGATCAGTGGACCAGAGGTTCCTCACCCCTGCGCTAATAGAATGGCTTTCTTGGATATGGCTCTGTCTGTCTGTCTGGAACTTTTATTTTATTTTATTTGGACACAGCATGCCCTTAGAAATGGGTGTTCAAAACTGCCTCTTTTCATCTGCATCTAATGCCATATAATTAGTTGAGTTTATATGCTGCCTTTCCACAGTGAGCTGTACCCAAAGTGGCTTAGAACATCCACTTCTGATAAAAAATACCCCAAAAAACCCCCTGCTTTGTGTATGTCGAGGGTAGAGAGTAATTCCTTTCGTACCTTCCAGCATTCTCTAGGGATCTTCTCCTTAGAGCCTCCTTTCTCTTCTTCTTCTTCTTTTCCTCCTCCTCCTCCTCCTCCTCTTCCAACTGGTCCCCACTCTCCTCCTCCGCCTCTTGCTCCTCGTCTTCCTCCTCCTCTTCTTCACTGCCAGAACCAGACCCACTCTCACTGCCGCTTTCACTTTCAGACCCACTCACCGTCTCAGGCTCTGGCAAAAAAAAGGAAGAGAGAAAAAGAGAGGGAGGAGACCCACAATTACAAACACACATGCAACCGAGAGCCAGTGTGGTGTAGTGGCTAAGAGCGGTAGACTCATAATCCGGGGAACCGGGTTCGATTCCCCACTCCTCCACATGCAGGTGACCTTGGGCTAGTCACACTTCTCTGAAGTCTCTCAGCCTCACTCACCTCACAGAGTGTTTGTTGTGGGGGAGGAAGGGAAAGGAGAATGTTAGCCGCTTTGAGACTCCTTCGGGTAGTGATAAAGCGGGATATCAAATCCAAACTCTGCATGGAAGTCATTCACATCCTTGTAGACACTGCAGCTGAAGTGCACCTTGTGTTAGAGCACCACTGCAGCAATAGCTGGTGCCCGTTGAGACTGGTGGGCTGGTTGGAAGGCAGGGTGGTGTCAGGACCAATGGCAGGCAGAGCCAATTGATTCTAGCAAGGGGAAGATGACAGGCAGGGCCACCCCCTGGACTCATGGGCGTACCCAGGATCAAAACTAGGGGGGGGCAAGGGGAGGGGCCAAGGCACGGAAGGGGAGGGGCCACAAAGTGGGCGGGAACGGCGAACTCGCTCTCCGCCGGGCTGTGCCCCTCCCTAGAAGCAGGGCTGGTGGGCGGAGGCGGAGCCCAGCCCAGCGGAGCGCGAGTTCAGCGTTCCCGCCCGCCCCGCCGCGCTCTCTGGTTCCCCGCCGCGCTTGGCCTTGCCAGAGGGCGCGACGGGGAGCTGGAGGGAGGGCGCAGCGCGGCGGGCAGGAACGGCGAACTCGCGCTCCGCCGGGCTGTGCTCCGCCTCTGCCCACCAGCCCTGCTTCTAGAGTAGGGCAGCTGCCCTAACTTGCCCCGTGGTGGGTACGCCCTTGCCTGGACTAGCTGTAAATAGGTAGGTGGGGGCTAGCTGAGGGCAGACTGAGGTTGGTGGGGCATTGCCCCCACTTGCTCTAATGGACCTGCACTACTATGGGCCATCCTACTGGCAACTGGCCTGCATCTTCAGTGGCTCAGGTGCCCAGCTCCTTTCCTTGGTCTTCCTTATACCAAGTTGGACTTTTGGGTTCACATAGTTCAGTGCATGGAACAGTAGCAGGCTCTCCAAGGTTTCAGGCAAGGGATTGAACCTGTGACCATTTGCATGCAAAGCCATGTGCTCTACCACTGAGCTACATCCCTTCCCTTTAAGAGTGGAGCCCAATATGGTATGTGTTGCCCACATGCAGAAGCTGTGGTGATTTTCAGAATTCCAAACTTCTTGCATGTCAGAGCTGCTGGTTTAAGCTTGATCACCCACTTCCACTGATAGGCAACACACAAGACAGTATGAAATAAAGTGTGGGAAGTGCTTGCATTTGACTGAAGAAAACTGCACCCTCTAGTGTTTGTGTGCTGGTGGTGTTTCACTATTACAAACTAGTGAAAACTGCTGGAACACAGCAAGCTACCTTATAGCAGATCAGATGGATTCATCTAGCTAGTTCATCACTGCCAGCTCTCCATAGTCTCAGATACAGGTCTTCACTATCACCTGCTCTCTTGTCTCTTTTAAACTCGAATCTGAAGAATCTGAAGAAGTGTGCATGCACACGAAAGCTCATACCAATGACAAACTTAGTTGGTCTCTAAGGTGCTGCTGGAAGGAATTTTTTTATTTTGTTTAAACTCGAATATGTCAGACTGAAACTGGGACCTTCTGCATGCAAAGCAAGTATTCTAACCCTGAGCAATGGCCCCTTCTCCTCTCACCACTGTCAGCAGATTCTGTTGCCCCGGACTCTCCCTCTGAATCAGAATAGAAGGGCTTCTCAACTTTCTCCTTCCTCTTCTCGCGGCTAGTGCACTTGGTCCATTCTGGAACCTGGCCAGAGCAGAGAAAGAGAGAGAGGGGCATTTCACTACACAGAAGTGAGCACATTAAAAAGGCCTGCATGTGAATAAAACGGGACCAGAAAGAACAGCCCGGAAGAATGAGAGACTTAGATCCACATCATACCAAAGGGAGTTAATTTTTTTTCCTGCATCAGACAAAATGAAAAATAAGTGTGCAATGTCATACTTCAGCATGCAATGTGCTTATTTGCTGCAATTGAAGGCTGGTTGTTTAATGCCATGTGTGCACAAGGTGAAACAGAGACACATGCAGTTGTTGCACATTAGGAGTGCACATGGCATATGATGTGCCCTTTCTACATGGCGTTGATATCCATGTAGGAATATAGCCTTCTATGGAGCAGCCTTCAGAAGGGTGAGCCAAGATGAGTCAAGGTTTTAGGAATCCTGCTTGATGCACTCAAAGTGCATATGGCTCTATGGCAGGAAATTCACAGGTTGAGCCAGCTAGTCCCACTCATGGATAGCAACTGCAGTAACTTTGCCACAACTGCAGTTGTTTCCAGGGAGAAGCCTGTTGTTTGTGCTAGCATTTGCAGTGAGAGCACAAATCCAATTCATGAATGCACAGTGTGGTTTGTGATACACCTGGGTTTTTGCTATTTTATATTTTTATTGATTTACTGTACTTGTGTATTGACTGCAGCTTTACTATATTTTATTTTCTCTTAATCTGTTCACTCTTCGAGGGCCTTCGCTAAAAAGTGGTATGTCAATGGACTGATAGTGATGATAATATCCGGGCGGGAATCACTGCAGCAAAGCACAGCCTGTCCAGGTTCTGGTGCAATACAGGAACTTGCATATAACACCAAGATCAAAGTAATACGTCTCCTGTGACTGACTGCAGCTCTCCAAAATCTTCCTCATGACATGAAACATGACCCTTTTAACAGGAAATGGCAAGGACTAAATCTGGTTCATTCTGCACAGAAAGTTAGAGCCTTTCCCTAAGGCTTACTCTGGTGAGATGGCCGGAAGAAGACACGCGTGCATGTACCTAGAGGTTCTGCATCCTATCTTGCCTCCATTCTAGAGCAGCAAACATGAATTGATTCTATTTTCTCCTCACAACAACCTAGTGAGGTAGGTTCCATCTAAGGGAAGGAAGCTGTAGCAAGTTCCATGGTTGAGTAAGGCCTTGAAATGAGTCTACCCTGCCCCCCACCCCGCTCCCTGCTGATCTACACCCAGTACTGGACCATATATCACCTCACCCTGCCGGCTCACACTTCTGGAGATGGCAGAACTGTTTGAAATCCTCAAGGCCAGGCATCCCCAAACTGCGGCCCTCCAGATGTTTTGGCCTACAACTCCCATGATCCCTAGCTAGCAGGACCAGTGGCCAGGGAAGATGGGAATTGTAGTCCAAAACATCTGGAGGGCCGAAGTTTGGGGATGCCTGCTCAAATGCAGCTTAGCTGTTCAACTGCTTCCTTAAAATTGGGTTAGATTTGCACTGGGGTAAAACCAAAACAGTTCTGCAGCAAATAAATAAATAAATGCACACACATCATGGAAGTCACCATCTCAGAAAAAGCATTCCCTCCCGGGTGAGAGAGAACATGAGAATACCTTTGCTAAGATTGTGTTTGCCACCTGCAGTTTTTGAAAGGGGTAATTTTTAGCTGACCAAAAGGCATTAGTCCTAACTGGTCAATTAAAGGTTAGTTAGAACACACTGCACACACAGTCAGAGCTACAGGGTAGAGAAGAAAACTGGAGGAGGAGGAGGTGGAGGAGGAGGAAGGAAGGAAGGAAGGAAGGAAATAGCAGCATGAGAGCAAGAGGGCAAGAGCATCACAGCAAACACCACCTCTATCCGCTCGCCCAGCAGCCCAATGTTGCTTTCCATGGGGCCGATTGACTCTTCCTGGGGGGGGGGCAAAAAAGCAGGGGTTTGGGTAAGATTCACAAGAGCTGGATCAAGCTAAAGGCCATCAAGCCCAGCATCCTGTTCTCACAATGGCCAACCAGATGCCTGTGGCAGCCGTGATGAACCCTCCAGATGTTCCTGAACTACAACTCCCATTCACCATTGGCCATGCCTGCTGGGGTGGATGGGAGTTGCAGTTCAGCAACTTCTGGAGGGCCGCCAATGGTTCCCTACCCTTGGCCTATGGGACGTCCACAATCAGAGTGGCCCACACTCAAGGGCCTTCACGGTGGTGGGGTCCTCCCTGTGGAACGCCCTCCCATCAGATGTCAAACAGATTAACAACTATTTGACTTTTAGAAGACATCTGAAGGCATGTTTTCCATGGTTAGTGCTTGATTGTGTTTTTAATATTTTGTTGAGATCCACCCAGAGTGGCTGGGGGGGGGGGCAGCAGCAACAACAACTTTTTTCAGTTAGAACTCACTAGAACTCAGTTCTGTCACCTTTCAAGTGGGCACATTGCCATTCTAAGAGAACAAAGGAGGCATTCATGGCGAGTTCCAGCACCTCTTTTTCAAGAAAAATTGTACTACTACTACTAGTAGTAGTAAGGTAAAGGTAAAGGGACCCCTGACCATTAGGTCCAGTCGTGACTGACTCTGGGGTTGCGCGCTCATCTCGCATTATTGGCCGAGGGAGCCGGCGTATAGCTTCCAGGTCATGTGGCCAGCATGACAAAGCCACTTCTGGCAAACCAGAGCAGCACATGGAAACGCCATTTACCTTCCCGCTGTAGCGGTTCCTATTTATCTACTTGCATTTTGATGTGCTTTCGAACTGCAGGAGCTGGGACCGAGCAACGGGAGCTCACCCCGTCACAGGGATTCGAACCGCTGACCTTCTGATCAGCAAGCCCTAGGCTCAGTGGTTTAACCCACAGCGCCACCTGGGTCCCCTACTACTACTAGTACTACTACTAATATAACCATTGTAAGGAAGGCAGGGCAGTTAGGACCATTGCCTTGGCAGCCATTGTAAGCAAGGAGTGGTGACTCCCTTTCGGGTGCAAATCGATTTCACAATGTTTCTCAGAGAAACGCCAGCTTTCCCATGACTCCTGGGCAGAGGGGAAGCCAATACCTCCACGTTGCGCACAGATGGGTCGGGAGCTTCGCTGGGCCAGTCTGGGAGCTCCTGGTAGCCTACAGCCTTGGCATTGAGGAGGTGCGAAAGCGAGCCCAGCTGGAAGTGGTCACGGTCTGCAAGGAGCAGCAAAGCATCAGCATCCACACAGGCCCACCCAACAGCGCCCCCTCCCCACCACCTGTTACCCTTCGTTAGGCAGAGTGATTATTTGAGTAAAGCAAGTGGAGCCCAGAGAGAACATAAATCCTGATAATACTTTAAACTGGTCAAAAGCAGTATAAAATGCGAGGAGAAACAAACAGAGGGGGGTTCATTTTATTTACAGGCCTTATTCATAGCATGGAGATGTTCAACAACCACACTTACAGGGGGGAAACTCCCACAGAACTACACAACCAATCAGAGCACAAGTTACCTCAGCAAGAATCATGCCGGTTGCTAGGCAACACCACCCCTCTTGGTTGGCTAAAAAATTATTTTTTATAATTGATTTTCAATTTAATATATTTCAATCATTTTACAATCATTTTGAAACTCGACTTCCTTTCCCCTCTTTTTGCAGTTCCTTAATTTTTTATATTTTCTGCATATTCCAAATTAACTTACTCATTTATTCATCTACAGGTTAATTCTGAATGAGAATCGATTTCTCCCTGCTGTGCTACCAACAACACAGCCTTGACCTGTTCCCTCGACTGCTCCTCCTCCTTTTATATGTGGCACCTGCCTACCTTTGAAAGAGGACTCCAAGATTGGGGCGGGCTTTTGGGCCAGGAAGAGCTTCTTGGCATACTTGCTGAGGGCCCCACTCTTCTCGGTGGGCACAATGAGCTGGCGGATGAAGCGGGCACGGTCCCGGATGTCGTAATTCTGGTCGTACTTGGCCAGGTTCAGCACATACTGGGTCAGCAGCTTGCTCTGTGGCAGAAAAGACCGCATTGCGCCTGACAAAGAGTTGGGCAAGCCAGTGGCCTCCCCGACAGTCTCTTAGGCCAGAGGCAGAAAACAAACCAATACAGAACTACAGCAAAAAGGGTGCTTTATTGCGTATTTTAATTATGAATATTAAAATTTTAATGTTGGTGAGACTGGGTTTTTTTTTACCTTGCAAATGGCTTAGAAGTCTATTTCGGCATTAAGAAGTATGTTAAAATAAAACAGAGGCATAACAGAATATGGCACTCAAGTCCATCCTTGCACCTACGAGGCATGTCCTTTGCCTCTTGCTCCCCCCACAACACAAACACAAGTCAGTCCACAGTCGGATCACTTTTTTGGTGTCCAAATAAATTGGCACAGGTGCCTTAGATACACTAATTTCAATGGGTCTACTACGAACTTAGCTCAGAGGTGGGGAATCTCAGACCTGGGAGCCAAATGTGGCCCTCCAAGCCTCTCTAACTGGCCCTTGGAACATTGCCCAGGACACACCCTCCTCATGTGTATTCCCTCATGTATCCCTGTACAGTGGTACCTCAGGTTACAAACACCTCAAGTTACAGACTCCGCTAACCCGGAAGTACAGTCATACCTCTAGATACGAATGCTGCGGGTTGCGTACAACACGGGTTACGTACGCACCGAACCCGGAAGTAACGGAACGGGTTACTTCCGGGTTTGGCGATTTGTGCATGCACAGACGTGCCGAATGATGTCATGTGCATGCAGAGAAGCGCCAAATCGCGCGGGGAGCATGCACAGATTCGGCGCTTCAGGTTAAGTACTGCTCTGGATGCGTGCGGGGCTCCGGAATGGATCCCATTCGCATCCAGAGGTACCACTGTAGTACCTCGGGTTCAGAACTTTACCTCAGGATGAGAACAGAAATTGCGCGCCGTTGGCACAGCGGCAATGAGAGGCCCCATTGAGCTAAAGTGTTGCCTCCGGTTAAGAACAGTTTCAGGTTAAGAACGGACCTCCAGAACTAATTAAGTTCGTAACCAGAGGTACCACTGTACTTGAACACTACTTCTTGATTGCCTGGAAGGAGTGGTTTGTGTGTGTGTGTGTAGAAACCAACCTGCTGTACAAGGGTAACATTTACATGTGTTGTTCCACCCACTCTGGCATGCAGCCCTCAGAAGGATATGCAGAAGGGAATACGGCCCTCAGGATGAAAAAGATTCCTCATCTCTAACTTAACTGGATAGCACCCTTTGTTTCCATGGTTATCTCCAAAAAGCGCCTCACAGCATTTATATAAAAATATATGAATGCCTTTCAAAAACCAGCACCATTCTGAAGCTTCAGTTCTTGTTCTTGTTTCTCTGTGTTTGGCGCAACCCCCCTTTTGGGGGGAGCTGGGAGAGAGGAGGAGCGGCCCAGTGGAAACAAACAGACCGAAGATAGGACCTTCTTGGTGACAGCCCCCACTGATTGTGGGTTGCCCTTCTTATGGAACTCACTTGGGACCTACTTTTTGGTGCCACATTATTTTCCTGTGTTTTTGCACAAATTATATTTTAATGCCACTCTTTGCTGTTTTTACGGCTACTGGATGTGTGAGTTTTCATTATTTCTATCACTCACATTCAGTTGCTAGAGAATTGGGAAATCTATTTATGTCCAGAAAGGTGGGAGAGAGATGTTCTGAAATAATACATAAATAACACATACATGTGTTAAGACTTAACTGGCTGGGGCTTGTTTCGGAGCTGCGCTCCAGAGGTGCTTGGAGCATCTCAGAAGCACAGTGGCAAAATGCGTCCCAGACTTCATCTCTGACTCTGGAGAGTTGAACTGCCCATGTCAGTTAAGACTCTGTGGCCTGCCCACCCACCCCTCCCTCTCTCAGACACCTTTGTCCTCTATCCAGGCAAGCAAAAGACATTATAGGATTCCAGGAAGGCAAAACACTCAATGCGTATGTGAAGCAAGGCCACTGGAGAGTTTCGAGGGCCAAGTAGAGGCTTGGAGGGCCACATTTGCCCCAGCCCCAAATCCAAAGTTTCTCTGCCTTGAGATGATTAACACTTTCAGCACAAAACCAGAGTTACAGTATATTAAAGAGTCTTAAATATGTGCCCTTGGCATCCAGAGAGCAATCCTACCCTCCCCGGTAATTGCATTCAACGGGAAAGCTGCCACTCCTATTTAATCCTCAGAAAGATCTTTACCTGCTTGGAGTTGGTCAGGTAAAGCTTAGCTGCCAAGTTGATGACCTGGAGCTTCACAATATCCTCCTCACTGGTGAAGGACTTGGCCATCTTACGCAGCACATCTGGGGCAATCTTGGGCACATGCTCACAGTACTCGCCGATCAGCCATAAGATGCTGGCACGAGCCATGGGTACCTATGCACATGAAACAGCACTGCATCTCCTCTTGAGATCCCCGGAACAGCATTTCCCACTCCATCCCCCTTTCCTCATCAGAACCCACCCACCAGGAGAGCATCTTCTGCCAACTCAGGCCCCCACCTGGATGTTGTCGGTCAGCTTTGCCATGTGCTTGATGATCTCGCTGTGCTGAGACGGCTGCATCTGCAGGAGTTTCTTAATGACAACCACAGACTCGGCCACAACCAGCTCTAAGTAAAGGGTGACAGGATGAGGAAAGGGTTAAGGCTGTATGCAAAGATGCTCAACCTGCCTCTCATCTCCCCAGTGGCCATGTTCCTTTTGTAGAATTGCAGAGCTGAAAGGGACCACAAAGAGCATGTGGTCCAACCCCCTGCTGACGCTGGAAATCCACTCCGACAGGAACCCCGATAGGTGGCCTTCCAGCCTCCGATTAAAAACTTCCAACAAAAGCAACCAAGTTTGTAGATCTCATGACTGTGCCCTGGGCAATCTCAAGGGTGAGTAGCTCATCTCACAGCCATAAGGTAGAGCTTTAGTGCTCCACATAGTTCTGCTCCAACAAAAATTTCACAAACTATATGCCAACATGTATACTAAGAATCGAGCTCTTGCGCTCAAGCCACCACCCTCTGGACCACACGCCCCTATTTTCCTAGCTATACCACACTGAAAAAGGGTTCTCACCATCTCGGTTGGACAGCAGCTGCACAAGGCCATTGAGACATGTGTCACGCACTTTGCCAATGTTGGTGGCGCAACGGCCAATGGCCTGGATGGTGGCTGCCACGAAGTCTTTATCCATGCTCCGGATGTAAGTCTGTGGGAACAAAAAGACACAAGAAGCTATCTGGGAATGCCCCTACGGAGATGGGTGTGTCTGGACCTGGGCCATGTGGGCTGCATGCTAGCCCCCAGATGCACCATAATTATAACGGAAAGGACCATAGCTCAGTGGCAAACTCATTTTGTGCATGCAGAACCTCCCTAGCATCAGGTGAGGGAGAATATCCTAGCCTGAGACCTTGGAGCACGACTGCTAGTCGGAAGCCTGCTGTGATTTGAGGGTATGGCCATTCGCCTTCAAAGCAATCTCGGTGCCACACCCACGTTCACTGCAGGACATGCACACTTCCTGGGATCAGTTTCAGTTGATGCACCTGGTGAGGTGCACAAGTTTCATGTCACCCAGGAAAGGGTCTCCTCGAACCCTTCCCCTCTTGGCTTATTAAAGCTTGCTAAGCGGGCATGTCTGAGTAGACACAGAGTGTGGCCAATGCATCCTTGTGGGAGGAAGTGGTCCTGGCCATCCTGAAAGAGGGGGTGATCCAACCACTTTTGAAAAAGCTTGTGACAAATACTGCCCGGTCCACAAATGCCAGCTTTTCAGAGGAGGTGATCAAGAAGGTTGTGGCGTAGTAATTGCAGGTGCCCTTAGAAGCAACAGATTTTCTTGAACCTTTTCACTCTGGGTTCAGGTCAGGTTATGGGGCTGAATCGGCCCGAATGCGATGACCTTTATTGGGAGACGAACAGGGAGAATGCAACCCTCTTTTTCTTGCTTGATCTCTCAGAGGAGCATTGCCCGTGGTACCCTTCTGAGCCGACTGAGAGGGGAGGGTATTGGAGGCATTCTTCCACAGTAGTTCTTCTCAAACAGCTGCACTAGCTGTCAATTTATTAATGGGCTAAGTTCAAGGTTTTATTATATATATATATATATATATATATATATATATATATATATATATGTAAGGCCCTTTGCGCTTGGGACCAATTTACTTAAGACAGCGCCTTGCCCCATGTGTGCCTAGTCCATTGCCTTGATCTGCAGAACCTGCACTTTTATGAGTGCCACACAACGCTCTTCCAGATTTGCAAGAAACTGATATTTGGAACTCCCTGCCTGTTGACATTAGCCAGGTGCCCTCACTTTATCTTTTAACTTTAACTTTTTTTAATTCAGCAAGATGACAAAGACATGTAATTTAGTTGTCCATCTTAGTTTTTGAAGTGTTAATTTAAGGGTAGATATATATATATATATATATATATATATATATATATATATATATATATATATTGTGGATTTTAACTGGTCACTGCCGGAATCAATACACTGGATCAGATGAACTCTCACAACCCATCCACAGTGTGCATTTAAAGCAGTATACCGCTTTTTAATGTACAGTGCAAATGGAGCCTTTGTGTAATGTAATTCTTGCATTTTAAAAATGGATGCCATAATATGGGCCAATGAATTCAGTGGCATTCAAACAAAAACCCAATTTAAAGTCAAATGCTCCATCTTAACTGGGTTACAGAATGTTGATGGCTTGTTTTGGGTGGGTGATGTGCTTTGACCTCCCTGTGGGTTAGGAACTAGGTTTTGTCGCCAGGGATGCTGGGAATTTAGCAAATACAGAGACATTCCTGGCTCTGCACATATTGCTCCAGCTCCAGCTCCTTTGCTAAGACCTTCCTCCAGCCCATTAGTCATGCTATACCTGGAACTCACGCAGGATGGTGGAGATGTTGGTCTCGTTTGCAAGGTTGGTCAGAACTTCCAGCTAGCAGGGCAGAAGAGAAAAAGGAGGAGTTACTCTAGGCGACAACAAAAAACAAAAAAGCTGTTATCTTCAGTGCAGCCTAGCACCCATCTATGGGTGCATCTCACACACCTTGAGGATCTTGATCTGGGTGGGGTCTGTGGATCTGATGTAGAAGCTTTTCAGGTATGGTTCAAACATTCCCTGCAGAAAGAAAGAAACAGGATCAGTAGCAGCAGCAGCAGCAGCATCCTTGGGGAAAATCCCATGGTGAGCTCTGGATTTACAGAAGGACCCAGAAACCCTCTCTTCAAGCCATCTGGGCTGCTCCCCATCACTGGTTCAAAGGCAGCCTGGTTCAAGCACAGCAGAAGCAGAAGCAGTAATGTGGCAGGCATCCAGAGTCCTGGCATTCCATGTCTCCCAGCCCAAGTGAATTCCCCCCCCAAAAAAAATTTCATAAAGGAAACAGGCACTCACCCTGCGCTTGATTGACATGGTGGCCACATTCTGAAGCACCACATACTGGACCTCACTGCCATAACAAGAGAGACAAGGACCTGTCAATGAGGCAGGAACACTGCAGGATTCATTGCCAAGCAGATGTAAAGATGACCACCTTTTTTTCTTTAAAGGTTTAAACAAATGCATGAAGCTCAGATCTGCCAATGGTCATGAAGAGACAAAACCAGGCCCTCTGTATTCAGAGAGGCAGTATGCCTCTGATTAGTGGCTGCATGGACAAACAATGAGGGAACACCTTTTCCCCCCAGCATCCTGTTCTCACAGTGGTCAACCAACTGCCTGTAGGAAACCTGCAGGCAGGACCCAAGCACTCTCCTCTCCCTGTGGTTTTCAGTCGCTGGTATTCAGAAACTTGACTGCCTCTGAAAAGCCACGAAAACCCCCAAGTTCAGGCAAGCCTTTGTGGTAATCCACAAAGCACATCTCCCTGAACCGGGCTAGCCTTTTGGACCACAACTCCCATGATCACCAACCATTAGTTATGCTGGCTGGCGCTGATGGAAGTTGGAGTTCAACAGCATTTGGGTCATAAGGCCCCAATCCTGCCCTAGGCAGTTGAGGGCACTATGGTTCATTACTATTACATTTATAGTGCACCTTCCTTTCAATGAGCTCAACGTGCTCTGCATTGTCTTCTTCCTCTCCATTTTACCTTCCATACAACCCTGCAAGGTTGAGTTAGAGGTTAGGCTGAGGGTCTGCAGCCAGCCAAGGTCACCTAGCAAGCTTCACTGTGGAGCGGGTATTTGAACTCTGGTCTCCCAGGTCCTAGTCCAACATCCCAACCACTACACCAAATTGGCAATGGAACTTTGGAATTGTAGCTCTGTATTGGTTTTGGACTGGCTCTGTTCCCTTGCCTGGCCGTTGACTCATCTCAACAGTTATATATCCAGCTATATTCTAGAAAAGGGCACAGGCTGGCTAGAACCCTGAATAGGAGTGTGCCACACTGCAATGTTTTGTTGCAGATCCCACATGTCCCTTGCAGACACAACAAACATAATGAACCGTAGTCAAGAGCTTAGCCGGTTTCCTAACCGCTCACAGAAATGCTCAGCTCTTCCCTGTCCTTGGGATGTTTCCAAGTGAAAGGGAGCAACTTCAGGAAAAGGAGAGGGGGGGGGAGAGACTAGAAGGAGGGGAGGTGTTTGCAGACCTGTGGCTCCGGAGGAGACGCACCAGTGCCTTAGCGATGACCCCAACTTCAGCCTTTGGAGCAAGGTGGAAGTAGAGCTGAGCAACGGACATCACTACCTGCAGAGAGAAAGGGTTTGTGCCACAAGGCCTTGGAAGCAAGGAAACGGGATTCATTTGTACTTGCTGCATCTACCAGAAAGACTGCCTGCCCCTGTATAGACCTGGAAGACCACTAAGATCATCTGGCCTGGAAATGGGCATTTTCTGCCATTGCCCCTGTACTGAGGGATGCCCTTCCCTCTGCTATAATTGAAGTTGCAACCACCTGCTGCTTCAGATGCCTTGTGAAGACTTCTCCTTTTGCTCAGGCTATCCCTGACCCACAGGATCAGACCCCGTTTTATGTGTCTGAATCTTCTGGATTTGCTTTATTCGCTACTACATACCTTGATAGGTCTTTATATTGCTGTTTTACTAGTTTTAGGTTTCATTTTTGCTTCAATGATATATTGCCTGTTCTTTTTTAGACTGCACACCGCTTAGAGGTCTTTGAAACATTAAGCCGGGTATGTACCGTGTTTCTCCTAAAATAAGACACGTCTTATATTTATTTTTCCTCCAAAAAAAAACACCACGGCTTATTTTCGGGGGATGTCTTATTTTTTTGAGCGGGAGCTGGCAACAGCATGCTGCGCCGAGCCCCGACCTGTTGAGAGCCGGCAGCAGCGCACCGCGCGGGTCCCGTTGAGAGCCGGGGAGCAGAAAATAAAAATGGCAAGGCTGCCCTTGTAACAAAGCACAATAATACCGTAATACTGCGGAGCTGCGGAGCTCAGCGGGGTTCCGGCCCTCCCATTTGCGTGCTGCTGGGGAGCAGAAGAAACGCCGTGATCCAAGGATCCAAACGCGTCGGCGGAGCAGGAAGCAGCCGCAGAGGAACCGGCAAGAGGCGGCTGCACGGGAGCCGCTTCGGGGAGCGCAGCGCAGCGCGAAGAGCCTGGTGAGAGGCAGCTGCGGCTGCAGGTGAAGCCCGGGATCTGCGTGGGCGACTGGGGACGAGCGCCCTGAGCGCTGCGGCAGTGGCAAAGAGGCGCCCGATCAGCTGAGAAGCGGGCTGATCGGGCGCCTCTTCGCTACCGCCGCAGCGCTCAGGGCGCTCGTCCCCAGTCGCCCACGCAGATCCCGGGCTTCACCTGCAGCCGCAGCTGCCTCTCACCAGGCTCTTCGCGCTGCGCTGCACTCCCCGAAGCGGCTCCCACCCCCGCAAAACACAGTGAGGCGGCCGTGGGGGAAGTGCCGAGAGCGCCCAGGAGCGCGGCTGCAGCGACGGTAATCCCAGGGGCTGCGGAGGTGGCTGTGGGCGCGCGCCAAGCCCCAAAGCACGGTGGCGGCGCTGGAGACAGCCACTGCGAGTGGCATGAAAAGAAGATGATCGCCAGCAAGCGCGCTGTTGCCTCTTGCCGGCTCTTCCGAAGGCGCTTAAATGCCTTCCTTTCCTTGCCAGACCTGCTCCCCCCCGGCTTATTTTCGGGGGATGTCTTATATTTATTCTACTAATGAAAAGCCTGACATGGCTTATTTTTGAGGACCGTCTTATTTTAGGAGAAACACTGTATGCTTTTAAGTGAATAAAATAAAACCCACCACCAGGTCATCTCTGCCGGGCCAAAGACATTTTGCCTCTTCCCCTCTTTTTTGGAAACTTTTATTACAGAGCGGCTGAGCATGCATAACATGCATCTATACATTGACATATGCAAATTGTATGCAAATCTGCACAGGGGATGGTGGGCTTTCCTCGCTTGCACTTGGGAAGAGATGGGTTGTCCTAACTTCCTCTTGCCTGCACCCATTTCAGAGATCGTAGTGGCAAGGGGCGCTGTCGTTCCCAAGGAACTCTGCCTCCCTGTAGGGGAAGCACTGGGGGTGCTAGAGAGGGTGGTTCTCACCGCAGCATTGCGACTTTGCAGCAGGGGCTTGGTGTTGCGCAGGAGCAGGCGGTGGTCGGGGTCCATGACGTATGGCTTGCGCTTCACCAAGGACGCCGGCTCCGCTTTGTCGTCCTTGGAGTCTTCCTCTTCGGAACCATAAAAAGCTTTCTCGGAGCTCTCTTCCAGGAGGGACTCCTGCCAGGCACAAGGGAAGGAGAGGAGGCTGTTAGGGTATTTTAGAGCAGTGTTTCTCAACCTTTTTTGGGCCACGGCACACTTGTTCCGTGAAAAAAATCACGAGGCACACCACCATTAAAAAAGTTTAAAAATTTAACTCTGTGCCGCCCTATATTATAATTATGACTGTAAGAAACACTTGCCAAATATTGCTTTCCGGCGGGTCATTGCTGTTTATTGGCGGCCGCCAGGCTCGTTTGCACTGAGTTTTGGGAAAGAGGAGGAGAAATATTGCTTTCCGGCGGGTTAGTGGTGCTTATTGGCGGCCGCCAGGCACGTGACAATGCAAATCGCCCTTCTCGTCGCCGCACGTCACGGCACACCAGCCAGCGTCTCGCGGCACACTAGTGTGCCGCGGAACAGTGATTAAGAAACACTGTTTTAGAGAAGAGGCCAGGTCAAAAACGGTTGCTTAACAGAGGGACAGCTTCATTGTAAAAATAACAGCCTGCAACAGCAGCACTGTCTCAGCTGGTATTTATTTATACCCCGCCCTCCCTGGCCAAGACCGGGCTCAGGGCAGCTAACATCAGGTATAAAAACAATTGATTAAAATACAACTTAAAAACAGGATTAAAACACAACTTAAAATGCAGCCTCATTTCAGTGGAAGCCCAGAATCAAATCAATTTGGGGGAAGAAAACGTCAAATCTTCACCAAGCCAACTATCCAGACTGGTCCTACGTGGGCCAGAAAAAAAAGGCAGGGAAGTCCCCAAATAGGGGTTCCATCACAGAAGGAAAAGGAAAGAGGGGGAGGGGATCAGGCTGATTCCAAGCCAAAGGCCAGGCGGAAAAACTGTGTCTTACAGGCCCTGCGGAAAGAAATCAGATCCCGCAGGGACCTGGTCTCATGAGGCAAGAGCGTTCCACCAGGCCAGAGCCAATGGGTGCAGGCAAGAGGAAGGTAGGGCAACCCCCTTACTGTACTTTTCCGTGTATTAGATGATGGTTTTTTTTACTCTAAAATAATGTTCAAAATTGGGTTCGTCTTATATACGGGTAGTACAGAAGGGGGACAGGCGATTGGTTGCAGCCATGAGCAGGAGCTTGTGAGCAGCGATTGGGTTGGTGACTGGTGGCTGCGGCAACGGCTGTTGTGGATTCGCTGCCACTGCGACAATTGGGTGTGCGATTTCCAGCTGCTATTTGCGAGTGGGCAGACACTTGGCAGTTTCAGCATCGTGTGTGTTATTGGCTGCGTTTTTCAGTTGTGTGAATGATTTTTGTTAGTCATCCCCCCAAAAAAATTATCCCCGTTTTCTTAAACTGGGGTTCCCAAAAATAGGGGGCGTCTTATACACTGGGGCATGTTATACAGGGAAAATACAAAAACTTTACATCACAGAGGCACCTGTGCGGATCGTGCCACTTTGCTTATTTATTTATTTATTTATTTACCGCCCCATTCCCAGAATATGGTGAACAGGGCACTGCATTTGGCTAGGGCTGAGAACCCTAAGTACTCTTCTTGGGCCACATCCTGTCACCAGGCATGCTCTGCACATTCGCATCCTTGGATTCCGATCATGGCTTTGTGGCTTGGACTGCATGGAGCCTAGCGAGGGGTATGTGGAAACTAGCCTCCCGCTAGTTAACCGCGTTGAGGCTTCTTACAACAAAGCAGTGTGTAAATTTTATGAGATAAATAAAAGACAAAAATAATACTGCACAAAGATGAATTCCTTGCTCTGCCTGCTTTTCCTTCTTGCCCCACCTGCCACTGATGTGTGGGGACCCTGGAAAGTTGTCCCAATGGGAATGTTATCCCCGGACTGACATAGGGCAATGTAGTACTGGGGGTGTGTGGAAACTCCCCCCCCCAACACACACACAATGCAGGGCAACTGACACAAAGGAACAGTCCATTGGGAGCTGTAGCCATATCTACTGGCAGATGAAGCCTGCAGCACAGTGTTGCTCCTTCTCTGCCATCCCATCCATTCTCCATCTCTTCCCCCTCTTAGGAACATAGGAAGATGCCTTATATAAAGTCAGACCTTTGGTCCTTCTAGCTCAGAACTGCCTACTGGGAGGCAAAGGATGAGCAAGTGAAATCCTCAATGATACACTGGGCCAGTGCCGGATTTACGCATAAGCTAAACAAGCTACAGTCATGCCTCGGTTTGAGTATTTTCAGTTTACGTACTCCGCGGACCTGTCTGGAACGGATTAATCCACTTTCCATTACTTTCAATGGGTAAGTACGCTTCAGGTTAAGTACAGCCTTCCGGAACCAATTGTGTTTGTAAACTGAGGTACCACTGTATACCTTAGGGCCCCACTCTCTTGGGCCCCCCCAAAAAAATTAAAGGAAAAAACACCTGGATACATTTCCAAAATGTAAGATAAAAAACAAATAAAATAAAATCTACATACATGTTTTGTGTTGTGTAGGCTCCTACGATGTAAGTAATGGGCCCCGCCTGCTAGCCTGCTCCCTAAAATATCACTGGTTTGCTATTTTTATTTCATGTTATAGCAAGTTTCTAGAGACTAGATTATGAGTCTTTGTAAATTGTGTTTTTAAAGGAACTTTTGTTATTGCCAAATGCCAATGTGTTTGCATTATTAAGTTTGTTATGAATTAAAATATCATTTTAAGTTAGAGCTTAATAATTATTTCACTATTAATATACTTCTTCTTAATTGTATTTCAGTTCAACAATTACTTTGATAAAATACATATTTTGTTATGTGCAAATGGCTGTAGATACCTATTAGGTCCATAAATTACCATATAGCATATATTCAATGCAAAAAAGCGACAATTTGTTGTTGACAAAGGACAGCTGGACATATAAAGGGCCCCATTACCTTCAGTATCTTAGGGCCTCATTAAACATAAATCCGACCCTGCACTGGGCAATAGATATTGGTCATAATATAGACATGGAAGCATGGGAACGATTGTGGAATACAGTATGTATATAAAATTTACAGCATGTTATAGTCTAAGAGAAAATTATGTGAAAATAATATATTGATGGAACCTAACACCGAGTAAATTGGCAAAAATGTATAAATCCAAATCAAATAAGTGTTGGAAATGTAAAGAGAAAGAAGGTTCTTTTTATCATATGTAGTGGTCTTGTAATAAGGTTAAAGCTTACTGGGAAATGATACCTAATGAATTGAAAAGGATGTTTAAAATAATGTTTGTAAAAAAAACAAAAACCCCAGAAGCTTTCCTTTTGGGAATTATAGGGACAGAACTACCCAAACTGTATAGAAATCTATTTATGTATGTGACTAGAGCGGCAAGAATGTTACTTGGCCAAAAATGGAAGAAGTTCCAGCAAAGGAAGAATGGATACAAAAACCTATGGAATATGCAGAAATGGTGAAAATAAGAAATCAAGATAACAAACGTTTTATAAAAGAATGGAAATGGTTTGTTGAATATTTACAAATAAACTGTAAACAGAATATTTACAAATAAACTATAAACATTGGCAGGATTATTGTAATAACCTGCAGTTTTATAAGAGCATATATTTAAAACAGATGAATAAATGAGCAAATTAATTTGGATATGCAGAAAATATTAAAAATAAACGTAAGGAGCAGCAGAAAGAGGGGGAAGGAAGTCAAGTTCTGAAATGTTAAAATGATCTAAAATTATTGAAATGCATAAAATTGAAAAATCATCATCATCATCATAAAAAGTACTGACTTCACTGACTGGAAGCACCTTTCCAGGCATTCAGGCAGGTGGTTCTCCCAGCCCTGCCTGGAAATCCCAGGGATTAGGGACCTTCTGCATGAAATGCTCTACCACTGAGCTATTAGCTTTCCCCCTAAAAAAATGTATCTTTGTATGGAAAATGCTACCTGCTGAATATAACCAAGGGCTGCACTTGTGGCCTTCTGAGCTACAACCTCCATGCCCCAGATTCAGGATAACTTATCTCCAGAACCTAGGCAGGCGAATGCACGGGCTTCTCTCCTATCTGCTCCACTCACGTTTTGGTTGGGGCTGAGGAACTGGGTGCGAGCATAACGCGTCAGCATGTTGATGATCACCACCTGGCCCCATTCCTCCACGTCAATCAGCAGGTTGCACAGCTTGCGGTAGTTCTTGTGGATGAGGTCAATGCGTTCGGGGCAGACCTCCTCAAAGGCCATCACGACACTGCCAGCCACCAGCTGGCCAAGGGAAACACAAAGAGGAGAAAAAGTTGTTTGTGTATGCCACTACTGCAGCCCGTGTTTCGTCCGCCCCAAAATGGAAAACGAGCGAGGTCCCAATCAAAGAAGAATGGCAACTTAAGCCGACGGAATATGCGCAACTTGCAGACTTCACATATAGAATAAGAGAACAAGAACAACATACGTTTAAAGAAGATTGGAAAACGTTTATTGAATATATGGGGAATAATTGTGTACAGCTGAAAATGCTGGCAGCATTAAGATAAATTCAGCAGTGTAAATAAGTTTTGATGGATGCAGGAATGGAATACTGAATGGTATAGTTTTTGTAAAATACGCAGGGATTTATGATATGTAAAATGAACCATGGAAAGAGAAGACGGGAAGTCATGGATATCTTAAGGATGTAAAATGAGTATTTTAAATTGTAAAACATAAAATTTAATTAAAAATTAAATATATAAAAAACAAAGAGGAGAAAATGAGGGGCACCAATGCAGAGGCTGTGTGGGGCTCATGCAGCCCCAAAAGGAGCAAGGTTTGCAGACCCAGGATCTGGGTCACTGAAACAAGGATCCCCCACCTGGCATGGCTCCAAATCAACAGTAAAAAAATAGGATGAATAGGCAAGGTGCAGCATCTTTGCACCTCACCCAGCCCTTCACAGGCTAAACTTTGCCAGCCTGCTTAGAAAATTCAGCAACAGCCTTAAGTACTGGGGAGATGGGAGTAGTTGGAGGAAAGAGATTCCAAAATAATAACAATTCCATGGGGTAGTTGATGGGTGGGTTAGTTGCAGGAAAATCTACAAAGGGAGTCTTGCAGCACCTTAAAAAACAACATATTTACTATGGTTTTCATGAACTAAACCAAGGAAAGGGAACCTGTAACTCTACAGTCTTTGTTGGGACTCCAACTCCCATCAGCCCCAGCCAGTAAAGAGTGATGGGAGTTGTAGTAGTATGTATGCCATAATAAATTGGTTGGTCTTTAAGGTGTGACAAGACCTTTGCTGGTTTTGGTGCTTTTTAAATCGACGTGTTCACCCCCACCCAAATAAAAAATGCTTCAGATATGACCCGCTTACTCACAGTTGTCTTATCTGACAGAAGCTTCTCGATGACCTCTATTAACTGGTCCTTTTGGTCTGAATCAAGGCTGAAAAGAAGAAAGACAAAAATCAGTGTCAATAAGTGTTATTATACACTTCAGTCACGAGGTGACACTCGATTTAGTTGTCTCTGGGGATGGAGGAAGGTGTATCCTATAGCCTGCTGGAGAGAAAATAATTGAGTTATCGTCTAGCTTTCCAACTCATAAGGTTGAAGCGCAGAAAGCAGGAATACCATGGTACACATATGTCTGCACAACAAAATTGTGTCTTTTACAGCCACAGCAGGCGATGTTACTCTCCAACAGTTTGACTTTACCCCCAAAGGCGTACTCTTCCATTGTCTCCTGAGACAGACGGGTGCCAACCAACCAAAGGTATCATAACTAGATTTTGCATGATGGCTCCTGAGATGAAGGAGCAGGTTTTCCTCTATGTTTGGATACAACTGGATGCCATGTTGATTCAGGAAGTCACACTGAATCATTAAAAACCCGCACCTGGTTTTGTTTGTTCGTTTACAATTCCTGAGCAACAGGAATTAGGAAGTTGCTAGCTAAGCAATAATGCAAAAGGAGCTTTAGGAAAAGGAAAAGGCACCGTGGAAATCCAGAACCCAAACTCAGCATGCTGCTTTTGCTTTGCAATAGCACAAATGAATGAAGGTTCTGCAAGTCTGTAAAGGCAGTCTGGGTTCCGGGGCCTTAAAAAGAGGCTAGAAGAAGTGAAAGGAGGAGGCTCCACTTACCTGTACAACTTGGGGATGGCATGAGCAGCCGTTTTGCGTACATAGGGGGACATGTCAGAAGCTGCCTCCTTGATGGCTAGCATCATGATGGGCACAATAATGGGCACACGGATGCTGGAGAGAACGCGGAGGGCGCTGGCTCGGATCAGCTGATTGGGATCCTGCGACAAAGAAGAGGTTTGCATCAGGCACTCAAGCCTAGCACACTTTTTCCACCAGGAAGGGGTTCAGGGTAACCTCCATCCCAATAAATGTACAGCCACTGTGGGGAACTCCTGGCTCTTCCGATGTTGCTCAGCTGCAATTCCCATCAACCTGTGGACACTGGCCATGCCTGCCGTGCCTGATGGGAGTTGTAGTTCAGCAGCAGCTGAAAGGTCAAAGGTTCCTCGACCCTGAGTCTCAACACCACCTGTTCCTGGGAGAGACACCTCCTTGTTTGGGAGGCAAAAGAATAAAACCACAAAGCTGTATTTTGCATAGCAATAGCTTGGTTTCTCCTCTTGCCGTCTCCTTACATTAGACCAGAAATGTGGAACCCTTGGCTGTCCCAATGAGCCTAAACTTAGGCAAGAGTGATTTTTGCATTTTTGTATGCTTGCTTTGCTGTTGTTCAGTTTTAAATCAATCATTTGTATCCTATGCATTGTGACCAATTGTGACGGCTTATAGCTTTTAGCAGTAAAATTTCATTCATTCTGTGGCAGAACATCTGCCCTGCATGCAGAAGGCCCATCTCTAGGTAGGGTTGAAAGAGAGTCTTGCCTGAAACCCTGGAGAGCCACAGCCTGTCAGTGTAGACAAAACTGAGTTAGATGAACCAAGAGTTGACTCAGTTTCTGTGTTTCTATATTCACAAGGAATTTTCTGAAGCTACATGGAAGCCAATTCAATGTAAAATAGCCCAGCACCATCAAGAAGACCCCTCCAGATCTTTTTCATGAGGTCTCTCCTTCTGTTCCTAAGTGTCATGTTTCCTTTGGTCAAACTCTGCCCTGCCTGGTTGATTTATATCCCAGCAGGAAACTTGAGCTTGTCAACTGAGACACAGACACCAGCTCCCAAGTCTCCTTTGGCAACGATGGTTGTAGAAGATTAAAACCCGACTCACAAAAAGAGCAGCATTTTAGGAAGCCTAGTTTGGCAATCTTGGCAAAGAGGAAATGTTATATTGCGGGGGGCGGGGAGGGGAGGTTACCCTCTGAAAACACAGAATAATCTAATGATCAAATTAGATGCGATGTTTGCCATGGAGCATGGCATTGTATAGCTGCCTTTTGTAAAAATGAAAACAAAACAATAGCTGGGAGCCGGGCAGCGATGACTGGCAGCCATTGGGAGAGGTGGGGCAAAAGGGAGGTCAACAGTAGATGGCGCTAGAGCCAATGACCAGCAGAATCAACTGATTCTAGTTTGGTCCCATTCTTCTTCCTGCTGAAGAGAACTACCGAGACTTAGAAAAGGGAAGCTGACAAGCACAGGCAATCCAGCTAACTCTCTAAATAACATTTGAAATTGACCTGTGTCTTGAGTTGCCCAGGTAGTAAGAGGGCAGGCAGGTAGGGGCTGGAGGAGGGCTGAGAGAGGTTAATGGGTCAATGCCCAATTCACCCAAATGGACCAGCCTCCACTGGAGGGGGAGCATGAAGCCTTTGCCCTGTCACACACCCAATCAAGCTCCCCATCTCTTGCTATTTGCAAGGTGGGAAACGCCCACTTTGGACCCCAGGAAGCAGTTTAAGAAGCCTGTCATATAGCCACTCCACCCTAGAGCAACTCTCAATGACAAAAGCAAACCTTAGACTCTGCCCCCCACCCAAAAAAACCCCATCCAACCTTGAGTCCTCTCTGGAAGGTAGAGATGGAGAGCAGGGCCAAATCTTGCTGTTCCTCCGCGTATCGGACCAGGTAAACATACACAAGCTTCTTCACCTGCCAGAGAAAGAGCATCCTTAGTTAGAACTTGCCTCCCCCACCCCCACCCCTCAAAAACCTCTACAATGAATGCTTTCTGAGTGATACCTTCCATTGGCCTGGAAAAGGGAGGGAACAGGAAAATAAGCAAAATCCACAATGGTCAAAGGTCAGGGATGATGGGAACTAAGTTCGAAAGCATCTGGAGGACAACAGTGTCCCACCCTCAGTTTAGCACGACGTGCAATGTATGAGCAATGTCCAGCCATGCAAAAAGCATCCAAGGAGAGTGGATTTCTCCCAGAATCCTATGTGCCACACTTTCCTCAAGACCATCTATTATAGTGCCTAAAGTGGTTGCACTTTGGAATTACTTTCGATGCCTAGTGGGAGAGTGGCTGGTCACCTTGTCTCTACAGTGACAGCAACGGCAAATGTTTCAAGTGAATAAAAAAGGAAGAAGTATTTTGTTTTAGAACAAAATACTTCTTCCTTATTTATTCACTTGAAACATTTATAGTGCCTTTTAGAGCCAATTTCCAAAAGGGTGCATAAAGATAAATAGAAGACAACTGAACCTCGGTCTACTTACATGCATTTTACATAGAAATATCTTAACAGAATACAAAAAGAAATTAAAACAATTAAAACCAGCAGAAGAAATAACTAAAGACAAAAGGGAAGGACCCCAATGGACTTCCTGTGAGATAGAGTTCTGGGGCTGCCACAAAGAAGGGTGGTCACCATAGCTGTCAAGTTTTCCCTTTTCTCGCGAGGAAGCCTATTCAGCATAAGGGAATTTCCCTTTTAAAAAGGGAGAATTTGACAGCTATGGTGGTCACTCTCCATGCAATATGAGATTTTAAGCAGAGACACATTTGTCAATCTTAAATGTTGGAGCGGGGGTGGGAAAGAGATGTTCCTTGAGGTAATCAGGACTCAGCCCTATATTAAATCTTAGTACATGATCTCAGCAATCTGTAAAACAACACTGTAAGGTACGGGTAAGCAAGCATTATAGATTGGACAGGAGTGGGGATGGGGAACTGGACCAGGGACTTCTTGGCTTGTTGCTCCCATTCCAGCCCATGACATTATATCACATGGAGTCTGTAGCCTTCAGATGTGGCTGGACTCCAGCTCCCATCAGCCCCAGCCAGCACGACCCATGGGAGCTGTAGTCCAGCAATATCTGAAGGGACACATGTTCCACATCCCTGCTATTCCAGCTCTAATTACCCAGCAACCTTTTCCCCAGGAAACCAGAGCAGTTCTCTGAGAGAGAGTCCCTCTGTTGCCCAGAAATCAATGCATTAAAGGTCTCATGTGGGTGGGATAGCTGTTCTCTAGTCACCCTAAATTGGGGAAAGTCTTATCTAGGGGAATCAGGAGTCCCTCCAGATGCTGCAGTGTACAACTCCCAAAATTCCATAATCACTGGCCACGCTGGCTTGGGCTGATGGAGTCCAACAATGTTCAGAGTGCCCCATGTTCTTCCAGACTATCCGTACAAGCTAAAAGCACCCACTGCGGACAAAGACCTGGAGAAACTGCCCCAGGCTGCTGCCATTGTCTGCAAGGGATTGTAAGATATTTTGCCTATTTTAGCATTGAGCAGCATATAAAAAGAAAGGAAAATAATAACAGCAGCAGCAGCTCACCTCTATATTCTTGCAAGCCACATTTTTTACCACAGCTGGGAAGAGATCGGATGCATTCTTGCCTCGTGCAATCATCTGGGAGAAGGAGAAACAGCAGTGGGGTAGCTAGTCAAGAAATCTGAACTAAGCACCCCCACTTTTAACTGGCCAGTTGCTACCACCCCTCCCATGTGTACACTGGTGCGCTGTCACTTCCAGTATCTTTATAGTAGGAAACACATCAAACTGCACATCACCCACTGCTATTCCTGACCTCCCAATTCCTGACCTCCCAAGATGTCCATTAAAACTGCAACGGTCAGGTGTTCTTCTCCAAGAGAGTGCAGAAGAGCTATACAGAGAGGATGAACCCCTTAAAATTCGGGGAAAGGGCTGGTTGCTGATGGGGCCTGGAAACTCAAAACAAAATGAGGAGTGGTGAGGAGTGGATTCTCCTTTGCTGAACCACAGGCGTGATGGCCACCTGTCACTTGAGTTACAAAACTCCTGCGCTTAGCTCGACCAGATGACTGTGGACAACTGTCAGCAACCTTAACAAACCACAGTTCCCAGGATTCTTTGGAGGAAGCTTTTGCTGTGTTAGCAGCACTGAAGTGACCTCTCTGGGACACAGGCCTGTGTATGGAGGTTCTGGGCTGCCCAGACAAGAAGTCCCCTCTCTCAGCCTCACTCTTGTGTTCCAAAGGAAAGCAAGGCAATACCTTTGGCTTGGCTGCAAGAGTCGCTGGAAGGAGGCGTACAAGGCACCATCCAACCCTCTTAGGGACTCCACTCTAGATTTGTGTAGGGTTTACTCCTTTAGCCTTTTATTCTCCCGTGGATTGGGGAAGCCATGACTGTTTAAAGTAGTAAGTTCCTGCTTTAAAAGCATAGCGAAGATGGTACAAATCGGGCCTTTGGACCTGTCATTATTCACTCAGTCAGCAAGTGTGCAAATGTGTGTTTTAAGTGAACAGCATCATGGGCCCTCCACAGCTGCGAATTACTTTTTAAAAAATGTTGCTAATATTTTGTCCGGTTTGACTCTCAGGATTGAGGCCTCAGATCAATTTTTTGGAGTATTGGGCGAGGCAGGGAGTGGTGCTCACAGCTGTGCACAAGGGACAGACAACCTATTAAGTGCCAGGGCAACGCTACAGGCATTAGTGCCAGGGCCTAATACAGCGGTACCTTGGTTGTCAAACTTAATCCATTCTAGAAGTCCGTTTAACTCCCGGAACCATTCAAAAACCAAGGCACAGCTTCTGATTGGCTGCAGGAGCTTCCTTCAGTCAAGCAGAAGCCGCGTTGAACGTTCAGCTTCCAAAAAAACATTCACAAACTGGAACACTTACTTTCGGGTTTGCGGCGTTCTAGAGCCGATTTGTTCGGGAGCTAAGCCATTCGAGAACCAAGGTACCACTGTAAAGGTGGATGGCAGGGCCCTTTGCCAAACACTGAGAGAGCATGCACAGCAAAGACTGTCAGCAGCAAAACTCGGTTGGTTGTTCCAGGTTTCACCCCAAGAGTACAATTCCCTATTCTCACGCCATAGCCAAGTTGCAAGAGGGGAACTTACTGCTACAATCCTCTTCATGGCCTCAAGCTTCAGAGAATCCTTGTTGCTGTCCAGCATCTCCTTCAGGTCATCATGTCTGCAAAACATACAGAAAAACCATGCCATGGGCACAGATACATTCCTAGACTAAAATGTGCCAAACACTGCAACATTTCTTCATGGGAGAATCACTCATTTTAGTTGCCATTTCTGAACCTTCTCAAACTCTACAATATCCTTTTTGAGGTGAGGCAACCAGAACTGTACACAATGTTCCAGTTGTGGTCGTGCCTTAGATTTGTATAATTGCGTTACGAGATTGAAAGTTTTATTTTCAATTCCTTTCCTAATGACCCCTAGCATGGAATCTGCCCTTTTCACATGAGGGTCAAAGAACAAAGTCTTTGGCAAAGCCAAGTTGAGAAAGGAAGCCCAGCTACGTCCACACATGAATGGGGGGCAGAGCTGCTGAGCCATATCCCCACTCCTCAGAGGACCACAGCTCACTAGCGTACACAGAGTTCCTCCAGACTCTGCTTCCCAGAGGAGGCCTCCCTTCCTCCAGTGGAGACTGAAGGAGCAAAGACACAAAGGGACAGAGGCACAGAGAGAAACTCGATCCTGGCAAACCACTTGCACAAAAGGAATCCAAACCCACAGCAGCCTGTGAAATATTTATCCCCCTTGGGAATTTATTCACAGCAGCATGAAAAAGAACCCGTGGCTCAGAGGCAGTTGCCACAGCAACATCAATGCCAGGCATTTCACAAATGTGTCCATGCCAGGCATTAAACTCCAAGCTGAGATCATTCATAGCCAGCTCAGTTGGCATCCTTAGGAGGAGGCTACAGGTTATCTCCCCAGCCATGGAGGAAGCATAATACTGGCCGGCCGGTAGGCCTCTGCTTCTGCCACATCCATGCAAAACCTTCCAGTTGCGTTGAAGTCTCTCTTTCTATATATGCCTCCAGTGGTACCATCAGGATAGGACTTTGGGACAGAAGATCAGAGGCCCACTCTGCAGAATGAGCAGAAGGACACACTTCAAACACAGCAGAGCTGGCTGCTCACATTTTGAAGCATGTAATACACATCACCATCTTAGCAGCACCACCCACCCACCCACCCACCCAATAGCACCATTAAGTCCAGGATCTAAAACAGTAGTGTGCAACCTCCAGCCTCATTGGAAGGCCATCCAGGTCAAACCATGTCCAGTCTAAAGCTGATTGTTGGTGCGCAGGGCTTTGCTAGAACTGCAATGGAGCTTGCAAAGCATTGTACAGTTTGATTTCAAACTTGGCCTGCCTGGGGTGGGCAGAGTCAGAGATAAGGATCCAGTCCCTCACCCTGGCCTAAAATTGCACCACTGCCTGCGGACCCCAAGTATTCCCTTTGGTGTCTGCTTTGGATGATCATAGGGAGCTTCCATCAGGCTTGCCAAAGCATCTCTCCACCCACCCCAATTCATCTTCAGCCATAAGAGCCAACCAAGCTGACAGAAGACAGGGGAATCCAAGTTGCTAAGGCATTCAGGGTCTGGATCCTTCCATGACACATTAAACAATACAAGAAGTCAATCACAGTGTTAAATGGGATTTGCTCCCATGTAAGCATCTTCAGAATTACAGTTTTAGACTGCAGTCCTAACCACCTCTACTCAGAAGTCAAGTTTTCATAGTAAGACTTACATTTGGGTAAGTGAGGTCAGCATATTGCAGCCTTGGTCAATGAATTAGCTTAATGTAATACATACAAAATATTCTGAACAACTAAAAAAAGTGTGCTCAGTTAACCAAAGAAGTTTTTTTTAAAAAAACACAACTCTGTTCATACAAGTACTAAGAAGAACTGCAGAAGGCACATGGCAACTTGCATTCCTTTTAGGTAACTTAAAGATTAGCCCTGCTGGATCAGAGCAAAAAAACACCAAAGACCCCAGCATCCTGCTCTCACCGTGATCAACCAGATATCTCTGGGAAGCCACTAAACAGGGCAAGAGTACAGCACAGCAGCACGCCCCACACTTGTGAAACACAGCAAGGGGCAATCAGAGCCATTAGTGGATAAACAGGAAAACCATTCTTGCAACACACTGCCTGCTGAATCAGACACATACACGGTGGTGCCGCAAAAAAGAAGAAGTGCTAGCACATTTGCAAAGCAAAGCAGTGTCTGGTATGGTTTCAGATTGGATGGGAACTACATGTTGAGATTCCTGCATTACAGGGAGTTGGACATCCTTGGGGTCCCTTTCAACTCTACAATTCTATAATTCTCCAATTCTAGGCTTTAAAAAGCCACAAAGTACACTCCCCCTCCCCTTATGTGCACATGGTTAATAGTATCAAAAAAACTGGTACGATGGACTTTTCAGTCTATAATTGGTTAAGGTGGCCTTGGTAATTATTGTATTCCCTGGGTTGACCCTCCAATTTAACAAAGCTGTTTTTAAAAAAATAAAAAAGTTTAATTTTGTTCTATCTCTCATCTCATTTACTATGTTATGTCAATCTCCATTATGACAACCTCTGTTTATAAGCAACAAATCTTAATTAATTTGTGCATTCAAAGCTCACACAATTAATTGATTAACATTACTTTACTGGGCGGGATAGCTCTAACTACCCCAAAATAGCTACTACACTGACAATTACTCTCCCCGAAGCATTCACAGAGTAGAAAGGAGGAATAACAGCCCAAACCTTTGCAAAAACATCTGAATACCGAAAAGGTGGTTGGCATGCTTTGACGCCATTGAGTTCAATGAGAGGTTAGCAATGGGAAGGGGGAAATCACTAGCCCACCAGACTTTGTTGGATTACAACACCCATCACTCCTGACTGTAGGCCATGCCAGCTGCGGTTGATGGGAGTTGAAGTCTAAGTCAAGTTCCCAGCCCCTGAATATATAGAAGTGCAACATAAAGGAAGAAAGGAATTAGTTTCCCAAGCTTGGGTCTCCATCTGTTTTTGGACTACAAATCCCATCATCCCTGACCACTGGTTCAGCTAGCTAGGGATGGTGGGAGTTGTAGTCCAAAAACAGCTGGAGAATCAAGCTTGGGAAACCCCACTTTAGAGGAAGGGTGGGGAGTCTCAGGGCCAATTTCAGCCCTCCAAGCTTTTCTACCTAGCTCTCAGAACTTCGTCCATGCCTCACTCACTCCTAAGCTTGCAGCCATCTCTGCATGGGCATAGTCAGGATATATTTTAGGGGGGAGGCATTATATGGGGGGGGCAGAACAGAGTTA
Source organism: Zootoca vivipara (assembly GCF_965207765.1). NCBI lineage: Eukaryota > Metazoa > Chordata > Lepidosauria > Squamata > Lacertidae > Zootoca > Zootoca vivipara. Next base: position 10,449,101 of record NC_142596.1, read on the forward strand.
TCAGTGATGCAATTGGTTAGCTAGTTAAGTATTTTTATTTTATTTACTTGATTTGGGGGGGGCAGCTGCCCCCCTGCCTACGTCCATGCCTCTCTGGCTTGCTTCGCACCCTCCTTGAGTGTCTTCCCTCCTTGAGTGTCTTTGCCTGGCTGGAATGTGTCCTTGACCACTGATAAAAGCCTCTCGCTTGCCCAGATGGAGATTTTGAGAAGGGGGTGAGAGAGTGCATACAAACCAGCCTACAGAACAGAGATACAACTAACTTTCACTCTTGCCTTTGTCCCTGCCCCCCACATAGGCATGTGGCCCCTGGAAAGTTGCTCAGGTGGGAATGCAGCCTCCGGCTTCTAAAGGGCTCCCTACCCCTTGCAACCTCCTGGGGAGGAGCCTGCCTCCTCGCATCGCACCCTTCACAATGATGGCTACTGATAACCTTGCACGTTTAGCCGGAGAAGGCGCGGGGAACGGGCTCCCCGGGGCAGCAGCCCACCCTACCGTAGCGGCTGCGCAACGCTGCCGTCGAGGCTGCTCTCGTGTTGGGAGACCACGTCTTGCTCGGGCGCCTTGAGCTGCCTGGATTCATCGCCTTCCAACGTGCTGTACCAACTCTGTTGGGCGCCGTCGGGCACCAAGACGGGGCTTTTGGCCTCCTCGCCCGCCGCCCCCGCCTGCTGGGACTTCACCAAGTTGGCCGCGCTGGCAGGCAGCTGCTGCAGCAGCTTCTGCATCTCCGAAAGGGACGTGGGTCTGGAGCGGGTCCGCCTTTCAGCAGCGGGGAAATGGCCCCGGGAGAGCGGGCGACCCTAGACGGCTGAGCCAAGGTTTGCTTGGTGGGGGTGGGTGAGTCCCCACTCCCGTCGCTCCTTAGCTCCCAAGTCCCGAAACTCAGGGGGTCGCTGAAGCCGGAAAGCTGGCCAGGGAAAGCATGGTCCCACCTCCCCTGGCGTGCGCCCCCTCTATAGCTCAGCCTCCCTCTGCTCAGCCAGCCACGTTAGCACGTCCCCTGCCGCTGCCGCGCTCGCTGGGCTGGAGGCGGGTCTTCTTGCAGCTCCCAACCACTCCGACGACAGCCAGCCAGCGGCTCCGTCCCTCCCGCCGCCGCCTTCTCGCCTGAAACCAGACGCTGCAGCAGCAGCAGCAGCAGCCGATTCTTAGCCTCCCGCCCGGGACACAGAAGCGGCGGCGAAGGCAGGAGCAGCGCCACCTGGTGGCCGCATGCAGAAAAACCAGGCAACGCCCACGGGAATCCCTCGCTCCCAGCGGCCACGGGGAAGGAAGGCGTCGTGGGCAAGGAGCCCACAGTCTCCAGTGGTCGAAAAACCCAACCAATAGGATCGTTCGTTTCGTCTTTGTTTTTGTAAGGGGGGTGCATAGATAAAGTAGCTCAACTTAGAGATGGGGAGCAACCCTAGTACTGTACGTTGTTGTTTAGTCGTGTCCGACTCTTCTTGACCCCATGGACCAGAGCACGCCAGGCGCTCCTGTCTTCCACTGCCTCCCGCAGTTTGGTCAAACTCATGTTTGTAGCTTCGAGAACACTGTCCAACCATCTCGTCCTCTGTCGTCCCCTTCTCCTAGTGCCCTCAATCTTTCCCAACATCAGGGTCTTTTCCAGGGAGTCTTCTCTTCTCATGAGGTGGCCAAAGTATTGGAGCCTCAGCTTCAGGATCTGTCCTTCCAGTAAGCACTCAGGGCTGATTTCCTTCAGAATGGATAGGTTTGATCTTCTTGCAGTCCATGGGACTCTCAAGAGTCTCCTCCAGCACCATAATTCAAAAGCATCAATTCTTTGGCGATCAGCCTTCTTTATGGTCCAGCTCTCACTTCCATACATCGCTACTGGGAACTGTACACCTTTGTTCAAATGCCTGCTTTTCCAGAACTGCTCCCTGGATGAATTTTAGGCCAGTAATTCTCTTTCTGCCTTACATACCTCGCAGGGTTGTTGTGAGGATGAAATGTGGAGGCGACTTTTGCTTCTTGGAGGAAAGAAATGCAATGCATTTCAATAAGGTGGCTGCAATGTGACTGACTGTATGGTTTATTGCCATATTATGTATTCTATTGATGAAAGGCTGCCATAAATATTTTAAATAAGCAAAAGAATATTTATTGCATTCCTGGACCATCCATCCTCCAAACAGTTATCTACCCTCCACCCTGCCCATATTCCCCTTCCTGCGGAGATCTATAAAGGCAAGGCCACTCTCACCCCCCATCGCACTGGAAGTAAGAAGGCAGACAGGCAAGGCCTGGCTGGGGGAAGGCTGAGGTTGGTGAGGCATTGATGCTTTCAACCAGATGGAACACCCTCCACTGCCTTTCTCTAAGCCAGAGATGCCATCAGGGCAAGACTTTGGGTCAGAGCCCCACTCAGCAGAATTATGGGTTTACCACATTAAACCTAAGCACATGCCAGGACAGAGTCTCAAAGGTGTGCTCTCCCCAGCCCACATTCCCAGAATGTTTGCACTTCTGTCTCGGTGACATCCACACTGGCATTGCCATGTCCACAAAATGGAAGATGGCAGGATCCGCAAGGACGTGCTCTACGGGAAGCTGCCTTCAGACACCAGGCCTGTTGGCAGATCATCTCTGCGATGTCTGCAAATGTGACATGAAGGCTAGCAACATTAAGGCTGCCATATGAGAATCCCTTACGGACAATGGCAGTGCCTGGTGATGGAAAGTCAGATTATGCACCCACAGCAGCAACCAGAGGAGGAATGACCTCTGGGAAGAGCAGAGAGAGAGGCACAACCGAACATCATATTCTGCCCCAGCTGCAACAAAACATGTCTCTCCTATATCAGTCTCTACAGCCACAGAAGGTGCTGTAACCTTCCGACAATGTGACTTCACCCCCAAAGGCACAGTCCTCCATTGTCTCCCTAGAGACAGATGGATGCCAACAACAAAGGGTTTCTCCATAAAACTGTTAACTCCAGAGACTAAAGTCAATCATCTTCACCACTGTTCCAACCAGCATGCATTCAAACTTCGCAGGGAAGCAAATCAGCCCAGCCCTACTTAACAGTGCAATCCTAACTGTGTCCACTCAGGAGTCCTGTGGAATACAATGGAGCTTGCTCCCAGGTAAGCTGAGGGATGAGGATGTAAAAATGGGGAGGGGAAACCACCCAAATTCCCCCAGGCCTTCAATCTCTAAGTGTAAGCCTCAAGGCCAAACAGTGTGTGAACTTATTCTTGCAAGATCTTGATGTTACATTTGATGCAACACAGAATTTGCTGATAAGCGCCTTCCCTGATCACACTTCTCTTTGTTGGTGGATTGTTACATTTTTCTACATGTGCTGTTCTGCCCCATTCAACGTGATCAGCTTTTAGATCAGGCTTGGGGAACCAGAGGCCCTTCAGATGCTGTTGGGATTCCAGCTCTCATCATCCTTCAACATTGTCCATGGCAGCTGGGGCTGATGGGAGTTGGGGTCCAAGCAGCTGCTGGAGGGTCATAGGTTTCCCATTCTTGCTTTAGACACCCGCTCCCCCACCCCAACCTCCTCCATCAAGACACCCTATGGCTGCAATCCTAAACACACAATCAGGGAGTGAGTCCCACTGAAAACAGTAGGATTCACTTCTGGTTAGGGCATGCATAGGACTGGGCTCTGAATTTCCTCTCCAACAGCAGTGTAGGATTACTACATTTAGAAGTTTCTTATTGCTGCTACTCAAAGTGGAGATGGATGGCCAAGGGTATAACCCCAAATGCATGGAATCTTGCATGGAGAAGAGGACGAAACACATTGTGAAATTCTCTACCGTAGTTTTATTCGTATTAAATGTTATGTAAGCCTATATATGACCGAAGCTGACTTCAGAGGACTTCGTGCAAAACAGCAGCCATTAAAAAACATTTCTGCGTTGCTGGGGGGGGGTTGGACTAGATGACCCTTGTGGTCCCTTCTGACTCTGCAATTCTATTATTCCTCTCTTGTACTCAAAGGGCAGGGAACACTGCCATCTTGCGGCCATCCTTTAGAAGTGCAGAGGGTAAGGGAGGAACCACAGCCCAGAGATAGAGCATGTGCCTTTGCATGCAGAAGGTCTTAGTTTCAATCCTTGGTAAAGAATCAAGTCATGGGAAATGAGCTGTGCCTGGATCAGGGAGAGCTGCTGCCAGTGAGTGCAGGCAAGGTTGGACTAGGTGGGTGAATAGCCCCACCTAGTGAAAGGCATCAAAAGTCTCAATCTGTCTTAACAATACTGTACTACTAATAATTTTATTATTTATACCTCGCCCATCTGGCTGGGTTTCCGCAGCCACTCTGGGCAGCTTACAACATATCTAAAAATATAATAAACACATCAGTCCTTAAAAACTTCCCTAAACAGGGTGGCCTTCAGATGTCTTCTAAAAGTCCGATAGTTGTTTATTTCCTTAACATCTGAAGGGAGGGTGTTCCACAGGACAGGCACCACTACCAAGAAGGCCCTCTGCCTAGTTCCCTGTAACTTTGCTACTCACAGTGATAGAACCAGCAGAAGACCCTTGGAGCTGAACCTCAGTGTCCAGGCTGAGCGATGTGGGTGGTGACGCTCCTTCAGGTATACTGGGCCGAGGACGTTCAGGGCTTTAAAGGTCAGCACCAACACTAATTGTGCTCGGAAACGTACTGGGAGCCAGTGAAGATCCTTTAGGACCAGTGTTATATGGTCCCGGCGGTCTTATCCAAAGGAAACGAAACCTTCCAGAACTGCACCATGTCTGTCTTCTCACTGGCTAAGTAAGTGCCTCTGAGCACGTGCAGAGCTGTGGGAAGGATTCCTGTACTGCAGGGGTCTCTTCCACCTCTAAAATTCTATGATGCCACCACCAAGCTCTGACCCTTCCCCATTATATCTGCTGTGGCTCTCCAGGGTCTCAGACAGAGGTCTTTCCCCTGCCACCATCTAGCTGTTCTAGCTAGCGATGCCACGAATTGAGCTGGATGCCTCTACTTCTCTGTATGCCAAGGAATCCAAATGCATGCTCTCAGAGCTGATATACTTACTACCATCTGCAGGCACAAGCTGCAACCTCCCCCCCTCCCCAACACTACTATGTGATGGCTCCTTGCCTCCTCCATGTGTGATCTGTTGCACATAATGTTGCTTACTACATGAAACCTCTGCATCATGTGGCAAGTTTCAACTATGGCCATCTCTGGCAGTAGTGTAATAGCAGCATTATCTATCCCAGTCCCAGGTGGGGGGTGGGGTGGGGGACAGAAAATCCAACACACGCATAACTGCATTGTCCCTTCCAGTTACCTTGTCTGGAACCCTGCTAGCTAGTGAGAGAACAGCACAGACCTCCACATTATCAGCCCACAACATCCTGGGGGAGTGCCCTAATATTATGACAGTTAGCTGTTCATTGATGATTTTACAGTCCTTCAGCAGCATCCAAAGCTTTTATCTCAATCTGCAGCTCATAGGTCCTGAAAGACCTACATTAGCTCCCAGTATGTTTCCGAGCACAATTCAAAGCTTTGCTGCTGACCTTTAAAGCCCTAAATGGCCTCAGCCCAGTATCCCTGAAGGAGCGTCTCCACCCCCATAATTCAGCCCTGACACTGAGGTCCAGCTCTGAGGGCCTTCTGGCGATTCCTCATTGTGAGAAGTGAGATTACAGGAACCAGACAGAGGGTCTTCTCGGTAGTGGCACCCGCCCTGTGGAACGCCTTCCCATCAGATGTCAAGGAAATAAACAACTATCTGACTTTTAGAAGACATCTGAAGGCAGCCCTGTTTAAGGAAGTTTTTAATGTTTGATGTTTTATCGTGTTTTTAATATTTTGTTTAGAGCCGCCCAGAGTGGCTGGGCAAACCCAGCCAGATGGGTGGAGTATAAATAAATTATTATTACCATATTATTATTATTATTATTATTATTATTATTATTAATTATTATTATTATTATTATTATTATTAAGCAACAGCCTCCAAAGTTAATCAGATAAAGTGGAGGGGGGCCAAAACGCACACACAAAGATACACACCACGCTGCAGAAAATCCCACTTCCATAACAGAAGCTCAGTTTCCTTGCTGAAATGCGAAGGGAAGGGGTGGAGAAGGAGAAAACTTCCTGTCATTTTGCTGATGTGGAACAAGCAGGCAAATCAAATCAAGGGGCGCTTTCTCGAAGCAGTGAGCTGTCCAATGTACCAGAAGCAGCTCTTACCAGAACCATGGAAGTGGTTAGTCTGTCCTTGCAGCTGCAGGCTCCGAGGAATAATATGAAATGCTGTGAAACAAGAACTTGGGAGGCAGAACCACCAAGAGGGTGAATCTGGATTTTTGAATAAGGAACACACAAAGTCTTGCAGCAGCCAGCAGCATAACACTGATTGGGACTGATGTGAGTTGGAATCCAGCAACCTCTGTTCCAAGGGTGGCAGGAAGCCTGCAGAGCTGGTTGCCCCACCCTGTAGCTCCCAGAAGCCAAATACATTCTGCAAAAGCACCACTAATTTAGATGTCAACTATGGAGCACACAGCATTCTATCAAGATTGTTTGAAAACAAATGTTAATACTTATCAGGCAGCATAATTCCAGAAAGTCTCTATAGTACGACAAAGAGGGTTTCCATAATAGCAGACACAACATGCCCTCCTATTCATCTGGTCATCTAAAATTCCCTGAATCAGCTTTAACAGCAGAGCATCTCAAAGACAAAAATGCTCCCGGATGCAACTTTTTATTATAAAGTAGGTGTGGGAAACTTTCTCCAGGCGTTGCTGAACTATAACTCCCATCACCATCCCCTAGTCAGCATGGCTAAGGATCATGGGCATTGTAGTCTAGCACCACCCAGAGGACCAAAGGTTCCCCACACCCAGAAGCAGTTGCGGATGAGACAGAGCTACAACTGCCAACATTGCAATTGCAGCCCTCAAACACAAATCCCCTAAATAAGAAGTACCACTTCCGTAAGGCGTTACCTCTTAAATCTGCCTATTGCAGATTTAAACAACAGCCAGGGGAAGAGTCTTCACTCAAAGGTTGAGCATGTGATTTGCATGCAGAAAGTGCCAGGTTCAATCCCTCCCATCTCCATGGAAGGCTGAGAAGGATTTCTGTCTGAACCCCTGGAAAACTGTTGCCACTCAGCTCTTGAGGGTGAGATTAAACATTTCATGTGACCTGCTGCAGCAGACAGCATCCCTGGGTTGACATCTCTTTTGAGGGTTGGGTTTTTTTTTTGTAATGTGTAGGATTGTGTTTTTTCTCCAGAAGCAGGCAGTGGTGCCTAGTGGAAGGTGAATTTGGTCCTTAGCCTGTTCTGGATGGGCTTGCACTCTCTCCGAAGGAACAGCTTTGCAGTCTGGGTGTAGTCCTCAATCCAGATTGCCTTTTACCGGTTTCAACTTGTATGGCCAGCTGCGACCTTTTCGGGGCAGGGATAACATGACCAGTCATTCAGGCATTGGCAATCTCAACACTGCATTATTGCAATGCACTCTGAGTGGAGCTGCTCTTAAAGTTGGTCTGGCAACTGCAGCTGATGCAGAATGCAGCAGCTTGCTTGCTGAGCAGAGCTAATTTCTGCCAGCATATAGCATAAATGTTAAAAGAACTACTCTGCCTGTCAATATGTTACTGTGCCATGTTTAAGGTTCTGCTTTTCATTTATAAAGCCCCAACAATTCAGGGCCAGGATACCTAAAAGGTCGCCTTCTCCCTGTCATCCCATTTGGTCAAAGCATTCAACACTCTGGCTTCATTGTAGGCATTAGTCAGGTGGCAACAAATTGTGGTTTCAGGGAATTCTTAAAGCCTTTCTGTGTACCCAGGGGTTCCTGGTTTGTATAGATGAGCAGCAAATGCCCCCAGTTGCTGTGCAATCCATTGCAATCTATTTCATTGTATTTTATGCTGTTTTTATATTTCGGTTATTGTAGTTCTGGGTAGGGCTTTAAAGAAGAAAATCCATATGGCATCTTGCATTTTCCAAGACCTATATGGTGTCATAGGGCACTGCCATAAATGTAAAGCATGGATGGGGAACCTCAGGCCTGGAGGCCAAATACAGCCCTTTTGCCTGGCCCCTGAAACTCCCTCCAAGCCACAATCCCTGCTGGTCCTGCTTCATACCCAACATGTTTTTGCCTGGCTGGAACATGTCATTGAACTCTGATAATGCTTCTTTCCTCTTCAGATGGAGTCTGAAGAGGTTTTTTTGTGTGTGGAAACTAGTCTACTTTAGGAAGCTAAAATGCACATTTGTTGCTCTCCGCACTTTTGCCCCTAGCCCCACCCACTACCAGCCTGTGACTCTCAGATTGTTGCCCAGAAGGAAATGGAGTCCTCAGGATAAAAAAAAAAGTTACCTGTCCCAGTTTTAAAGGACCATATGTTTACAGTGCACTGTCTGTTGCTCATCCTGCATGAGAGCATAGGAATATACCTCTCCCTGGTGTTGGAAAACACTTACACCATCTTTTTGTACTGGCTGTGGGCAACCCTTGACATGGGTCCCCAGTGCCGCTCATCACATAGAATAATAGAATTGTAGAGTTGGAAGGGACCCTGAGGGTAATCTAGTCCAACCTCCTGCAATGCAAGAATCTCATCATGTTTAAAGGTAAAGGGACCCCTGACCATTAGGTCCAGTCGTGACCGACTCTGGGGTTGTGCGCTCATCTCGCATTATTGGCCGAGGGAACCGGCGTACAGCTTCTGGGTTATGTGGCCAGCATGACAAAGCCGCTTCTGGCGAACCAGAGCAGCACACGGAAACGCCATTTACCTTCCCGCTGTAGTGGTCCCTATTTATCTACTTGCACTTTGATGTGCTTTCGAACTGCTAGGTTGGCAGGAGCTGGACCGAGCAATGGGAGCTCACCCCGTCACAGGGATTCGAACCACCAACCTTCTGATCAGCAAGCCCTAGGCTCTGTGGTTTAACCCACAGCGCCACCTGCGTCCCCATCATGTTTAGAATACACAAATGCTGCATATCCTGAGCATGCCAACTTTCCGCAACTTTTGAGTTCAAAGAATCCCGAGAGAACCCCAGGTCAAGTTCAGCCAGAAAAGCACAAACTGTAACCCCTTCTGTCAGGAATGGGGAACCTCACTGGGCCAGGTTTGCTGGGGGTTGATGGGAGTTGTAGTTAAAATGCTCACGTCTGATCTAGAGTGTTAGCAACTAGACAACCACCTTGAGTGTAAAGATTGCAAGTGAATAGCAGAGACCCAATTACCCACAAGCTCATTTGCCTGGAAGGCTTGATTCAGGTTAATAGTTTCTCCCCATAACATCCATTAGCTTCTGCTAGAATCATGCTCTAAGAACCAAGGAAAACCCATTTCAACCATGGCGGAGGTTATTTTTTAAGCTGCTCTACAAGCCAGCTTTTATCCAAGTCAGCTGTGTACATGCCAACCCCCTGGGCTGGACTCAGTACAGGCCAGTTTCTGCCACTACCTCCAAATGCTCAAACTGCAGTTGTGATTGGGTGCCCAAAGCCAATCCATGATGAGTTAAGTAGGGCTGGGCAATATTTGGTTTTCAACATTGTGATGTATCACCAGCTAAACACTGCAATATACTGATATACCATGATGTCTGAAATAAGGATGGAGCTATATAGAGGCACTAGCCGGCATCACGGCTTTTCCTGCATCGTGATTTTTGCCAGTGCCTGCTCTTGTGATTCGCTGCCCCTTGCAGATGGCAGGGAAGAACTGAGCTGGCAGAGTTAACAAGGGCTGCAGGAATCTAGAAAAGCGCCAGCTGCACGGTCTTTCCCACATTGTGATTTTTGCATAGCACATACACACACATCATGATTCACGATATATTTCCAGGTCAAAAATTATAAAACTGATATCACAAACAGACCAGTTTTGGACAATATATAAATATTTTGCCCAACTCTAGAGTTAAGGACATGGCATCTGCATGCACATGATAGTTAAACTCAATGGCTGTAAAGAGGCAAGTCAGCATATTGGGGAATGGGCCACCTTTTTCCCAGCGAAGGTTCACATTCCCTTAGGGGTAACCTAGGGGACGGGCATGCAGGCTGGTGGTGGGCAGGTGAGAAGCCTGGGATGGGTGAAGCCAGGGTCAGAAGTGGTCCTGGCCCCTTCTCTGCTCTCATTCTGCCACCTTGTTTCTCTTTTGATCACCTCCATTTCTCTTGCTTTCTGCTACTACCACCCTCTCTCTCATCCTCCCCACCCAGCAGACTGCCAGAGGAAGAACAGATGACTCTTGCCAGGCATCTGCACAGAGAATTTACACACACCCAGGGCTTTAAGACTCAACCTATGGCTGCACGTTGCCTGGCCCTGCCAAACAGGCTTACTGAAACCTACAGTAATGCCAGTGTCATGTGAGTCTAGTGAGTCCTCAGGAGAGTCCAGTGGGATGCAAATTCCTCAGCCAACTCTCACTGGCCAAACTATTTTATAGTTACTGCTTTTATTCCTCGGGCATCGCTTAGGTCTGCATCCACAAAGCTTCAAGAACAAGGCATAATAATATTATTATAATAATTTATTATTTATACCCCGCCCATCTGGCTGGGTTTCCCCAGCCACTCTGGGCGGCTTCCAGCAGAAAAATGAAATAAAATAATCTATTAAACATTAAAAGCCTCCCTAAACAGGGCTGCCTTCAGATGTCTTCTAAAAAAAAGTCAGCATAACTTACAGGCAGCTGTAAGTTATATATGGCTATACTTTGGGCTGGTCCAATAAAGGTCTAACTTCAGAGGGCATCTGGTCTCCTAAGGTGCAGCAGTGCCACGAAGCTTTGGCAGTCAGACCTGATGGAAGGTGACAGCCAGAGGGAAGCAATTCCACCTGACTGCACCAGAGCCAGTCTCTTGCTCCTGGGTGCCCACCTAGCCAATGGAAGGCCATAACCCATTCAAAGACCAAGGCCACATCCACACTGCACATTTAAAGCAATTTGATTCCACTTTAAACATTCATGGATTCCCCCAAGGAGTCATGGGAACTATAGTTTATTAAGGGCACCGGAAGCTGTTAGAAGACCCCTAATCCCACACAGAGCTACAGAGTGGTTTCTTCCCAGGGAACTCTGGGAATTGTAGCTCTTTGGGCAGAATAGGGGACCTATTTGTTAAGGAGTGCCCTTAACAAACTACGGTACAGTTCCCAGGACTCTTTGGGAGAAGCCATGAGTGTTTAAAGTAGTATCATAGAGCTGCAAGTCTATGGTGTGGATGCGGCACAAATGTAGGTGGGGCCAACCTCCCTTGACCTAAACTGAGAAAAATTCCCCCCAACTGAACTCGCACTGCAGCATATTAGCATATTAGTGTGGCTGAAATCATTGCCACAAGCCATCATGTAACAGCCTAACAATAGATTTTAGGCCACCTCTGTAAGGGTTAGGAAACTTGGAAACAGATCTTAGTGTCACGGATTTGGAAAGGACCCTCAGACGTTCATTTAGTTCCGCACCCTGCTCAATGCAGCATCTTAAGAAACAAACCCTGTGGAACAAGAGTGGGTTGCTTGTGCTGCTCCATATGTCCTTGGGCTACAACTCCCAATATCTGTGAGCCACAAAAATTCCTCAGAAAAGAGCACCCCTGAGCATGAACAAAGAGCACCTGTCCACAAGAACAATCTCACTCCAACACCCCACATACCAAGAAATAAGGAGCCAGGTCTCATCCTGCCAGAGGCTGCCAATTTCCCCTGGGATTGGTAGCCTGGAAAAAAGGGAGGCCAGCAGTAGGGGGCACCAGAGGGGCAGCGCGAGAGGCCAGGGGGACCCTGGGCCCACATTTTTGAGGGGCACAAACAAGCACGACAGGCAGGAGCCCTGGCAGCTGAGGCACGGTGACAGGCGGGTCAGTCCAGTGGGCAGGTGGAGGGAGGGAGCAGGCGGGGAGGCAGTTGTAGGGCGGCTCCGTTCACCCTCTTTGCATCCCCCGCCACCCCAGTCCACCAGAGGGAGGAACACTTGCCCACGCGGGACGCCGGCAACCCCCGCTACGGCGCTGGGTAGCCAATGGCAGGCGGAGCCCAGGTGGTTTCTAATCTTGTCTCCCTCTATCGCTACCTCCCTCCTAAGCTCCGCAGGGGGCAACCCCCAGCCTTAAAGCTGACAGCTGGTGCCACGCCCTGGTGGTTAAGTAAGAAGGCCGGCCGGCGGCAGGTGGCCCCCCCCCCGCGGTAGCAACCCGACAGGTGCGGCCCAAAGAGTCCCGGCTCTTCCTCCCTCCGGCAAAATCTTTATGAGGCTGGAAGGCAGGGGAAGCTTTCCGGGCCCACGTCGCCCGGTGCCAGCCTTGCCTGGGCGCAGGTGGCGGGCTCAGGTTGGCTCAGAGCCTCTCGCGTCATCCCCGGGATGGAGGGAGAAGCGGAGAGAGAGAAATCTGGGCCATCCATAACAAAGGCCAAGCGAATCGCCAAGCGGGAGCGAGAGCGCGCGCGCGGGGCTGTGGATGGACCCGGGGCCGGCGGAAAGCCCTGTCTTTGGCCGCAGCACGAAGGGAGCAATCCTGACCCCCCCCCCGTCCAAGGCAGCCATGGTTGCTTCCTTCCCCCCAAAAAAATAAAATAAAGAGGGTAGGGAGAAACAGGTTCACTTCCCCACACGCAGCCTGTGATCGGGTGGGAGGCGCCCCCCCGACAGCCCCACCTTTTGTAATCCGAGGAGAAGATCCCTCCACTGGCCGGATCGTGCCCATATTCGGGCTCCCCCAGACTGGAGGAGCCACCTTTCTCCTCGTTGTAAGCTTGGCCGGCGGACATGGCTGCGAGGAGGAAAGCTGGGCTGGCTGGAGCGCCTTATGGCGGTGGGGGGACTGGAGGGGGGGCGATGGCAGCCCCGACGGCGGGTCCGGGATGCGGCTGCGGCTGCGGCTGATGTCAGTGTCATGTGGGAGCGGCTGGTGCAGCCAGGATTGGGCACGCCTCCCCCGGCCCTTAAAGAGACACGACCCCGCCGCCCACGCCGAGGGGAGAGGCTGGGGGGGAGGGGGAGCGAGCGGGAGGGGGGATTCCTTTTCCGGTGCTCGCTCATTCCATTTTTAAAACCTATGCCGCCTTTTGGCCCTCAAGTCGATGTACAATAAAAGAGAAGGCAACGGCTCCGCCCTCAAAGCACCCCGTTTAAACCGTCACAGAGTTGAAACGAAATACAGTATTAAAGCATCCACACCTGATATCTGAAGCACGTAGTTCCCCCTTCTCCCAAGGATCCTGGGAACTGTAGTTTGTTAAGGGTGGTGGGAATTGCAGCTCTGTAAGAAGTAAACTACAGTTCCCAGGATTCTTTTTGTGTGTGTGTGTGTGTTTAAATGGGTGTGACCCTTAAATGAAAATAAATGCTATTAGCCAAGCGAAATAAAGATAAGTTTGCTGTCTGCCTAAAAGTAATCAGGGATGGGGCCAGTACAACCTCCCTAGAGGAGAGGTTTTCAACCTTTTTGGGTCCACGGCTCCCTTGACCAACTACATTCTTTCTGAGGCACCCCTGTGGGGCTCAGGAGCCCAGCTATGTCACCCCTTCCCTGCAGAGCTGGCAGCCTCTCACCCTTTTTCAACCACCCTCCCTTTGGGAGTGTTCCCTCAGCCTCTTCTCCTCTCCCCTCTCCTTGGGAGTCCTCCAGGCAGCCGCTGCTGCCTCCTGGTCTCTGAGCTGCTCCCACCCCAGAAGCCCCACCCCAAAGAGGTGCCTCCCATTTGTCTGTGGAGATTATAGCCAGGGCTGCTGCAAAAAAAAAACATCTGTGCAAGCCTTTGAGAGGCAGAAACTGAGAGGGCACCAGAAGAGGGAGGGAAGGAAAGAAAGAGGGACAGAGCCAGTGACACCCCTGACCATCATTCAAGGCACCCCGGGGTGCCACAGCACATGGGTTGAAAACCACTGCCCTAGAGGCAGAGGTGGATTATGGGGAGTGCGACTTCTTTCCCCGCAATGGGTGCTGAACAGAGAGGGTGTGTGCCGCAACAATGACCACAGAAGGTGAGAGGCCCCTCAAAAACCACAGAAGGTGAGAGGCAGGGGGGTGGGGTGCTGAATTTTAGCGCTGCACACGGTGCTGCTGGAATTTTAAAGCTCAAAGTCTGCCACTGGTAGAGGAAATTCCATACTGGAATGCTGCCATGGAAATGGCCCTGCCACCTCACACTAACATCAACCAAACCTCTTTGCTAATAGGACACACTGCAGGCCCCCAAAAGCAGACCAGACCAGGCATAAAAGATGCGCAAAACTCCTTGTCTGGTCCTTCTTCGTTGCATAAGGAAGTTTTTGCTTTCAGCAAGGCTCCTGGCAATTTAAGGGACTACCTGTCAAGCAGAAATGTAACAGGTGCAGCAGTGTGTCACTCTTGCAAAGGCAAGACAGCTTTCACTCTGGATTTCTGCCTGCCACATACAGCTGTTAAGAAAAGCAGCTGTGCTTTTTTTCCTGCTTTCCAGGAAAAAAATGGTATCTCACCTGCCTGGTTTGATTGTGCCAGGGTGAAGGGGAAAGGAAGGGGGTTTTTTCATGCCAAAAAGGGTGCTTTTTCCATGAGGAGGCTGCAAGGCTACATGAGGAAGCTACACCTCCTCCCACAGAATTAAAGTCTTACAATACCTGAGATTGGGGGTGGGAAGTCTTTTTCACCCCAAGGACCACATTCACCTCTGAGCAACTTTCCAGGGCAGGCATAGGCAAACTCGGCCCTCCAGATGTTTTGGGACTACAACTTCCATCATCCCTAGCTAACAGAAGCAGTGGTCAGAGATGATGGGAATTGTAGATGATGGGTCAAAGTTGATGGGGAAGCATCTGGAGGGCCGTGTTTGCTTATGCCTGTTCCAGGGGTCACATGCCTGTGGTGGGTGGAGTCAGAGGCAAAAGTGAATGAAGCAACAAATTCTATTTTTTGTATAGTAGGTTAGTTTCTACACACACAACTTTCTATCTCCCATCCAGGCAACTGAGCAGCATTGTCAAAATTGAAGAACACGGGGGGGGCACTTGTAGAGAAGGGCCCATAAGATGGGTGGCTGAGAACAGGGTTTGTGCTGATGGGTGAGCCTCAAAAAGCATCAGAAAGACAAGAAGCACTGCCCGGTGCCCATGGTGGGGTGGAAGGCAAGGTGCCCAACAGTAGGTTGCTCCACCCCTGAGTGATGCCACTCCTTAACTAATCGCTCTGGCTCACTCCTAAGATTTCTTTCCTGCATAAGCAACATGCACACATAGTTTTCCATGGAAATAGAAACCTTCTGTTGGTCCCCGTCTGAAAGAAAATTTCCCTGGGAGTGCATGTACAATGCAAGGACATTCATTGTGGCAATTACCATCATAAACAGCAGGGGGCGCTGTGCATTGTTCCCACATTGGCTGATTGCATTTCCGGGGGAGGGGGGGGGGTTTCACAACCCTAAGATCAGTGGACTTTACCAGGTCTACAAGTTTCAAGTCCCACCCTGCTCGCCTAAGTTAGGGTAGTTAGTGCCGCTTGTAAATTTGCCTTCATGCCTAGGAGAACGGTGTTCCTGACAGCTGTCAAGTTCTGCACTGGAGAAGAGAAGGATTCTTGTTTCTGGAATCTAGCTTTTTTTTTAAAAAAATTCATTGTTACATTTATTTCCTGCCTTTCCAACAAGGAGCAAAAGGTGGCACCCTGTTTACTCTCACAACACCCCCCCCCCTAGAAGATAGGCGAGGCTGAATGATGGTGACAGACAGTCATCCCAAGAGTTTCATGGCTTAGGGAAGATTTGAATGCTGGTCTCCCAGGCAGTTGTGGGTGGCGGGAGCAAGGGAGTGCAGCTCAATATCTTTTTCTTTCTTTTTTTGCAAAGCAGAATCAATGGCATGATGCTCCGTTGCAGAGTGAGGGAAGCTGCAGGGCTTTCCTTGCTCCCGCAAATGAATGAGGTGATAAAGAAGCTTTCAAGTTCGTTTTGTGACAGCTTATCAGACATGGTGGAAATCAGAGGAGGAGAAGGATAGTCAAGGTTTGATGCAAAATTGCCTTTCATTTTCCTTTCCTTTTTTTGATGCGGGATTCCTACTACACACTAGCAGTTCAAAAGGCAACACTTCTTTGCAAGACGGTTAAAAGCTCAAGGTTGCATTTCAACAGTCCGGAGATCTTTTGTTAAAAGTAGCTCCATGTCTTTTGCAAAGTTGGGACCTGCATAGTCAGAAGTAAGCACCCCTGAGTTCAATGGAGCTTACTCCTAGAAAGCTTTGCACAGGATTGAAGCCATGCTGCTCTTAATAAATTGGACATTAGCCTATGTAATGCTGCCCAGTGCTGTGTGTGTGTGTGTGTGTGTGTGTGTGTGTGTGTGTGCAATAATGGGGCAACACAGCTGCCTGCATTCATGGACGGCTCTCTGACGTGTGACTGTGATGAGCTCCTGCCCTTCAAAATTTACCACTACATCATTGATTCTAGCTTCAAAACAACAGCCACAAAGCAGATCCTGTTAGTCTAAATTTTGCCTGGCCCTGTCCTGAGGCTCAAAAATGGGCAAATACCCCGCCCCTGCTTGGTCTAAGTAGAACTAAGTGCATAAGTAGTAAGTTGGAGCAGGGCAAAGTAGGAATAATAGAAGGGACCACACAGGTCATCTAGTCCAACCCCCTGCAATGCAGGAATTATTTTGACCAATTTGGGGTTCGAACCCATGATCCTGAGATTATGAGTCTCGTGCTATACCAAATGATCTGCCTTGTATCAAATTAGACTATTGGACTATCCAGCTCAGCATTGTTTATGCCAGGAGTTCCCAGAGGAGAGGAGTGCAGAAAGAAAATAAACCATGGTGCGCCTGCAGCAGCACAACCAAACGCCTCCATCTGCCCCAGCTGCAAAAAACCTTGTCTCTCCCGCATCGGCCTCTACAGCCTCAGCAGACACTGCAACCTTCCAACAGTATGACTTCACCCACAAAGCTCACTCCTCCATTGTCTCCTGAGACAGACAGACGCCAACAAGAAGAGGAATGTGCTGCTCAGCAGTCACTGCTGTTGACCACCAAGTGGTCTGTGTGGACCACACTTTGGGAAGCCCTAGTCCACACTGTCTGTTAGCAGCTCACCGGGCACTCCAACAGGATGCTTCCCAGTTCTTCCTGTCAGAATTTGAACCCGGGACCTTCTGCTCACAAAGCTCCACCACCAGAGGCACCATCTCCTTAAGCACGTGGGGGCAGAGATGACGTCCTGACATTGCTCTGCACCCGGCCTCAACAATACCCCCCTGGCGCCTTAAAAAAACACACCATTGTGGTGGCCCACAGTGCTTTGCAGCGGCGTCGCAAGCCCCCCCTGGTACCGGGGGCGGCACCCCACCCCTTGGTGCATAGCGTCCCTCCATAGTGATGTGTTGCGTAGTGACGAAGCACGTCACTACAGAGGGACTCTGTGCACGCGCGCTACAGAGCAGGTTTGGCTGCAGCGGTGCTGGAGCTCCACCACCGTCAAACTGTGAGCAAGCCACAGCGCGGAGCGAGTTTTACAGGGCCGCAGCTTGCTCGGCTCGTGCTTTGATTCTTTCTGCTCAGGCGAGGCGAGGGGAGGGCGCATGCGGCGACCGTCGGTGGAGGTGTCGAGGGGCCGCAGCGCTGCCCCCCGCAGAGTGGAGCCCGGGGTGCCCCGCCCCCTATTGCGATGCCCCTGGTGCTTTGTCCCCCTGGAGCAGGCACCTATGTCCCCCACTGAGCTGCACCACCCCCGAAGCACTTAATAACACGCCCATCGAAAGGCCACCTGTCTGTCCCTTCCATCTCCTGGGACTGAAGATGGCACAGTGCAAACACTAAGGGAGGCCCAGGTCATCTTGTCAAGAGAGGAGCCTCGCAGCCAGGCTGACACTTGCCTTCAAAGATTAGGTTTGGATGACACCAGGTCATGCTTGGGACATCATGAAACTTTAATTCCAAGCACTGCAAGCATCACTGGAGCCTTTGTCTGACCTGGCAGCCACTGATCCCAGGAGTGGCAGGAGCAGAGCTGACAGCACTCGTCCTCAGCCCTCTGTCATTCCCTTATCACGGAGTGCAGGAGACACCATTGATCATGCCAGGAGAGCATGCTTCTGCCGCAGAGCAAGGTGAATAAAGGGAAAAGGATCCCAGCAATCAAGGAGACCTAATTATCTATGAAACAGGAGCCAGGTGACATGCAGCTTAGCTGAGGGTGACAGAGGGCACGACCGTCCTTCAGAGCAGAAAGGACAAGGCTGCGTATGACCTTTGGCAAATATCGCTGGCTGGAGGATGCACCAGTTTCATAGACTCATAAACTGTAGAGTTGGAAGAGACCTAGAAGGGACATCTAGTCCAATCCCCTGCAATGCAGGAATCTCCACTAGATACGATAGGGTACAGTTATAAATATATCTAGAGCAGGGTTTCCCAAACTTGGGTCTCCAGCTCTTTTCGGACTATGATTCCCATCATACCTGACCACTGGTCCTGCTAGCTAGGGATGATGGGAGTTGTAGTAAAAAACAACAACAGCTGGAAACAGTTTGGGAAACACTGATCTAGAACATAGGATCTCTACTGGATCAGGCTGAAACCCCATCTAGTCCAGTCCCTTATTCTCACAGTGGCGAACCAGGTGGCTATGGAAAGCCCATATCCAGGACCTGAGCACAACAGTACTCTCCTTTCCAGCAATTCCCAACAACTTCCTCCAACAGTGAAAGGAGAATATAGCCATCATGGCTAATAGCCATTGGTAGCTTTATAGCCAATGATCTAAAATATAAGGGCCTGGTTGAATTAAAAAGGGGTGTTGCATCGTTTCCTAAAGACCTGCAGGAAAGACTGTGCCATGTCTTGTTGGCAATGAATGCTAGGTATTTGGCCATTAAGGCAACAATGTGGGGGGGGGCATCCCCAATAAAATCATGCTCCCAGTTCTAGGCTATTCTTAGCATGGCTTCCTCCACAATGGAAGGTGGGGTGGCCACAGCCCTTCCACATGCAGTGGTGTAGCAAGGGTGGGTGATGGGGGCGGGTCGCCCCGGGTGCCACCCTGGAGGGGGGTGACACTCAGCGCCCCCACTGGGGAACTTTTTCTTTTTTTCTGTTGCACGTGATTTTTCAACTGTTCTTATATGTTATTGCAATGCTGATTTCATATCTGAAGTCAGGTTTGTTCTGTAAGGTCTAGGTTTGTTTTTCAATTCATGTTTTTCACTTTTCGCCAGAGCCAGAGCCAGAGCCGCGTGGGGGGGGTGACAAAAAAATTCCACACAGGGTACCACCTGGGCTTGCTACGCCTCTGTCCACATGAAACAATTGGGAAATAATTTATAATGAATTGGGGGGAAAAGGTTTAAAAGCACACACACACACCAAAAAACAGAGCTCTTTTTGTTGGGTATAATTCAGATGGAAATTTCTAGGTGTCCACAAAGGTTATTTATGTATGCCGCTACTGCAGCCTGTGTTTATTTAAAATATGCAGGGATTTATGTTATGCAAAATGAACCATGGAAGGAGAAGAAGGGAAGTCATCAATATTTTAAGGTTGGTTAAATGAATATTCTAAATTGTAAAACAGAAAATTTAATATAAATTATTTTAAAAAGAAACAAAGGGATGCAGGTCACACAAATGAGGAATTTTGGGAAAACTTTTAAGACCATACGTCCAAAGCATATTCTATGACCCCTGAAATAATTCTGAGCACTGTAGTTTGCTCCTCGTAGAGTCACAATTCCCAGCAATGCTTAGTAAACTACAATGCCCAGAATTCTCCGAGGGAAAGATTGTGCCTTGAATGTGCTCTAAAGGTATTGTGCGTACACAGCACAGCCTAACAAAACAGAACTTAAAGTAGGAAGTGTTTTTCAAGGACAAAGATATAACCCTGACAAGGCAGAGTCTGAACCTTGCCGCCCCCGCCCCCCCTTCCCCCTGCTCTCTGAACCGCACGCCAGGGCACCAGCAGGGCCAAGCTGTGATTTTTGAAACAGCTGACAGGGGTGTCTCCTTGTAATTAGTAAATTAGTAATTAAATTTTCTCTGCCTGCTGGAGGAGCCAGTTCGGAAGTTTTAGGCTCCTTAATCCCGCAGCATCTGCCCCAGAGTCTGTCACAAATATCAGCCGTGACCCCACCACCGTGCTGCATTTAACATTTGCTCCTTAGCCTCAGCGTTAGATTATGTAGGTCTGCAATGCTCAGGCACCTGGAGGAGATGCCTTCCCTAACAGATGGGTTGCTCAGGGCTCAAGGAAACCACCAAAGAGGCCTCATCTTCTTTGGCCCAGCACTGGATGGCAGGAGAGATGTATGGTTTTTTGTAAATAAATTTTTATTGATTTTACAATTTGTAACTGTAATTTGTAATTTATCACCTGTTCTTCCTCTGGCAGTCTGCTGGGTGGGGAGGATGAGAGAGAAGGTGGTAGCAGCAGAAAGCAAGAGAAATGGGTGTGATCAAGAGAGAAAGAGGGTGGCAGAATGAGAGCAGAGAAGGGGGCCAGCACCATTTCTGACTCTGGCTTCACCCATCCCATGCTTCTCACCTGCCCACCACCAGCCTGCATGCCCGCTCCCCAGGTTACCCCTAAGGGAATGTGGGCCTTCGCTGGGAAAAAGTGGCCCGTTGCCTCTTTACAGCTATTGAGTTTAACTATCATGTGCATGCAGATGCCATGTGCTTAACTCTAGGGCATAGCTCCCAAGTCTCCCGTTTTTCACGGGAAACCCCCGTATTTTAAACCACAGTGGTACCTCTACTTACGAATAACTCTACTTACGAATGTTTCTACTTAAGAATTGAGCTCCGTCCGCCATCTTGGATGCGATTTAGATAGGATTTTTTCTACTTACGAATTTTTTTCTCCCAATGCATTCCTATGGGATTCAACTTACAAATTTTTTCGACTTACAAATGTGTGTTTGGAACGCATTAAATTCGTAAGTAGAGGTACCACTGCATTTCCCTCTGGCAGCCCAGATTGGAAAAAAATCCTGTAAATCCCCCGGATTTCCTACTTGCCAGGGATGCTCCATTTTGGGTGCTGGTGCTGCCCGATTTCCGGTGCCCAGATATGGGTAGCGCGGCACCGGAAGTTGCTTGTCCGGACATGCGTAGAAACGACTTCCGGTGCCGCTCCGCCCATGTCTGGGCACCGGAAATCGGGCAGTGCTGGCACCGCTGGCTATAAATAATAAAATCATCATCATCATCATTATTTTGGGTGCCTGCTAAAAACATTTTTGTTTAGGTAAGTCTATCCAGATATTTAGAAAGTTGCTGAGAGTTTTAATCTGTTTTTAGTTTATTGTTATGTCAACTTTTCAAAAGCCTTAAATTATAGTTGTTACTAATTTCATTGTTGTTTTTAATTTTGTGTAAGCTGCTTTGAGGGTTTTTTTGTTTTTATGTATATACTCAAGTGGTGTATAAATTTTAAGAAGTAGAAAAATAAATGAAAGCCTGGGCAAAGAACCAGGGCTTTTCCAGATTACCTGTTGAGTAAGCATTCATCCTGATTTGCGGGAACAAAGCTTGCATAGAAATTAGATTATATCCAATCTTTATTGAGCATTTGTTCTGATTTGTTTGCAGGGAGGTTATAGGACAATGAGTGTTCGTCTGTTATTCATCCCAATTTGTTTACAGGATGTTACATGTCTTCCTTTATGTCACTTGTTCATCCCACATTTGTCAATATGTTCCCCCATCATTTTACGCTCAGGAAAGCATCTCTGCCACTACTTGGTCGGAGCAGAAGACAGCTAAGGCCTTCACAAGCCGTCTTCCCTCATATTTACTATCTACTCAGGCCCATGCACAGTGGCGGAGTAATTTTTTCCAGGCTCCCCATAGTCTGGACCTCTGAAGCATATTTTCGATGTCTCATTCCTGCTCTTCTTCTTGTTTTCCTGTTTTCCACATTCCAATCTTATCACTTTAAAGTTCTTCATCCCTGGCTCTGCGATTCTCAATCATGTCCAAAATCATATATCCTTACATTCATTGAGCATAGCTTTATTTAAAAATGTCTATTTTTCCAACTTGTCTGGCAGTGCAGCTTCTCCTTCCTCATTCCAATCTCCGACCCAGGCTGTTATCCAAATCTTCATTTGAAGTTTAATGACGCAGCAACTCCCATATTATTAAGTTGTTGTTAAGTTATTCCCCTCCGGGCTGTTGTCCAAATGTGTCTAGGACAAAATGCAAGTGCGAGCATCTCTGCTCACAGTTAGGTTCAGGGCTGGCTCTAGGTAGACCCCCAGTGGTGCGGTGCGCCAGGGTGCCGGGCCGGTAGGCAGGGTGCCGCGCGGCAAAGCCGTGCGGAAACCATGCTGCGCCCTGCGAGGGCGGGGGCGCCGGAGCAATCTCCACCCCTCAGCACCAGGGCGCGCGACCTGCTCAAGACTGCCCTGGTTAGATTCCTTTTAAAAGGCACAAGGGCACCATTGGTTAC
Source organism: Zootoca vivipara (assembly GCF_965207765.1). Lineage (NCBI taxonomy): Eukaryota > Metazoa > Chordata > Lepidosauria > Squamata > Lacertidae > Zootoca > Zootoca vivipara. The sequence continues at coordinate 10,471,511 of NC_142596.1, forward strand.
TGTTGTATCTCATCTCATGTCTGTCCTCGCCCTGTAATGTGAGGTGATGGTGCTCATAGATTGATATAAGTGCCGTGGGTGCCAGGACAAAATAATGGCTTCCATGAGCTACTCCCAGACTTGAATATTGTCACCAAAACACACACACACACACACACACACACACACACACACACACACACAATGAATATGTTTATATATATTCATTCCGAGATGATTGGATTTGCTTCAGTTGATGATTATTGGCCTGGTGACAGATGGTGGCCATGCTAATCCCTTGCCCCCCCCCCCAAATCCCTACCCTAGAGCTGGCTTTTTACTGACTGAGCCGAGGTAAGATCAACCAGGGCACAAATTAGCCAAGTCAGCATGTAATGCAGAGCTGTACAAAGCTGTCCTAAGCAAAGGCGGCCTACTAGTTAGCACAGGAATTCAGAAGGCAGAATGGGAAGGAGGTCTTGCCGAGGGCTTGTTTACGTGATCATTTGTCCTGGGAAAAGGCCACCACCTTTGCTTCTGGCAGCACTTAGCACAGGGAACTTGTGGTCCTCCAGATGTTGCTAGACTACAACTCCCATCATGCCCGATCATAGGCTATGCTAGCTGGGGCTGATGGGAGCTGGAGTCCCATAACATATGGAGGGCCACAGATTCTGATTCCGATAAGCAAAAATTTACCCTGTAAGGTTTTCCTGCAACATGAAGATGCAACGATGGGAGAAGCTTCACCAACTGAATTTCTGCCTGTCTCAAAGCTGTTAAGAGTCACAACAGCCCTGCAAATAAACCATTGCTGGCGAACTTAACTGTTAATGCCGTATTTGCCTCTAAAGGTATTTGTTACAATTGTTAGAACCAATTATGTTTGAGAAAAGCGTTCACCGTGTTAGGCCTCCAAGCCATCATCTTGGCATTATTGGATGAAAAATACAGGATTGAGTGAGTTTATCAGCATTTATGGACAAAAATAAGTGGAAGGTCTGGTACATTATCTGCTCATGCTACCCACTACACGGAAACCAACAAAGATTTGTGGTATATTTGATCTTAGAAGCAAATCGTCAGATTTTTATGGATGCCTAGAAAGTCTGTTCAGAGAGAGTGGTCATATATAACGTGATGATGGAGACAAAATGATTCTTTAATCCTTGGTAATTGAAGTTCTTTTGAATGCATTTTATTGAGAATGTAAACATTCACCTCTGGGGGCGGTGAGGAACTTTGTTGCACTCAGATGTTATTGAACCACAACTCCTATGATTCCTGACTATTGGCCACACTGACTGTAGCCGATGGGAGATGGAGTTCAGCAACATCTGTAGGACCACAGCATCCCCATCTTTGTTTTAAATAGACATGCATAGGATGCTTAATACTGGCTGAATCGTGTCCACAGCACCTAGTGTTTTCTCACTGTTTGATTAAACATGGATGTCTATGACAGGCAAAGGGTGATATTGAGTGTGTGCAATATATTGCATTGAACAGAGATGTGCCAATGACCAAAGGTCCTCAGTGCATCCAACAAAATGCTGTAAAGAAAGTGGACACATTAAGGTTGTGTACATCCGCACATTTACACTACACCCACTGCTTAGGATTAAGGAAGTGGTGTACACAGGGTAACCGCAATCCGCATCTATCCCATCGTATTTTAAAACTAAATGTCAAGTTTTTACATGTTCTCCTCCCTCCCCAAACCAGCTTCAATCCAAGTTGGGGGGAAAGAAGGAAACAGCTGCATTCTCAGCTGGCAATGTATCCACAGCCTAGGGAATTGCTCTTTCCTTTCCCACCCCGCAGCCCTGGGGTCTTGACAGGATGGAGCAGGGAGTGAGGGGCTGTGGGTCTCTGGGTGTTCTAAATTATCTCAGAGTGCCTAAGCCCCATCAAAGGGATTGGAGGAGAGGAAGCTGACAGCTGATTCCTCCCTGAATTAACCCACCACCATCATTCTGCGAAGGGCAGGAAGGTGGCTGCGGCCGCAGATGGTGACTGTCGGGGATCTAGGTCAGGAGCAGTGCACAGGGGGGCCTAATTCTCATGGGAGGAGGTGAAGGGGGCACCCAGTTTACTGTGTCATAAGGCAGAGCTGCAGCTGGGACAGAGGTGGGTGGGTGGGTTGCAGAGAACAGGGCTGCCAAGAAGATGGGAGAAGTCGCAGTGCAAAATGGCCGGTTGGTCCTCCCATGGGCCATCAGAATCCTTGCAAAACGAATCAGACAAGCTTCCATCGGGGATGGCTCCATGAATGGTCCTTCACTACATTACAGAAAGAGGGATGCAGATAACTTGACCACCTGCATTGGACTTCAGCATGGAGCTCTGCCCTAATCAAAACTGGTAATGAGGTGCAGCGCTATCAAGAGCCAGGTATCTCGTGAAATTAAGCTGGTGTGTATATATAGAGCATCTCATTTGTTTCCGAAGTGCTGACACGAACACTTTGCCAAAGCTTGATCCTTCTTCCTCCTCCCTGCTATTTACCGCTACCTCCCCCCGCAATCACACACCTGGGTGTCCCTGATGATGATGTAACAGGTTATGACAGTAACACCAGCTCTGACAGCCTAGCACATTTTGAGATTTGAGAGCTTTGATAGTCTTATCTTCTTGTAAATAAACCCTGCTGCTGTTTGCAAGTGGGTGTACGGGGGGGGGGGGGTTTGCTGGTGACAAGGAAGGAGCAGCACAGCTCCCTGGCTCTGACTCACCTCTGACATGCCTTTGAGTTGGTGCATCTCAAAACACGGAATGCTAGGGACATGATCTGGCCACACTTAAGCATTTTTACAGCCCAATCTTAATAATAATAATAATAATAATAATAATAATAATAATAATAATAATAATATTTTATTTATATCTCACCCTCCCCAGTCAAAACTGGGCTCAGGGCGGCTAACAACAGTAAAATTACAATAAGACATAAAAGAAAGAAAAACAAATAATTAAAATACGGGTTAAAATACAATTTAATTTTAAAATATAAGATGGAACAGCTCCATCTTGCAGGCCCTGTGGAAAGATGTCAAATCCCGCAGGGCCCTGGTCTCCTGTGAGAGAGCGTTCCACCAAGTCGGGGCCAGTACCGAAAAGGCCCTGGCCCTAGTTGAGACCAGTCTAGCCACCTTATGACTTGAGATCTCCAAAATGTTGTTATTTGTGGACCTTATGGTCCTCCACGGGGCATACCAGGAGAGGCAGTCCCATAGGTACAAGGGTCCTAAGTTTTAAGTAGAACAGGGAACCTGTGGTGCCCTATAGCTTTTTGGACACCAGTTTATATCACCCAAGCCAGCATGCCAAATGGTCTGGGATCATGGATGTTGTAATCTAACATTTGGAGAATTATCTCATCAGCACTTCAAGATAGTAGGAAACACATATACGGTAGATAGATATAGATTCCTGAAGGAATGTTTGTTATCTGAATATTCAGATAAGGTATTCAAACTCCACTTGTCTGAGTAGAAGAGGTTTGGATATTTTTCATATTACATGATATTTGTTTGTTACCTGATTACAGCAGAAGATTGGATGGCCATCTGTCATGGATGCTTTAGTTGAGATTCCTGCATAGAAGGGGGTCGGGCTAGATGACCCTTGGGGATCCCTTCCAACTCTACATTTCTATGATTCTGTTATTTCTTTTGCTCTATATGAGGCTGGCTGGAACTATTGCCCCTTCTGGATCTATTTTAAGGTATTCACCAAAGAAGACTTCTAGTTGAAATGTGTCTGGCAGTTTTCATTAAGAGAGCTTATGGCTCTCAGTTGGGGGAAGGACATTATATGAACTAGTTGATTCATGTTTGTGGTTGATGACTGAGAAGTTTTTGATGTGGCATTTGGTTATTGTGTGTGTATGTATGTATGTATGTATGATTTTAACATACTATATTACATTTCGTGTATATGTTGTAAGTAGAATTCATGTTCGTTACCCTGACTTTTCTTTTGTTTGTTGGAACTGTTGGTCAGGATACTATTCCTCTCCCTTCTATTTGAGGAAGGAAGGATGAGAAAGACAACTGATGGTAGAGAGATGGCCACCCACCCACAAAACCACTACATTTTTATCCTATCTTTTCTCCAAGGTGGCATGATTCCCCCGCTGCACTTTATCCTCACAACAACTTTGTGAGGAAGGCCAGGCTGGATCATAGTGACTGGTCCAAAATCATCTTTCGAGTGTCACGGCTGAGTGAAGATTTGAGCATGGGCCTCCCCAGTTGTAGCCTGACTCTCTCATCTCTACACTGCAGGAATATAAAGAGACACTGGGAACAAGCAGCTTGGGTTAACCGAGTTAGATTTATCTGGGGGATTCCGCACACCCCTAATTATGTCACGAAATCAGTTTGCTTTGACTTGAGCCCCCATCTATTGTTGGACTATAACTCCCATCATCCCTCACTTTGGCTAAGGTGACTCAGGATGATGGGAGGTGTAGTCCAGCAAATATCTGTGAACCGAACCAAAAATGGAAGAGCACTCTGCTAATTTGTATGGAAATTGGAGCAGCAGCTGTCTGTATATTGACCAGGCTGCTCTGTGTACCCTAACCTCCATTCACCCTCCACTGTGCAGGAACCTTCATTCCGAAGCACAAGAGTGTGGCTGTGCTCTGTAAAACAAATCTGGAAACATGGGAAGGGCAGGGCACTCTTTCCAGCTAAAGCCCCTTTAAGCAACTAAGCCCTAGCGCTAAGGGGTTTTAGGAAGCATAACACAAAGTGGTAATTAAAGACCCCTCCAGGACCCTTCCCCCAAGCTCCCTCCATAAGCAATTAATTACCAACCCTTCCAGGAGGCAGAGGGGAAGTTAATGACTTCTCCATGTAATGAGAGATAATTCTACTCCAGTCATCCTGCCCTTCTTCACAGGCTGCCTGCTGTTGCCACAACCAAGTGGCACAGATCAGCCAGCTCTGGGAAGAAGGCTGGCCCGGGTTCAAGTGACCAGGGGTCTTGTGTTCAGGTCCAGGGGGTGGGGTGTGTCTGAAGGACCATGGCAAACTGGAGCACATCCAATACAACAACATCAGTCGTATCATGGAATGTATCTTCTCCATTAAGGGTGCACACAGAATCACAGAATACAATTGGAAGGGACCCTGAGGATCATCTAGTTCAACCCCTGCAATGCAAGAATATGCAACTGTCCCTTATGGGGATCAAACCTGCAACCTTGGTGCTAACAGCACCACCACTCTAACCAACTAAACTAGCTAGGCATGTCACAATGTTGTGATCTATGTCAGGGACTGAGTGTGGTTTTCCAGGCATCTCCACCTGGCCTGCAGGACTCCTCTCAGGTGCATCAGCCCTGCTATGCACCCTTCCATGTGCTCATTGGGTAACCTCTCTCATTCCTTTGGCTCATCCACAGGGGAAAATATCTTTCCCCACAAAGGGATCCACCAGGGAGCTATTCCAGGGTCACAAAAATAGATAGATAAATCTGGTTCTATGAGTATCATTTTTTGGTGTGCCACCTTGTGCATGTGTATGGGATGACACAAAAATAGGAATATTAAACAATATTCAAATATAATGGCCCAAGAGAACCAACACTGAAAGCAACTGATACATTCAACTCTCTGTTTCCCCCCTGCATGCCTTCACAAATAGGGCTCTGACATTGGTTCATGATTTATTGAGACTGAAAAACCCACAGCTTTCCATAAATAACGGAAAAAGAAGTGAACTCCTTGAGGTATCATCAGGGCTTTGTTCATTACATGCCTCTGCAAGAGGACTGACAGAGGAGAATTCATTGAGGCTTTCTCAATAGGGCTTGTATTAATGTGGGAATAGCTCAGTCTGGTGGAGCCTGCAGTGCAGAGGAACAAATAGCCAAACGTGTCTTGGACAGAGTTAGGTCAGGGAGTGGTTGAGTGGGATAATGGGAAGTGGTTGAGTGGGATAATCACATTGTCAATTAGGGTTATGATGGCTCTATTCTGTCCTTTCCCCCCAAATGTCAGGGCAACATATATAGGATTACCCCTTTCTGCCCTCACAACGACCCTATGAGGTAGGCTAGTTTGAGTGTCAGGCCCTGCCACCTTTCAGAGCTGGAAACCGATAAAACATCCTTATTAGTAGAGAACTGGATATTGGGCCTAGCAGGAGCGAGGAATAGGGGGGAACAGGGGACCTGTAGAGAACCCTTGAGATCACACCCCAAGATTGTACCCCACTCAGGGGAATGTGCAACATTGGGGGGGGGCTACTTGCCACAACTGAGCTCACCCCTGACAATGACTTCCTGGTCCCCAAGAAGAGTAATGTGCTGGAGCATGAACATGAAACAGAAGCTTGGCCCTGGCAGTGCAATGTTCATAGGACATTTCTTGTAGGAGGATCTTAGTTCTCCAGGAAGGGACAGGGCAACTAAGCTAAGAATTGAAACCCTTGGAAATGCTTGGAAGTTGCTGGTGGAATAATCTTTGTAGACATGTCCCTAGACCTGGGGAGCTTCTAGCCAGCTGCTTTCTTGCTCAGCATCAGATTCACAACGGTTGGTACCATGGACAGTTCCCTTGCTTGACTGAATGCCGAAATGGGAGATGGCAAGCATTGTTGTTGGCATCCGTCTCTGCCTTGAAAGACAATGGGGGTGAAGTCAAACTGCTGGAGAATCACAACACTTGCTGTGGCTGCAGAGACTGGTAATTTGTAAATGCCTCATGCGTTGTTTTTGCTGTGATAGCAACACTGAAGTGACCTCTCCGGGGGTCAAGTGTCAGGAGCTAGCTGGCAGAAAATCACACTGTTCAAGTTGGAGTTAACTTTTCATTCGCATATGAGCTGTAGAAAAAAAGCTTGCAATCAAGTAATAGATCTCCACCACAAATTTGATGTAGGTAGATACAAGCACATGCCTGGTATCCTTGGCTTTGCGGACAGTTATTCACATGAAGAAATTGGTGTGGATTGTGTATATCTGGGCTGAAATATGTGCATAATAAAGCCAGGCATTTTGCAGATTGTGAGTTTTTTGTTTTGTTTTACATTTTTTTCTTACATTTCTACACTAAATTCCACTCCAGGGCTCAAGGTCTTCCCCTGCTTTTTATCCTCACAACAACCTTGTGGGGTAGATTAGGCCCAGGCTCACCACAGTGAGCTTCATGACCGAGTAGGGAGTAGGGATTTGAACACAGGTCCTGCACTAACATAACACTACTACCACACCATGTTGGATTAACACACTGGTGTCCTAGATCTCTTAGATTGGAAATGTTATGGCGGCAGAATGGAGTTGGAACAACTTGGGGTGTGTGTGCAATAACTGAATGACTGCATTTCATGGCACCATGCCAGACAATTGTTTTGCACTAGTGCAATGTTCACAAGGGGGTAGCCATGTGAGTCTGGGCATCTCCTGAAGAGAGCGATCGCTGGGGGTTGGGGGAGGGAGGGAGGGAGGGAGGGAGAGATCAGGGCTGCAGACTAATTATGACCTTGTCACTAATGGCTGATGAAGCATCCATCACCATCTGGCCTCTGACTGGTCACAGGGATTGACTGACTCAGAGAAGCTATCTCAATCCTGGGGCTAATTGTTTTTGTTAAACTAGCAGACTCCCTACAGGCCTGCTCTGTTATCTTTTGCCCCCCTCCTTGCTTACACAGAGTAAATGGATTAGTTGGCAGATTGCAGAAAATAGATATTGAGGTCTGGCTGGTGGCAGCAGTGTAGGTGATAGCCCCTCACCCTTTTCTCTTGTCTTCTCTGCACTAGATCTTTCCTATAGCATCAGAGGCTAAAAACTAAACAAAGATGAGCACCAGAGTATCGTCACCATGTAAGTCAAAGTGAAATATCAAAAACCTAAGTTCAACCAGACCTACAGGTTCAGAGTGATTGAAGTTGGAATCCTATGACCATTTAAACTGGCAATAAGTCCTATGGAACTTAATTGTGCATACTTCTGAGTAGACATGCACAGGATTGTACTGTTAAGCTCCACTGAACACACTAGGGATTACTTCTGGGCAAATAAGCATAAGGCTTCACTGTTAATTCATCACGGTTAATATTAAATCAAATAGGGTTGGGGAAAGAAAAGATTTCAAGTGCTTGTCAATCAAGCCAGTTCTTTGGCATGTTTTGACCAGGACATAGAAAGGATTCATTAACAAGCAATTGAGTGGAAAATTGCATGCATGTTTCTCCTTAAATAAAGCAAAAGTAATCCAGTGGGTGGGAAATCTGTGGCCATCTATATATTGTTAAACTATAACTCCATCAGCTCCAGCAAGGATGGCCAATGGTCAAGGATGATGGGAGTTGTAGGCCTTCAACATATGATGGGCCAAATGTATCCATTTCCTGGTCTGCAGTGTGTGAACCACACCATGGTTGCAGTTGAGCTTCATTCCAAGAATTTCACAGGAGTTCCATAATTCAGTTTGAGGCCTCCTTCCCATGTGATCTCCTTGGCGTGACTCCTCATGCACCACTTTTTCTTCCATCAGTAACATTACACAGGGTCTACTCGTAGATCCAGGGCATTCTCCTGCCTGGCGGGGGGAAAGCCCCATAAAATATTCAGTTCTGATCAGCAGCTGCCTTTGTAGGTTGGCTGACCCTTTCCCTTTCCTAAATGGTTTGCTATCGAGTCTCAGGGCGTGAGCAAAAGTTGATGATGTTGAGGGGTCAGGGCAGAGGTAGATCAAATGTCTGGAGAACACAGGCAGCCTTCATCTCTCTGGTCTCCAAGCTGATGGCTGAACAAATGAGCTGTAATCATCCCCCTGGGGAACAGCAGCACTGAGAGAGAGAAGGGCCTGGCAGCAGTTTTGTTAAAGCTGCGTTGGAGAGAAATGGTGTGGACAGATTCAATGTCACAAGTGGGTTTTGGTTACAGCATCCTGGCACCATCCCGGGCTCGCTGATGGATCTTCAGCACCTTTCCTCGCCTCTTCTTGTGCGGCTGATGGTTCCACCTTTGGGGAGAGAGGCTAAAGATTAAGAGGATGACAAATAGGCATCTGCTTACACAGCGTTAAGGGCTAATCTGCCCTGCTATACTGCAAGAGCCTTGAAGAGAAGGGATTCTCACACAGGCGTAATACGCGCACACATGCACAACTACCCCAGAGACTCTCAAGGAGAGCAAGGCTCTCCATGGTTTGTCAAAGGACACCTGGTAGGCTTAGACTGGAGAGCTCTTCCCATGGAAGATCCTTGGCTGGGTTGAAGAGTCCAGTCACTATTGGAGAGACGTGACCAGCCCACAGACTGGATGCAGCTGCTTCTGGGCCAACACCTGAGGAGCAAGAGGCTGGATTAGTTAACACAGCAAAGGACAAGTTGCAGAAAGCAGGGAGCTGAGGCATCCAGCCTCTCAACAGGATCAGCCACCAGCATGGCTGTCTCCCCTACAGACTCAACAATGAGCAAACGGATGGAGGGCAGCCAGGCAGGTAAGTGGCATTGCTGCCCTTTGGACCATGTTTCTTTCTCCCCCTGCCCCTTCCATTCAGGTCTGAGGTTTCTTCTTCTTCCTTGGAACAAGCCTAGTTGCAATGGACTGGAAGGGCACCAACGGGTACTGCAATTGGGTACCAAAGGCACTGGAAGCTGTGACAATGGATGTGGCTGATGATGCTAGCAAGCGTTAGAGCCAAATAGAACCTCTGTCTCATCATGATTCCATAGTTTTCACCTCTGAGCTCAGATAGTGAGCTCATCTCATCTGAACAAGGCAGGCTTTCCTGGAGCAAAGTAATAGGAATATACTTTATACCAAGGCAGCCTATTGCTCCTTTTACCTTAGAATTGTCCACCCACTGGTAGCAGCTTGCCAAGATTTCAGAAATGGGTATTTCACAGCTCTACTTGAAGATGGCAGGGATGGAACAGGAGATCTTCTGGATACAAAGCATGTGATCTGTCACTGAGCAAAAGCCAGACCTCTTCTGAAGAATCAGAAAGTGAGGGAGGTCACTGGAGTCCCACAAATGAAACTATGAAAACTTCAGTCCAGGTGACGCCTTTAATCCTCAAGGCCACCACATGTGGAGGAGTGGCCTTTGTTTATTTGCACGTAATGAATTCATTTAGAGCAGCAGTTTTCATTTGGGCACTCATTTCTTAATATATTTTTTTTTACTATAGATTTGTATGGTTGTGGTACAGCAGTTGTGACCCATCTTAGGTCAGGCCCCAACCCAATAAAGGGGCCTGACCCACTAGGTGCAGACTAATGATTAAGAGATGTGGACGTTTCAAACTGCCAATTGTCTAGCACTCGGATAAAACTGAACAAATGAGTGATTAAACAAAACTCTCCCACCACCCCCTGAAAAGAAGAGGTGGACCAGAGTGGCTAAATACTTATCTCTTAAACTATCAGGTAAATTTAGGATCCTGAGAGCCAAAGTAGACTAGTGATCAGTGTGTTGGGCTAGGATATGGGAGACTTGGGTTCAAATAGGCCCTCCATCTTAGGACCCAGTCACTATCTCTCAGCCTGGAGTACCTCACAGGGTTGCTGTGAGGAGAACAATGTATACCATGCTGAACTCTTTTACAGGTGAAATGGGATATATAAAAGAATATTTTTATTTAAAAAATCTGAAGATAAAAACAATGAAGTAAAGTTTTGTTACCTATCTTGTTTATTATGGGTTGACCCATCAGATACATTGAGCAAACATAGAAATTGGTGGGGAAGTATAAACTCAGTTTGTGGTGTGGTGTAGAATAAACAAAATTAACAGTCTGATAACTAAAGATAATGATGTCAGGAAAGCCTGTTATTCCTTTGCTCTCTGAGTTGTGCTTTGATATAGTTAAATAGTAAAATATCATATGTGATGGATGGGGTCCTGTTGACCTGGGGAAGGGGAATTCTAATTGTATCTCTGGTATACAGTATTAGAAACTCCATTTTTAAAAAAGTTTTTTTAATTTAAAAGAGAAGCTGCCTATTGGTTACCTTCCAGGTGCAATGCTGCATTTTGGTTTAGTTTTACTTTTTATTGTTTAACTTATAACTGTTTTACTTGTTGTAACCTCCCTTGGGACCTTGCGTTGAAGGGTGGAAAATAAAGTCTGTGTGTGTGTGTGTGTGTGTGTGTGTGTGTGTGTGTGTGTGTGTGTATTTCACACCAGTGGACTGTTGTTGTACAAAATAATGCATAAGCAGGTGGCTGGTAACTTTGCCACACAATAGCTTGTGCAATCTGTTGCACAAGTTTCTTCTAGCACAACTGTTGTGTTGGATTCTTCTGTTGTGTGATATTAAAACTCACCTGTCCGTCCTTGTACCGGGGACACAGGATACAGCTCTCTCTCTCTCTCTCTCTCTCTCTCTGTGTGTGTGTGTGTGTGTGTGTGTTTGATATACGTTTTCTTTGTTATTCCAGTTCTGTCCCCAACAGATGGAAGTGAGCACATGGAGAACTGCTCTTTTACAAAGAGGGTGTGTGTGTGTCAAGTAAATATAGGGGTCCCGCAATGGGGGAGCAAGCTCCTTACCTGCCCCCCACCTTTCCCCTGGATTTGTCGTCATTCAAAACATGTGAAGATCTTCTCTCTTTTTCATTTCATTTTAAAATTATCTTTATCTTCCTTTCTTCTTTTTCTTCTTTTATCTGCTTTGCTTTTGTTTATGTTTTGTTTTGTTCTTTGGTGTCCTCTGCTCTGGGTTAAAGAGGGTATGCACACAAAGGTGATGTCTGGCTGGTGTAAGATGCCCTGAGTGAGAGGCAGGGAAGGAGAGATCTCCACCACTTTCGGTGCAAGACAAGGGTTAAGATTTACCTCCGAGAGAGGGTTTTGTATCCCCCCCCTTCTTCTCTTTTCCTTTCCTTTCCCCCTTCTTTCCCTTCTTTTTTATTATTTAGTTTTATTTTCATTGTATTTTATGGTGAAAAGTTTCAATAAAAATCTATGCAGAAAACTCAAAACATGTGTGGAGAAAATGCCCGTTTCATTTTGTGGTGCTCCATTAACATGCTTGGATAGCTCCATTGGTAAGAGCGTGGTGCTGATAACACCAGGGGTGCTGGCTTGATCCCCATATGGGAGAGCTGCATATTCCTGCATTGCAGGAGGGTTTGATCCCCAGGACCCCTTTCCAACTCTACAATTCTATAATTCTATGATTCTGTGATCTATCCAGCCCCCTGATACCTCTCTTGTTTGTCGCTAATAGGACTCAGCCTGACTCCCAGCAAAGCTGGCAGCCCCATGTTGCTGTGCAAGGTGTGTGCAGACACCAGCAGTGGAAAGCACTATGGTATCTATGCTTGCAATGGCTGCAGTGGGTTTTTCAAGCGTAGTGTCCGCAGGAAACTCATCTACAGGTAAGGGTGACATCTGTCCCCAGTAGGGCTCAGAATATTTAATGTATCAATGCATTAATGTGTTAGCTGCATCTTTCCTTCTGCCTAATGGTAGCGCTGCTCCCTCTCAACTCCTCCCTCCTTCCCTCCCTTTCTTTACTTTAAAACAATTATGGGAGCTTTAGGTTTGATCTGAGCTAGGGATCTGGATTTTACGAGACCCACGCCAGCATCCAAACCACTGCACCACGGTCATCACCAGCTCTCATCAGCCCCAGCAAGCATAGTCAATAGACAGGAATGATGGGAACTGTAGTTCAGTGACATCTGGAGGGCCACATGTTCCTCACCCCTGATCTGCCACCTGATCCAGTGCACTGCATTGTTCCTTTTGACAGGTGCCAAGCTGGCACAGGTATGTGTCCGGTGGACAAAGCTCACAGGAACCAGTGCCAAGCCTGCCGGCTGAAGAAATGCCTGCAGGCTGGAATGAACAAGGATGGTGAGTAGAGACCGGGGGACCAGGAAAAGGCTCTCACTTGTTGGGCTTCCAATGCATAATACATTATTTGTGGGGATGCGGGTGGCGCTGTGGTTTAACCCACTGAGCCTCTTAGGCTTGCTGATCAGAAGGTTGGTGGTTTGAATCCCCACGCTCTCCTCCCACGGAGGCTTGGGACGGGTGCAACTTCACTCCCAAGCCTCGGCGGGGATCGCTCTCCTCCCGAGGAGGCTTGGGAGGGAAGCTGCATGCCCGCCAGCCTTATGGTTGGCGCGGCGCAGCTGGCGGGTGTGCAGGGAAAGGGGAGGCTGCCAGCAAAGCCGCACAGCTCCCCTGGGGTGCCCCTGAGAGGCCGGCACCCTGGTGCCGTGTACCACTAAGCCCTATGGTAAAGACGGCTCTGCTGCCAACCCTTTGATCTGTTTGCTTTGCTGCTGACCCATTGCCTGTCCTGCCTCAGCTGTGCAGAATGAACGCCAGCCCCGCAGCACAGCCCAGGTGCGACTCGATGCTGTTGACCTCGATCCCGACAGGCAAGCTGAACACCTGACCACAACGCGGGATGTCCTGCTGCCACCGCAGCCACCGCCCTGCCCCTCCTTGCCGAGCCACAGGGGCCCCACCACCTGCTCTGCAACGGGGGCTCCGAGGGGCCGAGCCACAACTCCCCCCAGCAACCACCGCTTCATGGCCAGCCTGATGACAGCCGAGACTTGTGCCAAGTTGGAGCCAGAGGATGGTCAGTGGCTGGGCATGGGTGCAGAGTGGGGAGGCAGGCAGTATGCCAAGGAAGTGATGGGGAACCTCTGGTCATCCAGATGTTGTTGAACTACAACTCCCAGCCTCCCCACTCATTGTCCAACAACAACTAGAGGTCTACAGGTTCCCCACTGCTGCTTCTGAACATGTGGCCTTGGTGTCATCCTACTTCCAGCTTCCTTAAAACTACAGAAGACAGCTGGTGCAGATGCATTGATACACACCATGGCTGGTTTTTGAGTAGCTGTACTGGATTCAATCAAGGCTGTGAGACTTTCCTCTGCTGCCCCCTAGAGAACATTGATAGTACTGTCTCAATTGGGTTTCCAACACCTCCTAGTTTTGCCTTGTTGTCCACTGAATCTTCTAGTCTCTGCTCACTCCAGTTACAGTGGCCAGGTGTCCATCTTAATAGGAGGACTGCTTTATGCAGTCATTTATCTGGAGGGCTGTCAGAGTAGAGCTCGGTTAGAAGGGCTTTTAGACCAACTGAAGAACCGTAATTGAAATTGCCCATCAACGCTGTGCATTTATGCCAAGTAATCTCGGGTGGCGATGTGTTAAGTGACCGCCCTCTGCGAACATTTCCTTCAGAACAGATGCGTCTCTAAACTTGCAAATCTGCAGCTCTACAGTGTTGACAGGATGATTCTCCCTTCTGCAGCCGAGGAGAACATTGATGTCACAAGTAACGAGCCAGAGCGCCCAGCGGGAGAGGCACACGTGTCCCCATATCCCCCCACCAGCTCCGAGAGTGTCTATGAAACCTCCGCCCGGCTGCTCTTTATGGCTGTAAAATGGGCAAAAAACTTGCCGGTCTTCTCAAACCTGCCCTTCCGAGACCAGGTGAGTTCCTGGGCCAAGTCCAGTTATGGATTACTTGGGCTCAGGCTAAGGCAGGGGTGGGGGCTGGCAACATATGTTGAGGAGGGGCCATAATTCAGTGGATGAGCATTTGCCTTGTCTGCAGAAGGTCTTGATCGCTGGCATTTCTAGGTTGGGCTGAGAGAGAGAATCTCCTTTTCTCTCTTTTATTGAAGAACAGGATATTTTTTACCACAGAGGTGTCTTTGGAGGGGATATATTGATTGAAAATGTCTAGTAAACAAGGTCGGTAGTTGGGCTCCTATTGAGGGTATTTGGCAAGCCAACATGGCAGTGATGTGGGATTGATGATTGGAGTGGCCATTCTGATTTTATGGCAGTGGACAAAACTGTATTGTAATTTTTGAATGTGTGTGTGTGTGTGTGTGTGTGTGTGTGTGTGTGTGTGTGAGAGAGAGAGAGAGAGAGAGAGAGAGAGAGAGAGAGAGAGAGAGAGAGAGAGAGAGAGAGAGAGATACTCTAGCCTAAAACCCTGGAGAGTTTCAGTGTATGATCTGACTCAGTATACTTCCTATGTTTCTGTTCTGGGCTCTTATTTTCTTCTACTTGAGCTTACTCACTGAACCAGGAAGCATCCAACTGTACCAAAATACAAGCTTCATGTGTTAACTTCTACAGGTAAAAATAGCACATGCTCTAAATCAGGGTGGGGAACCTCTGAAGCCCGCCCCCCCCCGTGGCCCACGAGCTTTTGGCTAAGCTACACCAACTTGCCATGTACCTGACGTTATATATGACATCAGGTATGGGGCAGTTGAACACACAGCTAGGCTAAAGGGGATTTGCAGGAGCGGCTGCTGATCAATGGCATCTGCAGAGGCTTGCACATAGCAAGCACTCTGTAAGCACCAATGCTCAGCTGAGCCTAAATTTGCGTATATTGCTATACAGTGATATTGACAAATTTAGAACCAGATGTATCTTTATAACTGGGGTGGTGAATTTGTGGACCTCTCTGTCTTATTGGACTACAACCCCCATCACCCACAGCCAGAATGGTCAATTGGCAGGGATGAGTTTGAGTTGGTAGCCATAGATTCCCCAGTCCAATTTATTAAAAATGGGGAAATAAGGCACAGGCATTTTGGCTAAGTTGTCACATTATGTAAGGACTAAGGAAGGAAGACAACAAGGTAATTGGTTTTGTGAAAATTGGTGCTTGTTGGAAGTGTAAAATACATTTCTGTGAACACAGAGCATCCATAATCTGTTATCTAGTCTAAGGTGTCCTGTCGTTTGCAGGTGATCTTACTGGAGGAAGCCTGGAGTGAGCTGTTCTTGCTGTGTGCCATCCAGTGGTCTTTGCCACTGGAAAGCTGCCCCCTCCTCTCTGTGTCAGAGCTGACCCCCACCCTCAATGGAAAGGTCATGTCTTCAGGAATGGACATTCGTGTCCTGCAGGAAATAATTGCACGTTTCAAAGCTCTTGGTGTGGATCCCACTGAATTTGCCTGTATGAAGGCAATTGTACTGTTCAAACCAGGTGAGTGGGCTGCCAGGAGGAGTATGTAAATCATAGATAATTTGTGCATTTCCCCAAAATTACAGTTAAAATTTAAAAGCTCCCCCAGTAATGTTTTCCATGCAAATTACCAGTACATCATGGTTTTTGCATAATTTATCCTGGCTTTGCTTCTTTCCCCTCCTTGTGCTTAGCACTGGAGGACCACTCTTCTGACGTCTCAGCAGGCGTTGCCCATATACTTTCAAATAAGTATTTGCATTCATGAAAGTTAGAAGCTCAAGATGGTGTGCCAAATTACTGTCCATTTCCAATCCTCCTTCAAGGCTGCTGCATCCTCTGTCTTCAAAATATTCCATGAGACCCTAATCCTGTTTTAAGATCTCCAGTAGAACAGCGTCTGTGTACACATATTTTCCTAAAGCAGAAGTCTTCTGTTTCTTTTCTTTTGCAGAAACACGAGGTCTGAAGGATCCAGACCAGGTTGAGAATTTGCAGGATCAGTCTCAAGTGATGCTGGGACAACATAACCAGTTACATTACCCCAGCCAGCCAGTCAGGTACCTACAGCTGAGTGCTCCTCCTTGCTGTTTTCTTCTCAATTCCTCCTTCTGAATGCATTCATTCCAACCCAGCCCAGGCAACATGGTAGTGCTAGCTAAAGCCAGTGTTTCTCCAATTTGGGTCTCCAGGTGTTGTTGGACTACAATTCCCATTATCCCTGACCACTAGAAATTGTTGGAAGGTCACCTCCATTTCTCCGCTCTCAAATGTGGTGGAAAATTTTGGGATATAATTTTAACCTAACCTACACTTTTGTCTCCTCCTCCCAGGTTTGGAAAGCTGCTTCTGCTTCTGCCTTCGTTGAAAGTTATTTCTTCAGACCGCATTGAGCTTCTTTTTTTCCGTAGGACCATTGGGAACACTCCCATGGAGAAGCTGCTCTGTGACATGTTCAAGAATTGATGCCTCCAAGATTCCATTATGCCAGTATTTCTATTTAAAAAACATTGAACCATACACAAGACACAAGCAAAGGCTTCCTTGTGCATAGGCTTTGGCTTGTCATAGACTGGAAGGTGGCATTTGGCTGCAGACCAGGAAAGTCGCTAGGACCCAAACACTGAATTTTTACAAGGAGTGTTAATAGTTGCCTGAAGTCACACCCTCTTATTATGGGGCCTCTTCTTATTCCTTCCAAAGAGGCAGTAGGTTTGGGTGTATGTATGTATGTATGCATATGTGTGGAGATGCACTTTGTACCTGCTCAGAGAACTCATAATTGTTTCCATAGCCAAGTTTTGGCCTTGAAAACAGGTTCTTGGACTCAAATTCAGCTCTAATTTTAACTATAAAACTCGCTCCTAGTGCTGTAAAGTGCTTCTAGCCCACAAAGCTTAGAATGAACAAGTAGCACATTTTCCTTTAAAGACAATCAAGTGTACTTCTTGAATTCATAGAAGAGGAAACACAGTGGAAGGGGGGCGTTTTCCTCTACCTTACTAAAGGACAGCACCATGGAAGAGTGTAAGAACACAATGATTGGAAAATGCAGCCTCTAAAATAACCTTCCTGGTTATTTAAAACTTAAGATTTTTCTTGGCTAACATCCTGTATTGAAGTAAATTTGGGGGACAATCAAGGCACACCACAGCTTGTACATGAAACAAAGAGAAGGTGGGGCACATGCCTTGCCTAAGCCAACAGAAATGCTTGACTCGGCCACCTTTCATACTAAGCGGGAGATATGAGTTCTGAACTTTTTATGTGACAAATGGGCACAGTTTGAAGGCAGAATCCGTTTCTCAGGGGCTGCTGATTCAGGAATTGAGGAATTTGCTGGCTCTTGGGCTTGTATAAGTGTTAATAAACTGGAAGCTTGTATACTTTTTATTTAATTTTTAAAAATCCGTTTACTGTTTGCAGTTCTGACCCATTCACATGTGGAAAGTCCAATCCTAGACTTATTACAGCGGACACCCACCGTCTTTCTAGGGATTGCCAGACTACAAACTGGAGAACATCATTTATATTAAAGAACTGATGATCCAGTTCTGTGGAAGACCCCTGCCCCCTTTGGTTAGACTTCACTTTCATGACAATCAGTAAGGCTGTTGATGACAGATGACAACAAACTGAACTTGCTGGAATGTCAGGAACAAACCCTTTTCATAACCAATGACTAATGCCTGGAATAGAGGCATGAGAAAGCGAGTAGCATTCTGCTAGGTACAGAGTTATGAAAACGTATAACCAGTTCTCCTGATTCTGTTTTTCTAGAAGGGAAAAAATAAGATGTTTATATGGAAGGGCAATCACACTCAGGTTAGCGGGATGAAAGCATCCAGAATGCTAAGAAAAGGGTTAATGTTCACAATGGCTATAGCGTTCCAAGATAGGATTCTGGGATGTGATATACCTTTTTCTAGAGGCAGTTGGTACAGTTATGTCAGTTATGAACAGTCTTATGTGTGACAGCAGCTGAGCAGTCAGTCTGTCTGCCTCAGAGTTAGTCAGTCTTTAGTTTTTGTCTTAGATACAAATCTATGTAAGATGTATTCGTAACCTGAGTAACACCTGCCTGTCTTGTACATTATTCCAACAAGTGCAAGTACACTGAGTAAAAGTTATTTGTTATTTAAACTTTAAAAAGAGTGTGTCTCGCGTAATTTTTATAGGAGGGGAAAGGGAACTAATTAAAGGGTTAAATGACCCAGTCTCTTCTTTCGCATAGCTCTGTAAATGGGAACTAGTCTAATTTCCACAAGATTCTGCTACTACAGGCATCAGTGGGTGGCAAGTGTGATGGAAAAGTTAGTTTGTTGGGGAGGTTAGGTCACCAAGTGTTTTTCTTCTTTTCTTTTTCCTGCCAGTGTCTGATTGGCTGGGGTCCAGGGGTGGCAGTTTAAAAGGAGAGGATTTGGAGAGACAGGTTGAGAGGCTGGAAGATAGGGAGTTGTTCTGGGTAGAAATATCCACGCTGAGGAACAGATCAAAAGCTATAGAAAGGAGTCTCTGAGCTTAGTGTGAAGGACAGTGTGTGGTGTCCTGTGAGAGTAATAGGCCAGGAATTAACTGGGAGGCCGAGGGTAAGCCAGGAGAAATAGTAGCTGGAAAGATACTGTCTACTTAGGTCTCATTCCAGTCAGGAAGGGAGAGATTCTTCTAGAAAGAGAAGACTCCCAAACCAGTTAAGAGGGGTGTGACAATCCCTTGGGTCTGTTACGTGGAGTACCTCAGGAGTAGGATTGTCAAAGGGGTGTGTGTCACCTTGTTTAAGAACCAAAGTATTAAGCAACAACAGCTATGTAACACCTGAGAAAGAACTGAAGTGAAATAACTGGAAATAAGCTGAGCATTTACAATTTAGTCTAAAAACCTGTAATCTCTACCTGAAGCGAAGTAACTGAACATAAGCAACTGACATTTAAAAGAAGCTGTGCTTGATTAAGAGTCCGTAACATCAGTTAGATTTAGTATAAATATTATTAGGTGAACCGTTACTTGAAATAACATCATAACCTGAAGTACCCTTTGTTTTACCCACTTTGTGTCAAAAACTTCATTTAATAAAACCTTTCTTGTTTGACCAAATCCTGCCTGAGACTCCAAATCATTAAATTTTTCCTCACACAAGTCCCCCACTAGATAATCTGAGGTAAATTGAAGAAGTTCGTGTAATTGGTGTACCGTGAAAGGGCCGTTGCGCCGTCACAGCAAATATAACTATCCTAGCTCCAGACACAAAGCCAATCGATACAATTGATTTAAAATCACTTTTTTTTGCTGAACATCAGTATTAAGCAAAATCAAAACAAAATGAGAGACTACTTGAAGCTCTTTGATAGTATTATGGTTACTAAAGTTCAGTATAAATATGTTGGTTTTTTAAAAAACTTTCCCCCCACAATGTGGGACTTAACTCCCCCCCTTTAATATGGGACCTTTAAGCCAGGAAGGTAAATGGGTGGGGGGGATTGTAGAATTAGATTTGAGGGCTTGGCCGTGTGAAACAATGGAAGATAGTAATTTTTTGCAGCCTTATGAGGCAACTCCCATCAGTACATTGGGTCTTTGTGATTAAATAGCTGTGAATGTGGGGGGGGGGAGCTCCAGGTCTTGACTTTGTATGTATCTTTTAAAGTGGACATTTGGGGAGCCCCATTTTTTAAACAGACTGACTGTGACAGCAGCCCTCCTTACTGCTTCTCCACCCATCTGCATTTTGCTTGAGTACAGTGATTCTGGGAGTGACTTTTCCCCTGCCCGTCAGTCTGTTTGTGGAGCTTTTTGCTCATCTAGCAGCAGAGTGTGTCCAGGGCATAGCCAGAAAAACAAAGGGGGTTCTATCTCCTGATATTTATGCTGCCTATCCTGTGCCCTGAAAACAGAACACTGTTGTGGTTATGGCTACTGAACATTTGACACAAATATTTGGGACTGACCTACTTGGAATCAAACTGGCATTTGTTATTCTGACCTTTTTTTAAGTCAAAAAGGTCACTTTTCCACTGACAGTTTTCTGAGAAGTGCTTGGGTAGAAATGAACATTTTAAAATATCTGACAACACAATGAAGCAAATAAGGAATAGCTTCAAACAAGAGCTTGGTCTCCTTTATGCTTCGGGTCCTCCTAAGAGGGCCCATGCTTATGAATCCCAGTGCAAAAACCCAATCCCTAAAGTCGGCTGGTTTGACTGCTGGGATCAAGAACAGGTCCCTGAACTTGAAGCAGCAAGATGCCACGGATGAGATGTTACAATTTAAACAGTTCTCCTGCTCTTGGGTTTTTCTAGAAGGGGAAAGATAGGAAGTTTATATGGAAGGGCAATCACACTCAGATTAGCGGGACAAAAGCATCCAAAATGCTAAGAAAAGGGTTAATGTTCACAACGGCTATAGCATGCCAAGATAGGATTCTGGGATGTCATATACCTTTTTCCAGAGGCAGTTGGTACAATTATGTCAGTTATGAACAGTCTTATGCGTGACAGCAGCTGAGCAGTCAGTCTGTTCAGCTGCTGTCTGCCTCAGAGTTAGTCAGTCTGTAAGAGTCTTTGTCTTAGATACAAATCTATGTAAGTAACACCTGCCTGCCTTGTACATTTACTCTAACAAGTGCAAGTTCACTGAGTAAAAAGTTATTTAATATTTAAACTTTAAAAAGAATGTGTCTTGCGTAATTTTTATAGGAGGGGAAAGGAACTAATTAAAGGGTTAAACGACCCATTCTCTTCTTTCGCATAGCTCTGTAAATGGGAACTAGCATCAGGCATTTGCTAGGGTGGCAAGAGTGACGGAAAAGTTTGTTTGTTGGGCAGGTTAGGTCACCAAGTGTTTTTCTTTCTTTTCTTTTTCCTGCTAGCAAACCGTTAACAAACAACAGCTTCTGATTGGCTGGGGTTCCAGGGGTGGCAGTTTAAAAGGAGAGGATTTGGAGAGAAAGGTTGAGAATCTGGGAGATAGGGAGTTGGTTCTGGGTAGAAACATCCACTTTCAGGAATTTATCAAAAACTACAGAAAGGAGTCTCTGAGCTCAGTATGAAGGACAGTGTGTAGTGTCCTGTGAGAGTAATAGGCCAGGAATTAACTGGGAGGCTGAGGCTAAGCCAGGAGAAATAGAAGCTGTAAAAGAGACAGTCTACTTACCGGTAGGTCTCTTTCCGGTCAGGAGGGGAGAGATTCTTCTAGAAAGAGAAGACTCCCAAACCAGTTAAGAGGGGTGTGGCAATCCCTTGGAGTACCTCAGGAGTAGGATTGTCAAAGCGGTGTGTAACTGACAGAAAGTGCAACCTTTTTTAAGAACCAAAGTATTAAGCAACAACAGCTATGCAACACCTGAGAAGAACTGAAGTGAAATAACTGGAAATAAGCTGAGCATTTACCATTTAGTCTAAAAACCTATAATCTCTACCTGAAGTGAAGAAACTGAACATACGCAACTGAAGTTTAAAAGAAGCTGCGTTTAACCTGAAATACCCTTTGTTTTACCCGCTTTGTGTCAAAAACTTCCTTTGTTTAATAAAACCTTTCTTGTTTGTTTGATCAAATCCTGCCCGAGACTCCAATCATTAAGTTTTCCCCTCACACAAGTCTGCCATTAGAAAATCTGGGGTAAATTGAAGAAGTTTGTGCAATTGCTGTACTGTGAGGTGGTTGCACTATATGCAAGTGAGGGACGGCCCGACGGTACCATGGTGAGAAAGGGCCGTTGGCACCGTCGCAGCAAGTACATTATAACTATCCTAGCCCCAGACACAATGCCAATTGACACAATCAGCAAAACCTACAGTACATGACAGACTTCTCCTAGGAAAATACCATTGCAGAGCATCTAATGATCCAATGAAAAATCACGTTTGAGTAGTTTTCCGTATTTAAAAACCCAGCACCTCCCTGCGTGTAGAAAAGTAGCACATATGGGGAGGGGATCCCCGACTTCTTCCCATATGACAAGATTTCCTTAATGCACACACACACACACACACACACACAGAGAGAGAGAGAGAGAGAGAGAGAGAGAGACAGAGACAGAGAGAGCGCTCTCCTGCCTCCTAGTGATTAAAATGTGCCCTCGCAGTCTGAAGTGGCATAGTCCCAGAATCACATAATTTATATGGCTTTGTTATCACTTCCCTAAAAAACTTCTGCTTCTAACTTAGGTTTCATGCTCTCAATATTGCCCTGTCTCCCAAAGACACAAAAGCCTTTGTCTAGATGGTTGATTATGATTACCAAGTATGGAAAAAATCTGCCACTATCATTTTATTTTCCATTGTTTTCTTCTTTAATAAGCTAGAAGTTATTTGTTCATAAAGTTGTTTTTGTACAGCCATATAGTATCATATTTACAAAATATTACACAAATTGCACTTTGAATATGACGGCCTTGTTCCAGGAAAGAGAAACAAAAATAACATTAATTTAAAAAACTAAAGAAACCTCCAGACATGAAATTACAATGTGCCAGCTAACTGCAAGCCAGCTGGTTCAGTGAGCAAAATAAAGCATTTTCCTTTATAGAATTCTTCTTTAAACATGTAAGATTTATAGAGTATGACACAGGACAATATATCCTTTTACAATACATAAGTCTTTTAAAATTTACACTCAGTATACTTATAAATTACTTTTAAAAAATCCATTAAAAATAACTATATGCAGCCAACGTCCTTTCTAGTGGTGAGTACATTCACTTAATACCATGAGTGGGGAGAAAAAATTCCAAGACCCTGTACTTACTGCACAGGGTCAGGGAGTGCAGGTGGGGAAGAGCAGACTGCTATCTTGGAAGACAGGTATCAGGCAAAACTATGGGTGGGGAAATTAATGGAAACACTTTTTTTCTTCCTGTTGCCAGTATCAAAAACAAAACAAACAGTGCAACAACTGAAACTCTGGCTTGGACCCATCTGAATTATGTGATTGTATCTCCTCCTCCCCCAACAAGGCCAGTGCTGAAAGGAAGGCTTTGCACTGGAAGAAATAGGAATTAGTACCCTGGAGTGTATGCAGAGCCTAGCACTTCCCAACAGAGCAACTAGTCAAAATGAGAAGACAAGTTTCCAAAGGATCTTGGGTGCACTTGCTGAGTGTGGCTCAAATAGAAACAAGCACCTAATGTGTGTGGGGGAAATGCAATGACTGTCATGCAGTTCGGGACCAAGAGCAGGATTGGGGGGGGGGGGAGAGGAGAGGAGTGCAGCTTATTAGTCTGCAACATACTAGCATTTAGAGAGGTGGGTTCAAAGAGTAGGGTACCCTTTCTGGCTGTGGGTGTCCTACATTGCTTTATTCCTTTTCCTCTCTTTCTTAAAGGGTAATTTGAAGCAGGAAGAGCACAGCTGAGGATTCCCATGTCAGCAGCCAGACAAAGTCTGACTAACAGGGCAAGTGCAAAAGAGTAAAGTGGCAGTAGATATCGAGTGGGATGAGGTTTGTCCAGCTAGTTTGTGCCACGAGACCCACACAAATGAAGCTGCAATTTTTAATTGCCTTTTTTGGGGGTGGGTGGGGGGTAATTGGAGGCCCCGGACTGAATTTGGAAGGGGCTGCTCGCATGTTTGGTTTTAAACCACCAACTCATCACTGATTCTTAGCCAGTCAGACCACTCAGACTGGAAATGAGGCGTAGGACCTGCATACAATCACTAACAAAAGCTGGAAACTAAAGGTTATCAAATTCCCTGCTCTCATGCATACCATCACAGTACACTGCCCCTGTTGGTAGATTTTTTTTAATATTAAAAGGTTTTTTAAAATTACAGCTATATTTGCATGGGTGATACAAAGCAGCTGGGCAAACCTTATCCATCTGAATATTTTCTGCTATCCTCAGTGATGCTCTGAAAAAAAATGGGGCTCCCCAAAGGTCCACTTTAAAAGATACATACATTACTGCTAAAGTCAAGAACTGGAGCAAATTTTCCCACACACACATTCACAGCCATTTCATCACAAAGACGAACTCCTGAAAGCTCCAAATCCAAGGTACTGGTGGGAATTACCTCATGACATTAGGATGCAAAAAACGACTAGTTTCTGTTGTTTCACACTGTCAAGACCTCAGAACTAATTCTAGCATCCCCCCCCCATTTACCTTCCTGGCTTAAATGTCCCACATTAAAGGGGGGGGGAGTTAAGTCCCACATTGTGGGGTGGGTGGGTTAAAAAACAAAACAAAACAAAACATATTTACATTGAACTTCAGTAACCATAATACTATCAAAGAGCTTCAAGTAGTCTCTGATTTTGTTTTGACTTTGCTTAATACTGATGTTCAGCAAAAATGTGATGTTAAATCACATTTTAAACAGACCGATTGTGACAGCAGCCCTCCTTACTGCTTCTCCACCCATCTGCATTTTGCTTGAGTAAAGTGATTCTGGGAGTGACTTTTTTCCTGCCCGTCAGTCTGTTTGTGGAGCTTTTTGCTCATCTAGCAGCAGAGTGTGTCCAGGACATAGCCAGAAAAACAAAGGGGGTTCTATCTCCTAATATTTATGCTGCCTATCCTGTGCCCTGAAAACAGAACACCTGTTGTGGTTATGGCTACTGAACATTCGGCACAAATATTTGGCATTGACCTAACTGGAATCAAACTGGCATTTGTTATTCTGACCCTTTTTTTTAAAGTCAAAAAGCTCACTTTTCCACAACAGGTATGCACCTGACGGTTGTCTGAGAAGTGCTTGGGTAGAAATGAACGTTTTAAAATATCTGACAACACAATGAAGCAAATAAGGAATAGCTTCAAACAAGAGCTCGGTCTCATTTATGCTGTGGGTCCTTCTAAGAGGGCCCATGCTTATGAATCCCAGTGCAAAAACCCAATCCCCAAAGTTGGCTGCTTTGACAGCTGGGATCAAGAATAGGTCCCTGAACTCCAATTATCTTCTGGTGTTCTTGTCTGCTTGCACATTCCCTTGCCCATCACAGACAGAACTGGGGATTGACAGAATATGCAGATACAGCTCACTGGCCATTCCTTCCTTCAGGTTTACTGAGGGAACACACTGAGTCCCAACACACTGAGTTCCAGAACACCGGTGGCAGCAGACGGTGTTGAAGAAGCAGCAGGGTGCCATGGATGAGATGTTACAATTTTGCTGCGATCAGCTGGTGCGGCTCATACCATAAATTCATTGTTTCCAAGTAGCACCAGCTGCTGGGCATTGTTGTAATTGGCAGCATCAGGCTGTCTCTTCTGGCCTGGCCCGGCAGTTGCCTCTGGGAGCTCTTTGGCTTTTGGTGGGGAGTTCTTCACATTCTTCAGCTTCTGCTTGCCCTTCTCGGGATTGAAAGTCCCTCTAGTGGTGAACTGCGGCTTGTCATCCAAACCTCTGAGGTGCCCTGGCGCTTGTTCGAGTGCCGAGGCATCCCCAGAGGGAGCTGCCCGGTAGAAAGGCGATTTTGAGTATATCTGGAATCGCTTCCTAGTTACATGAGGTAAGCAGGAGGAGGAGGAGGAGGAGGAGGAAGGGGAGGGTGACAGAGATGGAGCAGACACAGAGGAGTCTACTGACTCCACAGATTCCTGCTGCTTCTTCAGATGCCTTCGAGGTCTGGTAGTGATGGTGTCTGCCTTGATGGGTCTGGCGAAGCCAAGTGCTAAATTTCTATCTGGCAGGAAAGAGATACAAGAGAAGTGTAAGAAGTGTTGGCATTATCCCAAAATGCACATATCTTACTGAGTTGTATGGAAAACAGAATATAATCAGGGAAAACCACTAATGGGAACGGACATCCAAAACAAAAAGACAGCTGCACATGTTGGTAGGATTCCCAACTTGTTTGTAAAACTATCTTGGGATTTCCCCCCTTACATTCCTTAATAAATACTACTTGGAACAAACTGCTACATAACTGAACTAAGCCTTCCTTTTTTGTGGTGAGCACATATTCCCTGCTTCCAAACCCAACCGTTCCCAGGGTCTGGTGTATGTAAAACTTTGTGCTCCCTACTCATTGATTTATCCAACTGGTGATCCCTTCTGTTCTTCCCTTAAAAGAAATTATTTGCTCCATCAAGTAACATGACAATCAGCCGATTGGAGAGGGGAGCACTCTTGCCTCTCATGGACCATGGGGAAGGGCACCCAGTCTGTCAATAGTTCTCTTGCTTGCATTCTGTTCTCTTCTATTTAACCCAGTGGGACAAACCACCTCTGGGAGAGCTGCACAGAGCAGGTTGTGTGCAAACTACAGAGGTATTTGCAAAGGCTGGAGTTGGTTATTCCCCATTGTATTACTTTGGGAAGACCTTTAGGATCATCACCATTATTAGAATGCAGAATTGCCATGGGGATATTTCTTTCCCCGATACAGTCAACTTTTGCAGGAGCTGGCTACCCATACTTTTGTCTGCAACCATGAGGTCTAGAACTTTGTTTTAAAACAAATGTTGCAATACTCAGGTTTCTGAGGGATTCTTGAATTCATCACACGGGAGGCAATGAATGCCATTTTCTCCAAGCAACATAAAAACTGATTTATATTTCAAACTTTAAATATGGTAAAGCAGACACATCAGTTATAATGCATAAGCAAAGACAGACACCCAAAGATAGTTAATCCCATCTTGTACATATGGACAAATTAACTATGAAAAGCCTTTATTCACCTGGTCTATCAAAGGTGTCTCCTTCATAACCAACGTTCAGGTTTTCAGAGCTGTGGGCAGTGCCAATGGAGGCCTCAGATTCCAGAGTTTCATCATCAGAGGCTCTTGGGTCTAGTACCAGCATCTCAACAGTTAGGTTTTCCCTGAGGAAACAAACAAAAAACAATTGGACTAAAGGGAAGAAGAGAAACCAGCAGCACGAGCAGGGAGTCTGGAAGTACTGGAGTATTTAGGTCACTAGAAAACACAACATTATCAGAAGCAAACATTTTTGGGCAAATGAAACCGAACAATTTTAACTGAAGATACATTGTAAGATATTTACAGCTGGAATGGTTCTAGAAGGCATTTGGTTATCACAAACCTGCTCCCAATCTGAATGTGCAACCCAGCTCCTAAGTGAGGCTTTCATTTCTTGAACCGTGGCAACCTTGACCACCCTCCCTGCTCCTCAGTTCCACTCATCCAGACTTACTTTTCTTTCTGAAGGTTTTCAATCTGTTCCGTCAAAACCCTCTCTTCTTCCTGCATGGCTACTTTCTGCTGCTCAGAGACCTCTGCCTCCATGGCCTCTTCACCACTCAGGACCTCTTCAGCAGCACCAGAGGCAGATGGCAACCGGAGAGGAGCTGGAGATGAAGGACTTGGGTAGGCACCGCGATGTAGTCGACCTTTGCCCTGCAGGCACAGTAGTGCTAATGAGGAGCATGGACTTTTAAGCCCACTCTGCAAATTACTGACACCCCTGATACATGTATGCAATATAATGAGCAAACAAACAATACCTGTTTGTGACTAGCAGAGAAAGACAAAACAGGAAGCAAATAGACACTTAAGGACACATGAATTATTTCAGAGGTTCTTAAAAAAAAAACCATTTCAACTATACATGAGCAGCAGAATTTTGGCAGATATCAGAAGCCACTGCTTTATTCTACAGATGTAGTTTACAACAAAGGTGCCTCAGTCTGTTGGCCAAAGCATCTGTGCAAGAAGAGAATATCTGGATTTCTATATACTATATTACTATACTATATATTATTATGCTATACTATATATAGTATAAGGTAAAGGTAAAGGGACCCCTGACCATTAGGTCCAGTCGTGACCGACTCTGGGGTTGCGTGCTCATCTCGCATTATTGGCCGAGGGAGCCGGCGTACAGCTTCCAGGTCATGTGGCCAGCATGACAAAGCCACTTCTGGCAAACCAGAGCAGCACACGGAGACGCCGTTTACCTTCCCGCTATAGCGGTACCTATTTATCTACTTGCACTTTGCATTCTTTCGAACTGCTAGGTTGGCAGGAGCTGGGACCAAGCAACGGGAGCTCACCCCGTCACAGGGATTCGAACCGCCGACCTTCTGATCAGCAAGCCCTAGGCTCAGTGGTTTAACCACAGCGCCACCTGGGTCCCTATAGTATACTGTACTATATAAAATCTTCCCACACAATATTGTAAGATACCTTTGTATTTTTCTAGGCGGAAAGTCTGAGAACAAGAGATAAATCCACCTATAAAGTTGATTATCCTCCATTTTGCACTGTGTAGTGAAATTCCATGACTAACAAGTACATGAGGGTAGCTATCCCTGAATACAGTGCCATGAAATATTCAAATTCTGATCAGGCAGTTCCAGACTATTCTATGGAACTGGATCCTACGGGATCACACCCATCTCAATTTATACAATTTCCTTTAGTGCTGTCTCTTTTCTTCTTCCTGAATAAGCTTGCTCTAGAGAAGCAATCCTGGACCTCTGAAAGGGTGGAGCCAACATTCTTATAACAGGAAAGAATTCCCTTTTCCCTCTTAGACGGACACTGTGTGCCATAGTCCCAGATAAATAGAAATTGTCCCAAGGTAGTGCCTCTGTGCAAGAAGAGCCAACAAAGCGCTGAAAGCAAATTTGATACAATTTGCTTTCTTAAGAGTCAAGGCTTTGAACTGCACACTTGCAAGATTGCATTTAAGTCTAGAAAAATAACTGCAAAAGTGAGACTGGAGTGGGAAAGATCTTTTTCTATACATCATTGAGAATCTGCATAGAAACACAGAAACAACTTTTGATGGATCAGATGAAATGGTCCCATCTACTTCAGCACCCTGCCATCTTGTTTTGGAAAGGGCATGAAGGCAATTGCACAGTACACCCATGTGCAGGTATAGAAAATGTCCAGTAATTATTTTTCTTAGGGAAAAGCAGCTTCAAGTGAAAGAGGTCTGGAGAAAAGTGGTGGGGAGAAGGCATTGAATCCCTCTCTCGGGCTGCCAGATCTGTACTCCAATCTGTACAGCTGCTTTTCTGCCTAAATAATTGTAAATGTGCACTCTCAGAAAGATGTGCTTGAAATCCCAAAGGAAAAGTTGTTTGGGAGCAGTGATTTGAGGCAGGGATGTGGCAGGTAGATTAAACACCACTGTTCCTCTGCTCAGAATTACCACTCCCAGAGCTCCACCTCCTCCAGAAAAGGCCTGTGTTAAATTTGTATGTGTGGGACAGGTTGTTCCACTCATAGTAATGTCTGAGTGCTTATCTAAATTTAAATATATTTGATTCTCTAATGTGGTTATGCCCCACTGGTGCTGCTGTTGTCGTTTTTTAAAAAACAGGACTATATTTAGTATATAACTTGAATCCAAATATTTGAGCTGTATCCCAGTGATAGAACATGTGCTTTGTATGCCTAAGGTATCAACTTCTATCCCAGGTGTTTCAGTTAAATGCATCCTGAGTAGCAGGTGTTGTGAAAGATTCCTGCCTGGGATTCTACAGAGCCACTAATGGTCAGAGCAAACAAACCAGTCAAGATGAACCAACATTGGCAGTACCCCACTTCTGATAAAGTGAAACATTCTGGAGAGCAACAGTGAGATCCTGGAGACAATACTGAGCTAGACAGATCTGACTCAGTGGAAGGCAACTTCCTATGTTCATTTACGTGCAAGGAAGATTCATAATTACCCCTGGCATTTCTTCTAGCAAGAAGAGGGGGGAAGCAGACTCCTACACTGCCCCTCTCTGGCAGGGTAATGGACTATTTCTTGTTTTCTGGTTCTTCTTGAGAATTCTAGCTAAGGTCGTGCTGGTTGTTTTGTTGTTGTTGTTGTTGTTGTTGTTAGATTTAATAAAAGTTGGATGGGGAAATAGCTTTTCAGAAGGATGGATCTGAATTTGCCCTCTTCCAAGCAATTGTTGCTTAGGGTCTTAACATGAAAAAAGGACTGATCAAGCGGGCAAGACAAGGAAGAGAAAAATCACTTAGAAGAAAATAAAGGGTTAGTAGAGAAGGCAGAAAAGGAGAAAATAAAAATGTAAGGAAACCAGCTCAAGGGAATGGTAAGGTCACAAATCACAAATACAACTTTCCAAGTGAACTAGCTTTACTGTGATATACTTTTAGTTCAGGGATAGGCAATGCTGCTGGACTAGTTTCCGTAATCCCTGACCACTGGTCCTGCTGTCTAGGGCTGATGGGAGTTGGAGTCCAACAACATCTTGAGGGCCATATGTTCCCCATCCCTGCTTTAGTTGTTTGGAATTGCCTGGAAGTCCAGTCTCAATCTGCGACTGGAAAGCTGTTCCATCAGTAGCAGAGACAGGCTGGTGTTTTTACACTCCTCTAGAGACCACTTGCAGATCAGATGCTGGAAGAAAGCAATGTACTTGGCTCACTGCAACCTCAGTCACTATTCAGAGACCTTTCCTGCCACCCCTGTGGAAAACTGGCCTCATCTGTGCTCCCTGTTGGTACCTATTCTACCAGAAGAACCCAAGGACAGTTTAAGGGAGAACAAACAAACAAGCACACGCACACACAGTTATGAAGTGTGTTGGGGCATGGAATGCAGCAGCACTGAAATGAGTGAAGGGTTACAGCACAAGGTCAGTGCAATGCAATTCTGATACATACCGGGATCGAACTGCGGGTTATGCTCATAAATCTAACGGCAATTAGTACAGGTTTCTGGATTAGAGAGGATAGGAAAAGGAAAGGAGTAGGTTAGAGTGCACGTGCCATCACCCTTCTCAAAGAGGAGCTAGGCTTTCAAATGGAAGCCAGATCTCAGCTGCAACTGTGAGAAAGCATAAGTAAACCACAAGCCACTGTGTGCTGCATAAAAGAGGTGGATTAGCACTGATTGTGTGCTCTCAATACAGCATGCTGAGCGGACTCAGAGTGCCCATGCTTGCTTCCAGCAGTGTAACTGGGTCACCTGCCACATGACTAGCGAAGCCCTATTATATAAGCAGATAATGTGACACATTACAAAGCCTGCCATGTGTTCCATCTCCAAACAGAGGAAAACACAGGCCATTTCAGTGCTGGAGACTGCCTTTCAACTCAGCAGCCCAGTTAACAATGTGCAAGCTTTTCATATTTCAGAAAGGCAATGAGGCAAGAGGAAGCCACCTGCTAAAAGGAGCTCAGCATGTGCTGGACTGAAATATGCATGGCAGCTTCATCACAGGTTCTCCCACTGGCACGTGCATGTGGGAGGGAAGCAAATGGAAGCCTGTTCTGTGTCAGATGAGTTTAGGAAAACCAGATGCTAAGAAGGGTTGCTCACGGAGGAAGGCCAATTACACACAAGCTAAAGTGGCCCAAATTCACCAAGGCAACCATGAGAAGTAAAAATATCAGACCCCCACCAAGGAACTAATGGGTTGGTCTTTGTGGGATAATGCCAGATTCCCACCTTCTCTGAGTTTTTGCTTTGTACATATCTGCACCTCTGAAGACTCAATCCAGGATAAAGCCAAACTTTAGCTTCTGTGCTAGACCCAACTGTGTGTTAAAAGGTTTTGAGGATGTATAAGGTTTGGAAAGACATGAAGAAGAGGAGATTGGGGAAGTGGGAAAAGGAGGGGGAAGAGAGAGAGAAGAGAAGAGAAGACAAGAGAAGATACATGGGTGTGTTCTCAGTTCCAAGATATTGTATTAAACAAATCTGCTATTAAACAAGTGTGGCATTGAAACACACACACAATCTATCATCTCCAAATTCTCGCTTGAGGAGGAAAGTTGCACTAACAAATGTGGGCTGACTGGGGGACAGGAAGACACGGGTCTCGGTATAAATTTCTTCCTGTTATGAATGGTCAGCCAGGAATTCATCCACTCCTTCGCCTTACCATAGACCTCCTGATCATCGAGAGCCGGCTCTTGGCCTTGTTCTCCGCGAACTCGAGGCTACTGATGTCTTTAAGGCGAGCCCGATATTTGTCCATTTGCTCTACAACAATCAGCTCAATGCAGCTGAAAGAGAAAGTTTGTTAAGATGGAAAACTGAGCTACATTTGACTGTAGGATGTATACACAAGGAGATAAATCTGAAAATTTTCTTGTTCTGAACACTATGATTGAGAAACTGGCAGACCAAGTCTATTCTGATGGCTGCCATTTCAGGGATCTCATTTCCACAGCAGTACTCCCTGCCTGCCACCAACATGACTGACAGGGCCAGTGTCACTATGGGTCATCTTTAGAGATTCCCCTGAAACATTCTCCACAATTTCACAGTGTATTGTATGCAGGTACTAAGGCTGCCCCCTGAAAAGCACCAACCCTGGAATTTCTGCAAGTGTGTGTGTGATTAGAAGCATTTCAGAAGAAGGGTGTTGATGCTTACTGCAATAGGGAATGAAAAAACATCACTTCCCACCCATCCCTTTTCTCCATTGGAGGCAAGAATGCAATTTTTCATCATGATGTACAATTAAATACACATAGAAGTCTCTTTGAGACTGCTGGCTGAAAACAATAAATAGGGGTGGAGATAGAAAGTGTAGAACTGCTCCCCACTGCACATATTCAGTCTATTCAGGGGAAGGGTTTTCACAAGTTTCCATTTTTGCTAATAATTTATCACTAGCAAGATACCCACAAGACAGTGAGCATACATACAGAAATGGGGCCATAAAGATGGCCTGAAGCTGAGTGGGTAGGAAAGTGATAGATCTCACTTTCTTTCACAGTTGATTTTGCCTCCTCCTTTCTCTTGACCTCTGATCCTTCTTCTTCTCCTCAATCTGCACATCTGAGTTCTGTATTGTTATCACTCAGTTGCCTTTTCAGACAACAACTGTGTTAACTGCTATTCACCTCTACATGCCCACATTTAGCCTTGGATCTTTGTTCCCAGTCCCAGTACGGACAGCGGCCTTCATCTGTTTCCTTGGTGTGAGGTATGATTATCACTAGGCATGCTCATCAGTCTAAGATTAGAGTGGGGTTGGTGTAATGGCTGGTAGTGTCTCACAAAGCTATTCATGACTCCTTAAAACTGTAAAAAGCAACTATCTCCCTGTGTAGTTCTCTGGAGAAAGAGGCACTGGGGGGTTTCCCTCCTATGTAAAAGGTTTATTCTTTCCCACCCTCTCAGCTTTCAGAGGGTACCTCCCTTCCCACACAAGCAAAGTAGCGCAAGAGAAAACGGCTGGCAGGCTCACAGAGGTGTGGCACATTAAAGAGGAGGCTTCAGAAATTACAATGCAGCATGTATTTTTTTTTACCTGATTGTTTTAGAGACATCCTGAGCACTCCGAAGAGGGTCAGTAGTATCTGGACTGCGGAGAACGCATGGAGCAAACACAATTGCCAGGGCATTAGCTGACATCCGATTCGTCTCCTCCTCTAGGGCAATTCTAAACAGCACCATAATATGACACCATCATTTTTTGTGAGAAGGCATCAAGTTGGAAATTACAAAGTTTGGACACAGGTTAAAGAGAAAGAAAACCAAATATGCTGGGGATGGGATGTAAAGAGATATGGGAAAGGACTCTCAAAGGTTGTGGGGAAAGTTCGTCCTTAAAACATTCATGTGCTACATTTTGCCACACCTCTTTTATTCATGACCTCAGCACTGATGGCATACAAAGGTGCCAATTTCTATGGCCTGTTAGGCTGGCCACATTCAGCACTGCAAGTGTGTTAGAATAAGAACAATACAATATTTTCCCACTAACATGAGGGCCACAGGGTAAAGACACAAATGTTAACGTTTTGCTTGACAACTTAAGGACAGTGGCTAGATACCTAGAACAATCTGACTAGCTGCTGCTGTGTGTGCTTGGATTGTAGTGTTGTTTTAATCTTGTACTGAGAAATGTATATTTTCTGACTGATGGTCGAATAAAGAATGATGATGATGATGGATTGTAGTGCTCATTGAGAGATCATAATCCGTGTGATTTTAAGCAAGTCACCAACACACAGAACTTGATATCCAAGGCAGGCAGCTTTCTTGCCACACTGCATGCTTACAGTATACATGCACAAGTCTCTGAGCATGCAGTCTGCCACCACAAGGATGCTTACAGGAAGTTAGGGGATATATATGTTACATGATGATATACATTAAGGGAAAAAGGAAAAAATTCTACTATCATTCATTACCTTACAAGATGGAAGATCAGTCGCTCCAAAGTACTCAGATGAGTACCAGAAAGCTGGCTGATCACTGAATAGACCCCACGAATGGCCTCCTTCCTCTCATGCAAACCTGCAGAAAGCACATTTAATTCAATTCACTGGAATACATACTAGAATTCTTCAATAATATAAAGTCTTCTTCAAATTAAAATCTAAGATCCAATTGCTAAACACCCCATTCTCACCCACTGGCTTCACTCTAGCCCTCCAAATGTCAACAAACATGTCTTAGAAGCTGCCTAATGCTCAGGTTTTGGTGAGCCTCCTAGGAGAGGAAGTGCTCTTGCAATCCAAAGGTGGCACAGGGATAGTATTGCTAATAAGGGTGCTAGTGGGACTTAAAAACCAGCACTTGACTTGTGTCTGCAGTGCAAAGAAAGAACCCAGCCAGCATATAGTGACCCATACATAGACCGCCTCCCTGCTTTGCTGGCCTATTTCCACTAGCCCAGGTGGGAGGAGCTCTGAGTGAGTCTAGCTATAAAAGTTGTTGCTGGTGAAAGGGGTGCCTCAAGAAAGTCTGCAAATATCCTTCTGGACAAAAAGGGAAGCTGTCGAAATGATCAATTGGGAGAGAAAACAATACTGTACAATCCTATTGTGGGAAATGAAACTTTTTAGTTCAGTATTTAAAAAAGAGGTTGAACTCCTCTAAGTAGAACTGCATTCTTTTTTGTGCAGGTTTTTAGCAGTCATTATTTGCAAGTACACATTTTCATACCCATAGCTCGCAGAAATTCTTCATAAAATTCAAATGTCATGAGAGGGTTAGGTAAATCCCGCAGCCACTGTTTGAACACACTGGCAATGACATGGATGTTGTAGTCATCAAGATTCACACTCTCAATATCTAGTTAAAAGAGAAGGGAGGCAAGCAGAGTGGAAGAAAATTGTTAAGAAGGAAATTATATTTTGCCTCTTAGTGATCAAGCCAACAGCTCTATGCTAACGTAACAGTTGAGGCTTGAGGCAGACAAAAACCCTCTTCCTTGGAACAGGTTACAAAATCATATGGATACAGCACAGAGGATGCTTTCAAGGATTTGCGTGTGGGGATGGGTCAGGCACTACTGAGCTCTGTCAGCCTTATATATGATACAAAAAGTCAACTTCAAATGTCATAGCCAACTATGATTTTAGAGTCCAAACCAATGTTTGAGGTTCCAAGCTTGCAAACATGCAGAAAAGCATTGTAAAGACCTGCTTATCTGTTTTCATCTTCCTTATGTTCAGCACACCCAATTCTATAATCCACAAGCCCTTGGTAACGACACAATGGCCATAGCTTTAGTTTATCTGTTCAAACAGTGAACCAAAGCTGGCACAAACTATGGTTTACTTCAAAGCACGTTCCCAGTTCTGGTCTGCTGGCTGATAGTCAAAAATTATTTGTCAATTCAGCTATTATGCCAAAGTCTAGTCAAGCTTCCTTAACCATAATTAGGAGTGATGTACAAATTGAGCCTATAGCTCTAAAACAGTGTGGATCTGTGTTACGTATAATCAGGAGGAAACAGATTCCTCTTTTCCAGAAGGCCTCCTCACCTGTGTCCAGTCCCTGCCGCAACTCTTTGATCTTATTGGTTGATCCGGATTTCCGGTAAATGCCCTCTGTGTACAGTGCATGCATTTCTATATAGCTGGTGAGCTTCTCAAACACTAAGGGCACTGTTCGCTCTTCAGTGGTCAGACGGGAGAGTTCAACCCCAAATTGCCGTGAGGAAAGCTCAGGATCGTACTAGAAGAACAGAGATGAGGTTATCAGTATCTTTTAAGAGGCAACAAACCAATACTGTCCACAGTTCAGTGAACCCAGGATGCATTAGGATGGATCCTGGTAACAAGTTCAAGCAGGAGAGAAGCACATGGCTTTAGAAACAGCAATTGCAAAATTTTCAAACATATGAGACGGTATTGAAAGACAGTTGTGGAGTTTTCAAACCCTTATCTGATGAAATTCTTTTGTTGCTTTTACAGTTTGTATATAGATGGCGTGTTTTTAGAGTTTGTTGAATTGATTTTATTTTTAGAATTTGTGTTTGTCCGTTTTATTATTATTTATTTATGTATTTATTTATTAAATTTGTTTGTCACTTTTTCTTGCCAAGGAAATTCAAAGCGACTTACAACCAACCAACCAACCAACCCTAGAAAGAGCCATTAAATCTGGGAGGGAACACATTAAAGCAGAGGTTTTCAACCTTTTTGAGTCCATGGCTCCTTTGACAAACTACATTATTTCTGTGGTACCCCCATAGGGAAACACTTTGAGTCTCAGGAAAAAACAATGCATTAAAGACATCCCACCCACTTCTCAAAGCCCACAGATCGTCAAAGGCCAAAGAGCTAGTTATAAAGGATTTTTTTTTTGGCCTAGCACCTAGTTTTAGTCTGTTTTTATCTTGTGCACTACTTCATTGGCTTTATACTGTGAAGAAGTCTATAAATCTGCATAGTATGAATAAGAATCATAGACCAATGAAAGGCCTTTTCCTAGATAGTTGTTGTTCTTGTTATACTCCTGTGTTTACACCACTGTGATAGCAGCAGCACCACAGTCCCAGTTAACAGCAAAGGTAAAACTCAAGAGCTAAAAGTGGAGCCATAGTAAAAAAAATGGCTCTGAAAAGCAGTCCCCATCCAAGGCTGCTCCTGACTCTGCCCTTCTCTCTAGGCTTTACTGCTTGGTTTGCTGAAGTGCAGGACTCCCATTTCACAAGCCTCAGCTTTGCAGGTGAAGGCAGAACAGTAGGAATTCTCAGTGCAGAGATAAATAACACAACTAGGCTGTGACACAGTCCGAGAGGCTACTGGAAGACCTGGATATGCTTTTAAAAAAATACTGTACCATTTAAAGACTCAGCAGCCAACAGTTAAGACCACACTTCCACCTAGACAAGAGCTTCTGACTGAGGAAAAAAGTGCAGGGCTTTAAAGCAAGCTTTGATCACAAGTGCAAAGAGTTCCCAATCAAGGACTGAATGAGAAAGGGGACACAACACCAGGATCTTCCAGCATTTGGTTATCTTCTTTTCTCATTCAACATAACAATTAACACATGAAAAAGGGAGTGATTTTCACTGGGTAAGGCTCTCCATGCAGGAATGCACCTGAAGAAAATGGGTCAAACACTGGGTGAATGTATTACAGACTCTTTTCCTTAGGATTACAGCATGGTCTATCTTTTGCTGTGACAGCCCTGTAAGCACTCTTTATTATGGCATAAGAATGATCAGTCACTGCAAACTATCACTAAAAAGCTACAAGGCTACCACTGAAAAGGAGGGAAATAGTTCTTTATAAGGCAACCCTCCTAAAATGAAGTGACCAGGAAATAAGAGAAAGTTTGAGATCCGCTAATATTTTCTAAACTCGGCATAACAATACATTCCTGAATTGAAGCACCATCCTGATATGAAAATACTGCTTTAGACTGAAATTGCCAGGAAGTATTAATCAAAAAGTTTCCAAATAACGAGGTAGGCCCCAAGGCCACAGAAGTCATGAGATTTGGCTGAATTATTCAACAAACCTTTTCATGTCACATTTCATGTTACATTTTCTGTAACCATTAAAAAACTAGAAACATTCTTAAAATGGAAAACCCTGACTCAAAGAAGATAAAACCTCAGTGATACCACAACAGTATAACAAAAGCATCTCAAGCCAATTGTTCCAGCATTACTATTATTCTTTCTAAGCTTGCTTTTTCTGCATTTAAACATTTAATGCACAAGATCCTGGCAGCAAACCACTTAGCCTCTAGTATGGGAAAACCCCACATTATCTAGATTTTACTTGGATGGAATACCTTAATTTCTTGTTTGCTAATTTTTTGATAGAAGGCCCAGCAAATTTAGGCCCAGCAAAACAGCTAAAGATGGCTGTGCTATTTATTAGATGTGACTCAGGTGGCGCTGTGGGTTAAACCACAGAGCCTAGGGCTTGCTGATCAGAAGGTTGGCGGTTCAAATCCCTGCGACGGGGTGAGCTCCCGTTGCTCGGTCCCAGCTCCTGCCCACCCAGCAGTTCGAAAGAATGCAAAGTGCAAGTAGATAAATAGGTACCGCTATAGCGGGAAGGTAAACGGCGTCTCTGTGTGCTGCTCTGGTTTGCCAGAAGTGGCTTTGTCATGCTGGCCACATGACCTGGAAGCTGTACGCCGGCTCCCTCGGCCAATAATGCGAGATGAGCGCCGCAACCCCAGAGTTGGTCACGACTGGACCTAATGGTCTGGGGTCCCTTTACCTTTACCTTACTATTTATTAGAAAAATAAAACCCTATTTATTTTCGAGTAATTGGTACCCTAAAACTGTGTATGACCTATCATCTACAGTTTATCAGAAATTGTGCAAATCCGGTTTATTCACAACACAGCACATGCACAATCCGGGGGATGAAGGGTTGGGTCGGGCAGACCAGGGACAATGTAAACCAAAATGGCTTCAAAGAAATACATCCAAATGTATTTCCAGGCTTCACAGTGAAAAGAAAAAGACTGCTAGTTACATACAGAAAGAGTTAGTTACCCTGGTCCACAAAACATATACCCTGAGAATATCTCAAAGGATATCTCAAATATCACAGTTTTGCCCATGCTACATCCGAATACATTACCCAAAGTCACACCAGCCACTGACTGAATGAACTAAACACAGAAATTGAAAAGGAACAGTTTAGAGGTAGGCCAGCAACTAAATTAATTTTCCTTATTTTCATATCCATTACTCATTTATCTGGAAACTAGGAGTATAAAATTAGTGGGTGCCATGGAACCAAATGGTCAATACTAAGGCACTTAAGTTATAGTAAGGGCCTTAGAAAATCAATATTGTTATGGCAGTTGCAACACAAGTCCTGCATTTTCCATAAACTGTGAGTTTCTAGGAAGATATGAACAGCCTCCTCCATGTGATAAGTGACAAAGAACCTATGCTGCAGATTTGAAGACGAGAGCCTAGCAGAAGACTCACTTTGCCATAGCAATCTGGATTTTCCATACCAAAAATTGAGGTCCTTCACAATCCAATAATGCAAGTTATATCAGGGAATATTGAAAAACCACTGCAAGCTGAAGATGAAAGAAACCGTACCTTTTTGGGGCACTTGGTTGTGGTCCTCAGGCAGCACTTTCTGTGGCAAGCATGCTTGCATACTGAAATCAGGAACACAACAATTAATACACTTGAATGCTGCTGTGTTGTGACTGATATTTACAGGAAAGCATTTAAAAGGGGGGGAATTGGTTGAGCACCCCATCACACCTGCTGATTCCCTCCAGCATTAGAACTATGGGGCAAATGCAGGATTTAAAACCTGGAGGGCCTTCAGAACATGCAACCTTCTGGTGTTCACTGTTGGCAACAGACTGTAGAGCTGACCTGTGCCCATTCTGAACTACTTTTGTGTCATTTAAGGGGTAAGCAGAGGACAGTGCAGGGTGAATTTTAGGAACTGGACACATAATTCTAATATTGGGAAATAGCATGGTATAAATATGGCTTGTTTGTACACTACAACTTGCTGCTGCTTTTTCTGACTGATTTCAAAGAGGGAAAACAGTGGAAACTTTCACGTGCAAATAGTCACTATATGCTTTTTGGATCCAAGACAAGTGTCTATTGGGGGGGGGGAAGAACCTTTAAAAAGGGTAGGAAAAAGTGCAGATGGGAAGAGTACATAGTAAATCAGTAAGAGTAAACACTTCATGCTTACATTTACAAACAGAGGCCTTGTCCATGATCCATATCAGGGAGGAACAGAATTCACAGTAAGTGGGAATGCTGTACTGAGTGGCCTTAAAAATGTGACCATTATGTTCTTCTACCTACAAGAAAAAAATCAGTTTGACATTCATTGACAGCTGAAAACAGATTTGAGTGTTTACTCTTCTGCTAAAAAGCTAAACTAAGCTATACCAAAGCATTTCAGACAGCTGCTATTTCACTGTTTGGGTGGAATGCTAAAAGCGCATTCTTGGCCCTGCTGGCTCCCTGACTCCCAGAATGCATGTGGCATGCCAAATAATTTAACATATAAAAATGTCCTACATGATCGGACTCATAATCCATCCAACCCTGTGGCTGTCCCAGAAAGTTACAACCATTAGAAAGTATCAGCAGAGTACTGGCAGAGAATCCTAGTCCCTGATGCTCATAATTAGATTTATGAGATTTTGATATTCTCCCACTGTCATATCTTAGTTCATGAGGGAATGTACGACTGGGGAGCGCCAATTTTCTTGTCATTAGTAATGATGCTGAGCAAGATCTGGGTTGTTCCAACAGCGGGACAGTAGTCTAATGATTCAAATTATAAAGTGAACTAATTGCAGTCTGTAGTTCATTCTAAAAATAGCTGTTAGGGCAAGCAAATCTATAAATTCAACCACAGCCAAGTTAATGTGAAGAGTGTTACTCGGATAAGCACCAAAAGCAGAGTGAAGTAAATTGAACTATGAATCCCATTGTCCATAAAGGCAAGCCCCAATGTTCTACATATTTCAGTTAAGATTACCAATGTGTGTCCACACACACAGTTAGTACATTATCCCACAGAAGCCTTTGCCAACCTGGTACCCTCCAGATGTTATGACTACAACTCCCAAACACTTGGCACTGGAGGACACCAAGTTGGTGAAAGCTGTCTTATAGCCACTGTAAAATTAACAAAAACCATGCTTTGTTAAGATGTGTTCCTGATCTATAACTCTGGGTTGTTTCACTAGGTGGCACAACTGTTACAGAGCTGATTGCTTAATTTCTGAAATATATAAAAGCACTTTATGACTACAAGAATATAACTTTTTTGTTCAGGACCCATGGCCTGTTAAGTGACTCCTAGCTTCAGCTTTGGCTCATACAAAATTATCAGCCATTCTATGACTGTTATATCAAAGTAGAATGATGTGCTTGCATTCCGACAGTAAAAGCCAATAGGATTCAAGCGGCACACAAGCAAAATCTAATGAACTTGTGGACCAGTAGTCGTAGTGTTTGAGTTCATTATGGGGGAATAGACCTGGGGTGAGGAACCTGGTGCCCTTCGCACATATAACCCCCATCAGCCCCAGTCAGCAATGCCAATGGTCAAGGGTGATGTAAGTTGTAGTCTAGCAACATCTGGAGAGCCACAGGTTCCCTACTCCTGGAATAGACCTTCCTAAATACTTGGTGCAAAATAATGCATTTAAACTAAACAATGAAAGAAGAAAGTTTTCAACTTACAACATCTGCTTCCTTCTTCCTTCTCTTTTTTCTTTCTGTTTTGGTTACCTGAAACAGAAGTAGCAAAATCAGAAATTAACAGGTTCAGAATCTGTTCTCCCAGTTACCCCTATGGTTCATTCTGCATCCTCATGCAACTTTCAATCCTTCACAAGCACTTTTCAAGGGCCCAATTAATGTCAGATGGAGATTTGGTATCTCATATAATGCTTCTCCCCTGCCCAGTACATCCCTCTGTGATTTCACTTCAAGCCTTCAAACCTCTAGCATTCCTAAGACACTGCTCAATTAACTCTGAGGTGGTTGGAGGAGTCTAGAATCCTGCTGCCATGGTGATACCGGTACCTTTAAAAAGAAATCCAACAAAGGGGCAAATAAAAAAACAATCCTGCCCTGACTGCTTTAGTACTAACAACTGCCCTTTGCATATTTTTCCATGCTTCCAGCTCTGTCCAAGAGACTTGGCTCCATTCTAGAATGGCAGCCATTAAAAAGATGTGAGCACACAGGTGTACAATTATGAGATTGTATTCAACTAAGCAGGGCTGGCCCAATACATTTTGGCACCTGCGGCAGACACCCAAATGATGTCCCCCTCCCTGCCAGGGAAGGAGTGAGGGAAGGTCTGTATCGGGATCTGCTGCCTCCGTAAATCCTGACACCTGAGGCAGTCACCTCACCTAGCCTCATGGGTGGGCTGGCCCTGCAACTAAGTTCTATTCAAAGTAGACCCACTGAAATTAATGGACCTAAGTTAGTTGTGTTCATTAATTTCAATGGGCCTATTCTGTGTAGGTCTAATGAAGGATACAGTCAATAGCTTGCAAAAATTATCTTCATCCATGTGCTTTTCTAGAGAAGAGCAGTCCCCAAGCACAAAGGTTTTACCAGGAAAAAGAGATGTCCATCTCTAGCAAAGCATTATGCTCTGCAATAGTGGAGTGTTGTTTGTGTGGCTAAAGCTGCAGTCTTCTGGGGGTAATGCCACTGCTCACTGGGATGGGGTGAGGTAGCACTGAGGTTGAGGGAGCTCTGGATTGGCCGTTGCTGCTCCTCAGGTATGCACACACTGCCTTGTCTCCTTCTGCACTTCACCTTCTCACCTCACACTGATGCTTCTTGGTCTTAATTTTGTGTTGATTACTGCAAGCTAACCTTTTCAAATTGCATTTGTTATTTAACATACTAATTAGGGAGACTATGAAAGATATTAAACTGCAAAGTGGTTTGTGCCAGGACCTCAGCAACAAATGCCCTTTCTACAAAACAAAGCTTTAAGAGGCAGTAAGGTCACAAGAGGGAGGCTCTTAAGGTACAGAAAAAGAATGTGATCCTTATTCCAGTGGGATGTAAGAGTAATCATTTGGTAGGATGTGCCAGGCCAGTTTACCTTTAAGGCAGTACAATTCGAAGGCATATATTCTGTCATATATTCATCCAAAAACACCTTGAAGGTATTGACCCAGACCCGGACAGGCGATTCATGCCAGTCTCTCTGTTCAAGTCTCATTGTTTTCTCTAGAATCTGTTCAAAGAGGGCATGCAGGTCTTTGTACCGGATGCAGTTTCCATCACCCATCTATAAAGAACAAAGAAGTGAATGTGGATTTCTCTCGATCTGCAACATTTCAAATTTATTTATTTTTATATTGTGATACAAAGCAAGTATTAGTTTAAATCAAAGCTCAACAACAGTACAGCAACAGTGCAAACACAAATTATAAGTAATAAACTTAATTAGCTTTGCTTGTTCTTAATATTGTTATCACCTAGATGAACAGAAGATTGCAGCCACTTTGCTCCTCCCTCTAGTCCTGCTGCCGCCACACTGCTGTGAACTAAGCCACTATGTCCACAACTGGATTCATGGGTTTTCTTGCTCTACACCAGGGGTTGTCAACCTGGTCCCTACCGCCCACTAGTGGTCGTTTCAGGATTCTAGGTAGGCAGTAGGAGAGGAGGGGGATCAACGGCACAAGCTGAATCCTCCTTCCATTGAGCACTGGTGGGTGGTAAGGAAATTTTACCATCAAGAAAGATGCATTAGTGGGCAGTAGGTATAAAAAGGTTGACTACCCCTGCTCTAGACAAACCATGAGCTGTAGTCAACCTTAATCCACTTCCCCCTTTTTAGAGAGCTAATGTGTCACCCTGGTATGCAATAATAATGAGAAATTTCAAGGATTCTGAAAAGTTTTGAAACTTGGTAGCAACCAAGAGCCTACAATCTAAAGCTCTTCACCTCATAACATAGTCACCCTGCAACTTACTGCCAAAGCTGATGAGTAGAAACTGAGGATATTTTGTCGGAATTCTTTCAAGGCTTTTTTAAAGACAACATCCACCAGAGTGTCCT
The DNA here is from genome assembly GCF_965207765.1 of Zootoca vivipara. Taxonomy (NCBI): domain Eukaryota; kingdom Metazoa; phylum Chordata; class Lepidosauria; order Squamata; family Lacertidae; genus Zootoca; species Zootoca vivipara. Next base: position 10,515,576 of record NC_142596.1, read on the forward strand.
TTTGGCAGTCCTCACTATCAAGATCATTCATCTGTGAAACAACAGAATAAAGTTAAACCATATCATTAAATTTCAATAGCTAATGAGCAAAAGAACATGAGAGGCAGAGGTTAATTCCATCATGCTCTGGTGTGAGCTACTGTATTTACATGAATCGAATGTGCCATCAAATCTAATACGCAACTGAATTTTCAAAACCTTTAAACAAAAAAATTATTTGCTGGCGAATGTAAATGCGCCATCAAATCTAATGCACACCCTAATTTTCACAACTTAATTTGGCCAAAAAAGTGTGCATTACCATTCAAGTAAATATGGTATTTGGGACACTTCGGACACAGCTGAAATGGAGCTAAACTTGTTCTCACTAGGGGTAGGGAGTAGACTTAGCCCCATGCCAAAGGGGGACTTTGAGAGCATTTCTTAACTTTCTTGCATATAAAGTGAATGCCTGCACACCTCTGAAGATTAAGAAATGCACTTGGAGATGCTATTATGGGGTGAGGAGAGGTACCTGCCCTCCAGCCCCACAACACTGGTGGTCCCCGCCTCAATGACAAGAGGTCCTGCAACAATGCACAAGAAGTGTGTTTCTGTACCATAAGGAAACAGAGGCACAGTGCACCTGCATCCTCACTGCAATATCAGAGTTCTAAAGGGAATGAAATGGCGTTGCGCAGGGGTTTAAATCATCCTGGCCACGCCCCCGAGCCTCCTGATTGGGTGCTCGGTGCTGTGATGTGGCTAGGACACCTTGCTGTGATGCGGGACATTGTCCCGCCAACACTGAGGTGGGAGGAAGTGTGCCCGGGAGGCCAAAGCACAACATGCCTCCGCTGTGAGGCGGAAGCGACCTGTCATAGAATGGTAAGATACCCACAATTAAAAGACCATCTTATAAGCAATTCTACTTATTTATAACTTAAGAGCTCTGCTTGATCCAGCTATCAGATCAATCTAGTCTAGCTTCTTGTTCCCCACAAAGTCAAGAAAAGCACAAAACAGGGCTACAGGCAATAAGTGCATTCCACCCAGCTTTTGCAGCCTAATTGGAATTCAGTTGCCTTCATAATATAGTTATAATGGCTAATGGCTGCGCCTTTATAATTTTTCTCTATAAAAGATATGAGATGCAGGACTCTTGGGCTGTCCATTTTTAAAGTTTGGTTACCTTTTTCAAGAGGAACTCATCCATGCTTTTCAAGTCACTGACGCTGGTTATGATCTGTAGAGCGTCATTCTGCCACTGTGCAGGTTCCATTGTCACATTGCTGATTTTCAGGCTGCGCTTTCGCTTCACCTTGGGAGATGGCTCTTTATTCTCCTTACATTCCCTTCGATAGATGCCAGACAACTCAGGACTCCTTGGGGGTGTCATCTCTAAAAAGTGCAAAGTAATGCATGTCACATCAAGCAGCAGGGTTTTCCAGCTCAGACATATATTGCAAGCATCTTTTTTATATAAATTATTTATTATTTTAATGTTTTAAAATACAGAAACAAGGTTAGGAAAAAGAAAAAGTACACACAAAAGGTATATGAAATATAAAAATTAACACAAAAATTACAAAATCAAAGATACATAATGAAAAAGATGTGAGCAAAAAAAAAAGAATGACCATAAAAGCAATGATTCCAATTATTCTCTCTGTAGTTTGTATTTTTCTTATTTTATCGCACATTTATGAATATCTACTTATCGTTTCATTTCTTCCTATTTGTACCAGGTTCAGCCTATATCTGCTATTAGGGTTTCAGATATACCATTGTTCAATAAATATTCTTTGAACATTCTCCATTCCTTCTGTGTTTTTTGCAAGCATCAATGCTCCAGTTCAAAGGTTCTTTATGCCCCTGGAACCTTGATGTGTGCACAAGAAGCTGCTGCATGCCCAAAGGATTCCCACCCACTACATTGTCAGGATTATTCTTAGAAATCTAAGGCAAATTATGGGCAAATACTAAATACAGCTGCCAAGAGGTAACTTTGCACAGTGCATCTGCAACCATTGGGAAAGTTTCTCCTTACTACTTACAAGAGAGACAACTAGCTTACCAAGCGGCACATTATGATTTGCAAAGGGTTGTCTGCAGTCACCCTGTATCAAGCACCTATGTCATGATCCCCCCCCCATAAACAAAAGTGATTTGAAATCCAATACACACAAACCTTTTTGCCTCACTGCTTATTTTTCCCCTCTGTATCTCGTGTGTAACCTCTCGCTACCTGAAATTTGCATAAAAATGCAATAGTGCCATTTCTCTTACCTTCTTCATGTTGTAGACCTGAAATAATCTCTCTTCCTGGTGCATCTTGATCAGAATGCAACTCCAACAGCTCTGACTGGGTAGCAAGCTTCTCCCTGTGGGTCTTCTTCTCAACTTGTCTCCCTTTCCCCCAAAATCTCATCTTGGCTCTCTGAGGCCTGATAAAAGGCAAATGAAAAGAGAAATTACTTCAAGTCAGGCTGCCAGTTTTATTCCGTACCTGCTTATTGCAATGCAAATATCCCTTCCTAAACATTTTCTAATTGTTACTTGGAAAATAGGAGGAAAGTAATGCAAGTATGAATATTCAACCCTGTTAAATCAATTCCACATTGCATTACACTCAGCTTCATAGAAAGGCTTCATGAGATCAGCTTTTAAATATGGGATTTGTTTGACAGCACCCCCATGTAAAACAAAAAACCCCTATCAGAAAGGCTTTTAAAAATGTGGTTAACGGCATTCTTCTCATCTCAATTACATGCTTCTGAATTGGCCCTTAGATAAGTCATGAGCTCTCAGGAAGATTTGTCAAGCATCCAAGGCAACTAATGCTACGGTGCTTAAATAGCACATTACAGAATGTTGCCTGCTACTAGAAAGTGAGAGTTCATTTCTTTTATATAGAATTTAGTAATCTGTATCCTCCAACAAGGTCGGGTTGCTTTAATTTCCAGCCTGGAATTAAATGCAACCTTTGTAGTACAACTTGTAGTACAGCTAAGGTACTTGAAGTGTGATGCAGGTCTCTACAGAGGAAGAGAGGATCTCTTTCTGCCCCACCTATCATATTTTTGTGCATCTTTTAGTGGGACCAAAAGATGGTCTTGCCTTTCCCATCAAATTCCAGCCAATCACTATAAAGCATTATAACCAGAGTTGGCAATACACTTTCTTCCCATTCTTCCAAAGGTGCTGGAGACTATAAGAATAGATTTGGCAGTCAATTAACTTTTGCTTTAGCTGAGAACAGCTTCAGACATTGCAAGTAATAGTGTTAATGACTTGCAATCCTTCCCTTCTTTCGTTACTTGTGTGGAATGTCTGAAATAGTCACTCATACAGTTTCTCCTCAGAGGCTTCCTATGAGTTTTAAGAAACTTTGCAAGGCAGTGTTAGTTTACACTGTTCATTTTTCTATGTTGCTGTATTGTTACTGCACTCAATCTCCTGTATCACCAGAGACTCAAAAGTCTCTGCCATGCCATGATCATGCTTTCCTTTGCTAATAACTGCTTCCTTAACCCTTAGAAACAAACAGTGAAAAGCCTGTGAAAAGCCTCCTTTACAAAATAACTCCTCATATACAGAAAACACATTAGTTGTGAAAACAAGGTGGTACAAAGTTATTGTAGACAATGCTTCTGGTCATTCAGATTCACCTTAAATTACAGATTGATTTTAATGAACAATTACTCCTGGGTTAACTGTTTGAACTAAATCCTGTAACATCCTACAACCCACGGGATCTCTTGTGCTGAGCATTCCAATTACAGCTCTATTCCATGCAGATGCATTTCTCATCATCTCATGAGAACTAACTCCGCAAATGGAATCATACAGTCAAATATGTTATCTGCACCAATTCCTTTTTTAAAAAATAATGTTTATTAATTTTACACAATAAAGCAAGACATATATAACATATTCTCCCCCTTCTTCTACCTCCCCCCCACGAGCCCTCTCCTGCCACGAGAGTCCCATGCAAAGTGGATAATTGAAGGTGGTCCATTTCATAATTGGGTTTATGCCACCAGGAAGCTCTAGGATGGAATCTGCACCAAATCCACCCTCCAAAATGTATAATCTTTTATGCAAACGAGAAAGCAAAATATATAGATGAATGGAATGGCTTTTTGAAATTTGTCCAAACATCCAGGAAATAAAATGCAGATATGAAGGAAAAAGAAAATTAGAAGCAATTAACTCAGGATCTCCCCCTTTCTTTTGGCTAGACATTTTATACCTTCCATCTGCAGCTGCAGTCTTCTGTGCAGCTGCCAGTTTTCCAATCTCTCCTTGAGACATTGTTTTGTGAAGTGTTGTTTGGCCTTCATTTGAAGAGAATCGTTGTAGCAGCTGCAACAATTAGAAGCACAATAAATACTTCAGAACCCACAAGGTTGCTGGATATTGTAAGGATATACAATCATCTTATAACGGTGTAGATATTTAAGCTGCTGCAGAGAATACAACTCACTATGAAAGATAAACTTGGAGGGAAAATGGTTTGCCTTGACTTCTGGCTTGGTTGCCAAAGAACCAGCTATATAAGGAAAACATCTACAGGTCCCTTGTTACAGAGGGAAGGAATATGCAGTACATCAGTCGCCTGCCACTATTGGCTCAGAAAGTCAATAGCAGAGAAAACAGCAAGGAGCTCCATGTTTATTTTCTGTCTGATGTATTTTCGGAAGCTGCCAGATGGTGCCTGTTATACTTCCGAAAATGCTTCACACCCTCCTTATAAGATGTGATTATGGATTATGGTAGAGAGGTTTGCTATAGCAACTTTTCCAGGCACAGCGAGGTTGGGGGTGGGGTGTCTAGCAGGTTACTGGAAATTCAGATATGAGAAATGAACACAAAGCAGTTTATTGTAAATGATTTTTTTTCCTGATGAGATTGAGTGTAGGGCTAGATAAGGGAAAGGAAGGGAGAAGAGCTGGAGTTCTCCCTACAGTCAAAAATCAGTGGGCTGTGAATGTTCAGTTCCAACAGTAACATTGAAGCAATAGTAACATTGCTAAAGAACAACAATGAAATAATGCCCCCCTCTCCCGTTTCTGGACTTAATAGTCAACTCAGGCCAGGTGAGACCTGCAGGCAGAAGTTCACTGTGCATAGATACCTGTATGAATCAGCAATAAGACATAGCTAGCCTGTCTGTCCTCCCAGAGTTGCCATATGCACTGCCTTGTCCCATGAACTTAACTTGGTTTAGTAAGATGATACAGGAACAAGACTTGTACTTGTGCCTGAGAAATCCCTGCTGAAATCCCTGAGAAATCTATCTAGCCCAACATCCTGTTTGCCATTGTGGCCAACCAGATGCCTCTGGGAAGACCAGAAGTAGGATGCGAGAGCAAAAGCCCTCTCCTGTTCCCCGTGGCCCTCATGATGAGCTGTCACTGTAAGTCTTAGCCTCCATTAATTTGTCCGATTCCCTTTAAAAATCAGCTAAGCTGGTGGGCATCACCACATCATGTAGATTTTTGTGCAAAGTAGTATTTTTTCCCCTGTATGTCCCAGATTTCTCACCATTCAGCTTCACTGGATGGTCCTGGGGCCTCGTATTACAAGGGAAAAATACATCACTATCGTTTTCCTCCACACATAATTTTGCATACCACTATCATACTTTTCTCACTCACATTTTAAATAGAAAGTAAAGATCCCCAAACATGATAACCTTTCCATATAGAGCAATTGCCCACAATCTTTTGAGTTTTTCCCACACCTTTTCCAGTTCTAAAATATCATTTTTGAACTGTGGTAACCGGAACTGTACACAGCAGTCCAAATGTGATCACTTGTGAAAAGCCAGAAAGTCTTCAATCAACTAGTTTCCCACTGCATTTGAAACAAGCAACTACAGTTACCCAATTAAGAAAAGCCAGCATCTTGAACTACTTATTGAAGTCGTTTTTTGACTGAATAATAATAATAATAATAATAATTTATTATTTATACCCTGCCCATCTGGCTGGGTTTCCCCAGCCACTCTGGGCAGCTCGCAACAGAATATTAAAATACAATAATCTATTAAACATTAAAAGCTTCCCTAAACAGGGCTGCCTTCAGATGTCTTCTAAAAGTCTGGTAGTTGTTTTTCTCTTTGACATCTGGTGGGAGGGCGTTCCACAGGGCAGGTGCCACTACCGAAAAGGCCCTCTGCCTGGTTCCCTGGAACTTGGCTTCTCACAGCGAGGGAACTGCCAGAAGGCCCTCAGCACTGGACCTCAATGTCCGGGCAGAACGATGGGGGTGGAGACGCTCCTTCAAGTATACTGGACCAAGGCCATTTAGGGCTTTAAAGGTCAGCACCAACACTTTGAATTGTGCTTGGAAATGTACTGGGAGCCAATGTAGATCTTTCAAGACCAGTGTTATGTGGTCTCAGCAGCTGCTCCCAGTCTACGGCATTCTGGATTACGGTAGTTGTAGTTTCCGGGTCACCTTCAAAGGTAGCCCCACATCCAAGCGAGAGATAACTAGAGCATGCACCACTCTGGCGAGACAGTCTGCGGGCAGGTAGGTTCTCAGCCTGTGTACCAGATGGAGCTGATAAACAGCTGCCCTGGCCACAGAATTGACCTGTGCCTCCATGGACAGCTGTGAGTCCAAAATGACTCCCAGGCTGCGCACCTGGTCCTTCAGGGGCACAGTTACCCCATTCAGGACCAGGAAGTCCTCCACACCTGCCCGCTTCCTGTCCCCCACAAACAGTACTTCTGTCTTGTCAGGATTCAACCTCAATCTGTTAGCCGGCATCCATCCTCCAACCGCCTCCAGACACTCACACAGGACCTTCACCACCTTCACTAGTTCTGTTTTGAAAGAGAGGTAGAGCTGGGTATCGTCCACATACTGATGAACACCCAGCCCAAACCCCCTGATGATCTCTCCCAGCGGCTGCATCTAGATGTTGAAAAGCATGGGGGAGAGGACAGAACCCTGAGGCACCCCACAAGTGAGAGCCCAGGGGTCTGAACACTCATCCCCCCACCACCACTTTCTGAACATGGCCCAGGAAGAAGGAGCAGAACCACTGTATGACAGTGCCCCCCGCTCCCAACCCCTCTAGACGATCCAGAAGGATGTTATGGTCGATGGTGTCAAAAGCCGCTGAGAGATCCAGCAGAACTAGGAAACAGCTCTCACCCTTGTTCCTCGGCTGCCAGAGGTCATCGACCAGTGCCACCAAGGCATGATGAGGCCTGAATCCTGAATCCTGACTGGAAGGGATCCAAATGGTCCGCCTGGTATTGGCTCTTAAACTGTCAAGCAAGAGAGCTGTTGTGTTGCCTAGCAACCACTCAGAATGCTTTGATTCTTCAATCTAGAGTTCTGATTGGCTATGTGGTTGTGAATGAGTTTTTCCCTTGTATAGTTGCTGTGGACCAGGCCTGAAGTCTATTTCTCCAAAAATTATATAATGTATATATAATATTATACACTGCTTTTGTTCCGGTTACCCTCAGTAAAATAGTAGAGTAAGCCTGTAATTTACGGACATTTAACTCATGTGCATTCTGCTTTATGTGCTTGGCAAAAAAGACTGACTATAGTTGTTGTTGTTTTAAAAAAGAAATTAATTAAAAGGGGAGTGGAAAGGAGGTGGGCAGTCTGGGAAAAAATATTTGCACAATTCAACCCCGCACTGAACCGAATATGCTTTGACATATTGGACAGTGTTCTCGAAGCTATCAACACGAGTCTGACCAAACAGCCAGATGGGCGGGGTATAAATAATAATTATTATTATTATTATTATTATTATTATTATTATTATTATTAGGGAGTGTGTATGGGTTTATAAAAACCTCTTGACGTGTGTGGCTGGAATGCAACCTATTGTACAAAAGTAAGAGTCATATCTTTTGCTCTGCTCACTTTTGGCCTTTGGTCCTGCCCACCACTGGCATTGTGACCCCAGAAGGTTGTCCATGAGGGAATGTAGCCCCCGTTTTGAACAATACTCCCTACCAGTGGTAAAGGTAAAGGTAAAGGGACCCCTGACCATTAGGTCCAGTCGTGACCAACTCTGGGGTTGCGGCGCTCATCTCGCATTATTGGCCGAGGGAGCCGGCGTACAGCTTCCAGGTCATGTGGCCAGCATGACACAGCCGCTTCTGGCGAACCAGAGCAGCACACGGAAACGCCGTTTACCTTCCCGCTGTAGCGGTTCCTATTTATCTATTTGCACTTTGACGTGCTTTTGAACTGCTAGGTTGGCAGGAGCTGGGACCAAGCAACGGGAGCTCACCCTGTCGCAGGGATTCGAACCACCGACCTTCTGATCAGCAAGCCCTAGGCTCTGTGGTTTAACCCACAGTGCCACCTGTGTCCCTCTACCAGTGGTACACAAGTACAATCTACCCAGCTTTGCTATAGCAACCGAACATTTGCAGTAGGAGAAAACACCATGACTGTAATGCAGTAGAAGATAAAAGGACCATATAGCTTCACTATATCTGTAACTAAGAATGGCTTCACTATAGATATTATTGCTTTGCTGACTTCTTTGGAAAAATAGCAGGCTAGTGAAATGCGATCAGTCTCCATACTTTGTGAGAAGATTAATTGCAACCTCTGCTCGCACCTCCAACTGCAGCCAACAGACAGATTTGGAAGGATAAACTGTTAATCTCCCAACTTCTCTATGTACTGAAATTTATTCAGAAACTTCAGAACTATGAATCACAATAAACTATGTACACTACTTAGAGATGAATATATTGTTGAAATAAATAAAATAAAGATTTAAAAAGAACCTGTAGTCATCCCTCTCAGCATAAATACCCAACACAGCATGCGACTAGAAAAGTTTCCTACTAGATAAAAAAAAATGTTTCTTTGTCCTAAACTTGAGATTGATCTCCCAACCACACAAGTTATTCAAAAAAGGATGTCATTTCTGGTGCAGAACTCATAAAAGCTATAAAATGAGACTTTGTGGTGTGCAATGCAGAGAACCATTAATTTCATTAAAAAAAACAACAACCAAGTTTCTACTTACCCGTATATTCCGGTGTATAAGACGACTGGGCGTATAAGACGACCCCCAACTTTTCCAGTTAAAATATAGAGTTTGGGATATACTCACTGTATAAGAAATACGACCCAGCGTATAAGACGACCCCTGACTTTTGAGAAGATTTTCCTGGGTTAAAAAGTAGTCTTATACGCAGGAATATACTGTATATTCATGTATATGTTGCTGTGCAACACTTATCGCTGTCCAGGAACAGATGTTCAATTCCTCTGTGCAGTGATGGATCATGATCTGCTTTGCCACAGACAGTTAGCCAAGCTAGTCAGCAATAGAAGGGTTGTCACTTAATCAGATTTTATAAATCAATGCTATGCTAGTATCTGTATTATATTTGCACTGTAAATGTATTTTTTTTTAATGGTATTGGGGAAAGGAGGTGGAAGTTGGTTATTCTGTTAGCTGATTCTTTGCCTGAGAACATGGGAGTGTGGTGACTTCAAGCAGACACTGTCTGGAGGAGTTTGTGAGGACAGGCAAGCTAAGGATTAATAACTTATGCGCTGCTATAAAGGAGTTTTGAAAACAAAAAGGACTAAACCCTCTCTTAGGCTCAAGGGAGAGAAACACATTGTATTCATTAATATATATACAGTTGTACCTTGGAAGTCGAATTCCAAAACGTTCGAAAACCAAATCGCAGCTTCAATCAGAAGCCACGGAAGCCCCATCGGACGTTCGGGTTACAAAAGAACGTTCATAAACCGGAACAATCACTTCCAGGTTTGCGACATTCAGGAGCCAAAACGTCAAGAGTTCCAGGGCAATCGGGATCCAAGGTACAACTGTATATGAATAATACTTGTTCGACTGTTGCCAACCTGTCAAGTAAATATGTATCTTCAAGTCTCGTGTAAAGTGCCTATTTTATCACAAATAGCTAACACGCTACGCCTAAGATTGCTTTAATGCACTCAAAAGCCCGTGACTAATGTACAACACTGGAAAAACATTGACTTTCAGGGCTTTTGTTCACTAACAACCAACTGGTGCAGAGGCAATAACCTACTTTGTTTCTTTCATGAAATCAATCAACTCTGCATATAGTCAGACTGCCTGGCATGCCTCCTCCTTTACTTTAAGCTCAAGATAAATACCCTACATCAGGGGTCAGCAAACTTTTTCAGCACTGTCCCTCAGACCTTGTGGGGGGGCCAGACTATATTTTGAAAAAAATATATGAATGAATTCCTATGCCCCACAAATAACCCAGAGATGCATTTTAAATAAAAGCACACATTCTACTCATGTAAAAACACCAGGCAGGCCCCACAAATAACCCAGAGATGCATTTTAAATAAAAGAACACATTCTACTCATGTAAAAACATGCTGATTCCTGGACCGTCCACGGGCCGGATTTCGGCCCCCGGGCCTTAGTTTGGGGAACCCTGCCCTACATGCTTGTGAATATATGCCAATGTCCTTTCCTATATCCACTGCTGTACTGAAGCTTGCTTTATTATTACTTGAGATTAAAACACAGCCTCTGCAAAGGGTAGCCATTAACATCTGAATACTAATGAACCACAGGAAAATTGATCAAACACCGAATATATCCCACTCTAACTAGCCAGATTAGAAAGAGAAACTGGCCCCAATGGTCAAAAACAACCAACTTTAGGAAAGCAGGAACCTAAGTCCAGTGAAACTAAATATATGTTGGGAATATTCACATGCCCAGCTTTAAATGCCTATGCAGTATACTTATACACATGTATACGGCATACTTATGTACATGTTTATACGGTTTTAATATATAACAATGGGAATGTAATTCAGCATAAGCTAAAAAGCAGAGCGGCTGCCCCAAAGTAGGTGTGCCAAACTACCAGTGAGAAAGCTTGTGAAGCCCCAAGGGCAGCATAGGAAAAAAGAGAATATCAAATGAGATGAGAGTTTAGGACTACTTGCATGCAAATGAAACCTGTTAAACTATGGCAGCGGAATCAGAGGAGCATTTTGAAAAGTGGCATGAATGGGACTCCTTCCGAATATGGAACTCTCCAAGCAAACAGTAAGCCCAGCCCCCTTCCCACCTTAGCAGTGATTCCCAGTGTGAAAAGCTTTACTGATAGTTAAACTAGTGATTTGTAACAAGGTAAACCTCCAAGAACATAGCACATTTCCTGTATGCACAAGGGAGAAAGCTTAAAGCTACTTCACTACCCTCTCACTGGGCTCTTCATAACAATCTGTGTAACAAACACAAGAACTGAATCAATGAAGATGCTAACCAGCTGCTCTGGTAGCAATGTTGTGACACAACTATATCCCCAAAGTTTTCAGAATAAGTTCTCTTGAGAAGCCCCTATGCTATGGCTTTGAGTACTTAAAAACACTCATTGCCTTGAAGGCTAATTAATGAATATGAACTTCAGGGAATTAGGAAATGGCTGTTCCATATAAACAGTTCTACCATCACTTTTAGAGGGATACTCTACTGGTGCTGACCTTTAAAGCCCTAAATGGCCTTGGTCCAGTATACCTGAAGGAGCGTCTCCACCCCCATCATTCTGCCCGGACACTGAGGTCCAGCGCCGAGGGCCTTCTGGCGGTTCCCTCGCTACGAGAAGCCAAGTTACAGGGAACCAGGCAGAGGGCCTTCTCGGTAGTGGCACCCACCCTGTGGAATGCCCTCCCACCAGAGGTCAAAGAGAATAACAATTACCAGACCTTTAGAAGGCATCTTAAGACAGCCCTGTTTAGGGAAGCTTTAATGGTTGATGGATTTCTGTATTTTAATATTTTGTTGGAAGCCACCCAGAGTGGCTGGGGGAACCTGGCCAGATGGGCGGGGTATAAATAATAATAATATATTATTATTATTATTATTATTATTATTATTATTATTATTATTATTAATTCATTTCCAGTTTCTCTGAGGAACTGGCATGTTCATTTATTGTACTCTAAATCTGGAAGGCAGACCGCCTCAGTAATATTTGTCTATTTTATTTGATAGTCCATTGCCTGTTGAAAGTATTTCTGTTTAACAGTGTTTTTAGAGAATTAATTTCATTCAATCTTGGTCATTGCTGTGCAATTCAGGGTTTTACCATTTTATGAGGTTTTAATGATTTCATTTGTACAGAAACATGATATTTATGAGTGGGCAGATTATGAATAAGATAAAATAAATGTGTCAGGGATGTAAAGCAGATTGTGCTCCAACCAGAAGGGTGCCTCCAAGAGCAATCAGTTTTTCTTCGAAGGATAGGCATGAATGGCAGTGAAGAATGCCACTGGTGTGGGGCAAAATAAAAAAATTCCTTCAGTAGCACCTTAAAGACCAACTAAGTTTATATTTTGGTATGAGCTTTCGTGTGCATGCACACTTCTTCAGATACACTAGGTATATATTTATATTTAGCTAGTGTATCTGAAGAAGTGTGCATGCACACGAAAGCTCATAACAAAATATAAACTTAGTTGGTCTTTAAGGTGCTACTGAAGGAATTTTTTTATTTTGCTTCGACTCAGACCAACACGGCTACCTACCTGTAACTGGTGTGGGGGCTCATCATGTTCCCTGCACCTGGTGATGCAACCATTGCTCTTCAATAATGTACTTGCCAAAAAAAAGGGAAAAAAAGAATGTACACCAGCCCCTTCACCTGCAAATCTCCATAACTGGGGCATTCCAAGTCAGGATGAAGTGATGGAAACTTAGAGAGAAACGACAATAGTCTAACTCAATATGGCTGCCCCATATTTCAGACCACCCCAAGATGTCTCCAGAACTTGATGTAATCTGTGCTCTTTTCTGCACCTGATTAAAACATTTCTGTTTATCTGAGATTAAGCTGAGATTAAAGCACATGTCTTTTTAGCCTACTGTTTGAATTGAATCTTCTGAATTACCCCCCTATTATTGTCCATGGCAGGTCGCTCAACCATTGCTGTGTCCTTTCTTTTAGCAGATCAAGATGATCAGGTGGCAGCAAAAACTGCAAGGTTTTTAGTGGGGGCAATTAGAATAATATCTATTATTTGATTATTGAAGTAAACCTCCAAAATGTATTTTATATAGTTAAGTTTTTACCTCTATCTTCAGTACATTTTATTTTATTGCTATGGCTAGTAGCTGATGCAAATAAAGATTCTTCTCATTCTGATTCTTCTGAATGTTTTTAAGTATCTGTTTTTAACTATTAAAGGATAATTTTTATGTTTTATGTTTATTGTTTGTAAACCGCTTAGAGGTTTTATTGCAGCCAAGCGGTATATAAATACTGTTAAATAAAGAGAAAAATGAAACATGCTTGTGACTATGTTCTCGGAGGTTACAGGCTACTACAAGAAGGGAGAAACAGCAGTGGAAGGTGTCAGTACAGCTACTGGTTAGCCAAGAGATGCTCCCACACAGCTGTGTGTTGGATCAATTACCATTTCAGAGTCACTGTGACAGGGCTGCCCAAGTCTGGCTGCACAGCCGGGCTCAGGGTGAGGAGGTTGGTCAAGGGAGAGAAGGAATTCAAAACTGTCATCGTAATCCTCTTCCTCCGTATCCCCCTCCCAATCAGCAAAAGCACCTCTAGTCAAGAAATCAGAGCGTGTCCGTGCCATGCGGGCTTTCTTTTTATGGGCTGGTCTGGCAACCTGCTTGATACCAAACGATAAAACAAATAACATGAAAATGCTTTAAACAAACAAACAAACAAAAAGGACAACATGTGATTCTGCTGCTGTTTGAAGTCAAACAAAGGGGAACATGCAACCATAAGGATTAAAATAAAAGGCTAATTTCCAAATGCAAGTTGGGGGGGGGGGAGTAAACAAGTTGGTAGTAAGCAACAAAAATGAAGGACAGCACAAAGAAAATGTATTGTAATGGAAACCAATAAAAACAATGGGGGGGACAGAAACAAACAGCACAATTGCTTTTGACACAGCTTATGTGTAGGGTCAATTCAGGGCAGGACTTGGACTCAGTTCTCACTGAGATGGTAATCCAGTGGTTGGGCTGGACTTCAGACTGCAGGTGGGCACCCTAGCAAACTTCCTGAACATGCTAGTTTTCTATGTGCACAGATTTGTTATTTTGAAGGACCATTCATTCATGTGAATTCCCACCTGTAGCCTGAAGTAGTACAGTCCACAAACACCCTTACTACCTCAGTGAAAACCAAGTGAATGGTTTATCTTTGTATTGCTGTCTGTAGAGCACTCTTAAACCTTGCAATTGCTTCCCTACTGATAAAATCCTGCTCCATCCCTTTACTCTCATACTGTTAGAAGGTAGCCAACAGAATAAAAAAATTCTACCAAAGAAAGATAAGGTTGTTGCATACCTCTCCCCTACTTTGTCCAGAAACCTTTAATGGTTTTTTATGTTCTTCTTTTGGAAGCAATGCTGAAGATTCTTTGCTGAAACTAGAAAACATAATTATTGCAGATTGACCCACAACAGGTCCGATACATACTCCAGGATGCATAGTTTGGGAAAGGCATCTGCAAGTCACATACATTGTTGTAATCCAGGGATGGAAACTCGGCCTTCCAATTGTTGCTAGACTTCAATTCTCATCAGCCTCAGCCAGCACGGCCAATCCTCAGGGCTGATGGGAGTCGCATACCAACATTTGGAGGGCCACACTGTCTGCAACCCTGTTGAAATCCTTGCAATTACCCTGCATGTTAGATCAGGATTATTACCCCCATATTGTGGGACAGGAGCAAGCTAAGATGGAATGGTTTGCTTAAGGTCACCAATTTATTTCATGACAGAGCAAGATTTGAGCCCTCTTCTATTCATAGCAAAGCCTCTCAGTCAGTACCGGTACTACATTATATCCCCAGTCTCAGAAGTGTATAACCGGTGTCTGGGTAAAGTTTCTGAAACTGAAGATGACCAAATAAGAGGACAAGTGCTTCAGCACTCTGAATAGGTTCATATCCCTTCCTATGAATGGCAGAAAACAAAGATTGTGGAAAATATAAAATATTGTAAATCTACTTAAGGTGCATACTTTACATAGGTTGAAGAATTTTAACTTTGGGGGTAGAACATTGATTTCTTAAGCACAGAGTAAAACAGTGAAATTTTTTCACATACAGACTCCCAACATCATCACTATCAATATATATATAGACCCCTCTCTCCAATTAATACTGTTCTGGGTTGGAGGTAAGTTACACATGTTCCTGTGTAAATGTCAATATGCATACAAATGGAAAAGCCAGAACATATATGTATACTAAAAATATAAATCTACTACAGGAACACCACATAGAAAACAAAAGAAACAAATGCCATTTTGATGTTTGAATTTTTCCATGTGCATGATTTTTCTGGGGGAAGAATCCTTTGGTTTTCTTCCATGCGGTTAATATTTCTAGGAGGGCTCAGGCCTTGTGAAAGTGAAAGTGAAATAGAAATACTGCAACATCATACTCACTTAAGACCCACATGACTGTCCTTTGGGGTAAAGAAAATAGAACCACCTCTAGTTTCAGTAGAAGAGCTTTCAGTACCCTGGCGAGGAATTCGGGGCAACCTGAACCGTTTTTCTCTTGCAGGCAGATTGCTCAAGCCTTCTTGAGATTCAGCAGCCTTTTGCAAGTTTAACTGATCTTTTCCTGCAGACTGCTGAACAACTGGGGTCTTGTCTTCCTTTCGTTCCAGGATCATGATGATAGTCTTTTCTTTCTGGGTCTTCTGGCAAACAGGTGGGCTTCTTTTTGTTGTGACAGTAAGACCTTTAATATCCACCATTGAAGTGGGCCCTGCACTTGTTGTAAGACAAGGCTCCTCTTTGCTCTGGGGACTCCCAATGAGGAGAGATTGAGGCTTGTCTGTTTTCTTTGGTGACCTGATAGAGGCTCCTTGAGAGGATTCCCTGACCCTATTCTGCTGTTCAAAAACTTTACGCTGCTTCCCCAAAATTTCCTTCTGCTGTCGAATCTGCTCCATCATTTCTTTCTCGTTCTGCAGTTGCTTTTGTTTCTGGCGCTCTTCCTTCTCCACATTTAGCTTCTCCAGCTTCTTGATAACTGGATCTGAAGATAGCATTTCTGAAGCAGGGCCCTCTTGTCCACTGAAGGAAGGCTGACATTCCCCATGAAAGGCTCTGCTCTGCCCTGACCTGTCCAGTTCAGTGGTATGCTTGGCTTCTGGGAACAAAAACTTCCCCCCTATTTCCATTCGCTTGTTCCTCAAATTGTTCTCTATAACTGACTGGCCAGCTCTGAGACTGTCCTGTGGCGGCAGGTAAAATGTAGGTAGGCTGCTTGAAATGTGTGGCTCTCTTGTGTGCAAGTTGTAGACAACACCTTGAGAATCGCAAACTGATCCACCTTTAGCAGCAAGGCACTCTGGTAATTCAGAGCTTGAGGCCAAACTTTTTCCACCCAACACATTTCTATTTATATCTGCATCAAGGACGGGGATGCATTTAACATTGTCAGATTTAGGGCTATTTGGTAACGAGTTTTTGGGATCAGGCTCGTGTAGCAAGGTTGGGTCCTGCTTGCCCTTCTGAGTGTCTTCATGGCTCAGCATCTCTAGACTTCCCTGAGAGCTTTCACTCTCTGGAGTTCCCCTGGGAGATTGCGTGTCTTCAGAAATCATCTCTGGTGACCACTGATGCTCTTCTGAGGGAGAAGCCCCACCAGTGGACCGAACCTTAAGCAATTCCAAACTAAATATTTCCTGTTCCAATTCACGCATCCGCCGGCTCTCTCGCTTTGCACGAACTCCTTTCTTTTGGTTGAGGTCTTCCAATGACTTGGGTCTCTCTCTCACAAGAACTTGCTCATCTATGCTCTCTCCACTCTGGCTGTTGGCTCTCCCATAGTGTTTGTACAATAAAGCCTCAGAATTATCCAAGGGATCAATCTGACCCACTCTGTTTTCAATCACTGACTTATGTTCTTCCACAGCTTTCACTCGCTCTTCAAATGAACGATCTTCCCATTCAGAAGGATCTGATCCTGTAATATCCAGGTTGTCCACTGGTACAAGTCCATCCTCTTCTTTAACTGCCAGTCCATTCCTCAATGGAGCCTCTCTTAAGCTTTGCTCCTTTAAAATCCTCAACCTTTTTTAAAAAGAAAGAAAAGAGATTTCAGAATTATGTGTTGCCAATTTCTCACCCTTCTCTTTAAAGCATTGCAAGGGTTTGGATTAGATGACCCCTGGGGTACTTTCCAAATCTACAATTCTATGAGACTTTCCTTTTTCTTCCAAGCTTCTTCCTCTAGCAATATGGCAATATTATTAAGTCAATCACCATTACTAGGAACAATAAAATGTAAAAGAAAGAAAGAAAAGTGAAATTAATAACAATACCATACTTGAGAAGATATGAGGTGTGTGTGATGGGTTTTAACAAGTATGAAAACCACGCTGTAATTAACCCTTTAATGGCCTTTATTTCTGAGCTCATTGTTCCTAATTAAATTTGCTGCAGCATTCCACTGAAACTTCTTTACACCCCTTGGCCCTTTTCTACTCCCTTTCAATCCCTTGGTTTTTATTCACCTGCTGCACTTCAGGGGGTCAATACCGGCTACTTTGGGAAATCCTGATTTACACGCACTTTTGTCCTCCCATGAAGGTTACAAGTATTACCTCTGCCGTGCTTTGTATCCTCTATATGCTGCTTGCAACAAAATCACTTTGTTTCTCTTGGCCCTGTAGACACTTCTGGTGTGGTAGCTTCGCCATTTTGCCTGGACGATGGTAGCTGCAGCATTCCGGTGCCTCAAGCATTCCCGCCAGTAGCTCTGGATAATGAAGCCAGCCACCCGCATCTGCTGAAATCTTCTCCTTGCCACAAAGCCTCGCCAGTAGGCTTGAAGAACAACTGCTGCCTTGCCTAAACAGATGGAATTGTTCAGGGACTCTTCTTCCTCAGCTTGCTTTCTTCTTTGGTAACTACGCCAGTATTGCTATGGGAAGAGTGAGAGAAAATATTTTCCAGTACTCCATACTGAGTCAGATTCCCTTAAAAGAAAGATCCTTGAAAACAATATCTAACAAAGATCCAGTAGCATAACCACAATTTCGCCTATTAATAAGACCAAGTGGTATTGAATGAAGAAGAAAGGCTGAACAGCCATTATCTTATTCTCGTGGATGACCAATCTGTACTCGGGTTAAAAAAAAAAGTTTAAAAATGATGAGGTGCAAGCATTTTTAAAGCTGGTGTCTTACTGACATTTAAGATGACAGAAGACAAAGCAAAAGAGAGTACAATCATGTTTTTCAATAACAACCTGGACAAATACTTTGTGGTATGAATGAAATTGAGAAGTGACTTTTAGTGTTAGTAAAAATATACACATGACATGAAAATAATTTTCTTAACTATGCATAAATATACTGACAGATGCCTTACTATGTATTAAACTCTTCCACATTCCTTATTATTACAATGCCACTGTACTGCACATAACTATGCCCTCATTTCCACACAACACCAAGCCAAACCATGGTTTAGTGTGAACGAGCATGTTCCTAGATAAGAGTTTGTGGTCTCTGCTCCCCCTCAGTGGTTCTGCTGCTGTGCTGCACTGAGCCAAGCCATGGTTTGGTTTAGTGGAGAGCTTTCCAAACCGTGTGTCACAACACGTTAGTGTGTCAGCTGCAGTGTGTGGGTATGTTGTGCGAATGCTCTTACAAGGGGTTAGTTTAACCTCCGGTTTGCTAGCAAAACTGAATTACTATGTCACAAAATGATGCATATCTAAAAAGTTTGTCAGCAACGTGAACGGTTTGGAAAGCTCTGGTTTAGTGTGTCATCCAAACCATGGCTAAATGAGCAAAATCTGGAGTGGAGATTGTGATCGCTTTGTTTCTCCTTTGATTATCTTACTGCTGCACTGTGCTGTGCTAAGTTTGGCTGTGTTTTGTCCAAACCCAGGTTCATGGTTTAGAGAAATCATGAGCTGCAAACCAAAGGCTAAATCTTGGTTACAGTTTGCAATTTGTCCGGAGCGAGTTTAACCCCAAGTCTGTGTTCAAAATCAGCACAGTGCAGCAACAAAATGACTGAGGAGAAGCAAAGCATTCACAATCTCCTCTCTGGGAGTGTACACATTTTCTTGTGCAAAGGAAGGCATGGTTTGGCTTAGTTTTATGTACAAACCAGTCCTATATGTAACATAAAAGAAACAGCTTTTGTCTTGAGATAAATGTCAGGCATCCTAAATGTCTGAAATTACTGGAAATCACACTGTTGACACCCACCTGTATGACCACAGCTGCCTGCTTCAAATTCAGGAACTGCCTCCTGTAGAGCATAGTGCGGAACCAGCTCTGCAGTAGAGTGATCCTTCGCAACACCTCCTCATGCAGTAGGCCTTGTAGAAGCTGACGTCCCTGCTCTTTCATGAAAACCTAACAACGTTGAGAGCAATAATAAATGCATATTTATTAATGAACAAATTACTGTCAGTTCCCAACCAGACACCTATAAAGATTTCTGCAAAATAATTGCAATGGTGTAAGTATCAGAAGAGGACGCGGGTGGCGCTGTAGGTTAAACCACACAGCCTAGGGCTTGCCAATCAAGAAGGTCAGTGGTTCGAATTCCCGCGACAGGGTGAGCTCCCGTTGTTCGGTCCCAGCTCCTGCCAACCTAGCAGTTTGAAAGCACATCAAAGTGCAAGTAGATAAATAGGTACTGCTCTGGCGGGAAGGTAAACGGCGTTTCCGTGCACTGCTCTGGTTCGCCCGAGCGGCTTAGTCATCATGCTGGCCACATGACTCTGAAGCTATACGCCGGCTTCCTCGGCCAGTAAAGCGAGATGTGCGCCACAACCCCAGAGTCGTCCGCGGCTGGACCTAATGGTCAGGGGTCCCTTTACCTTTACTACTACTACTACTACTAATAATAATAATTTATTATTTATACCCCGCCCATCTAGCTGGGTTTCCCCAGCCACTCTGGGCGGCTTCCAACAGAAATATTAAAATACAATAGTTTATTAAACATTAAAAGCTTCCCTAAAAGCTTTAAGTATCAGAAGACAGGAATAACCTGTTCTGCCCACCAATCTCAGCACTCACATGGGAAAAAGAGCCTGAATATTCATCCAGAGACACACATATGGGTGAACATATGGAATCTTATGGACTTCTTTGTTGGGTTTTACCTCAAGTCTGCAGCCTGAATACTTTTAAAAAAATATGAAGGGGGTGAGGGAATCACCACAAATTATTTTTTTAATTTTTTAAAGACACACAGTGAAGCAAATCCACAAAATGACTTTTAAATAAAATAAGGGTCACATTTACCTCAGAATCTTCCTCTCCCCACCTTATTCTAGCATCTGGGGCAACTTTGGCATGGCAAAAAAAGTCTTGGGGAGTTGTCATTTTGAGTTCTACCAGATGTTGTCTTATTTACATGCAACACTAAAATTGTGGCAACTTTGATTCCCTCTGCTCATTTTGCTGACGGACTGCACCAAGCTAAGCTATGTCACAGTTTGACTTAGTATGCTGTCCCAGTCTGGGTTCATGGTTTAGCTCTCCCTGACAAACCACAAGCTGTAAACCATAGGACAAACCTTTGTGACAGTGTGTGGTTTGTCTGCAGAAAGCTAAGCTATGAGCTCAGGTCTGGACAACATGTTGAGCCAAACTAAAGCTTAGCTCAGAGAAGCAGCAAAATGACTGGCAAGGAGCAAACAGCTCAAATCTCCTCTCTGGGAGCCCATACATTTGCTTGTTATCAATACATGGTCTATGTTATCAATACATGCTAAATGGGTCACTGTATAATATACAGATATACACTGTATAATATACAGATTATACACTGTGTATAGCTAAAAAACACCATTATGGCAGCAGAGTACACCCATATTTGATACTAGAAAGGAACAAATGTATTTTAATATTGTCTCAGGGAGCAAAAGGGAAATGAGGCTTTGAACGTACCATTGTTCGTCCCACTTGATAATTGTCAGGGTTGGTCTTTGTTTTCCTTAAGAATTCTTGGATATTCTCCTTGGATGGTACCATGCCTCTCGGCAGGAGTACATGAAAATGATCCACAAACTCCTGAAAAATTAGGCATACCTCTGCATGTTACTTAACACATTTTGTCATTTTACTTTGAAAGTTCATTGAAGTCAACTCTGTATCTATGGAAATAAAGACTGCCTCAGTAGATGAGATGAGAAACAGGGATCATTCCACCAGCTCTGCTGAAAGACTAGCTTCTGCCCTGAGCTGTTTCTATGTTGGATGATCATTACAAGAACTACTATTTAGGAACTGGTGCCTGACTTTGCTTTTTTCCTCTTCCTTCTGTGGTCCCCTTTCTCTGGTGTGTCATGCTTTTTTAGATCATAAGCCTGAAGGGACTGTTTTGTTTTAACTGTTTGTATGCAAGCAGCTCTGGGAGGTTTTTCAGCTGACAAGTGGAGTACAAATGTTCTAAATGCATAATCAATAAATAAACATAGCAATCCTGAAAAGGACTGTCATTGTGGATACCGAAAAGTAACAGTTTTAATTGTGTATTATATTCAAAGCTCTCTAGTTTACACAACTGAGTTAATCAGAAAGGTATGAAAGCTTGGGGTGGGCAGGGAGCAATATTAAGCTCTCCCCACCCACATCGCTCTGGTGGCTGTATGGAAAATGTGACACCGGGATGCAAAAATCTACATAGGCTTTCCAAGGAAGCTTCACGACCAGTTCATGATCACTGATCTCTGCAGCAAAAAACAACAACACAAAAACACTAATTCATGGATTTTTTGAAACTGACATTTCATTCTAATGTAACATTCCTCTATGTTGCAGAATCATTAAATTTGCCCTTAATGGAGTAACACTTGTACATGGTTGGGATTAGAAGATTATCCAATAAACTAATTCTCTTCCACTAGGAAGAAAGCTAAGTAAGACTATGGAGGGTTTTATAAAACAGATCATTTCAAGAAATGTAACTTGGAGTAAACAAGAACTTCAGCTTTGGGTGTATGACAAAGTATATAATGGAAAACGTTTACAAAAACAATGAGCAAAACACATTATAGTTAACACATCTGTATAATCACAGCCAATTTGTAGCTTCAGAAAAACTACGGTACATGGAAAATAAAGCTAATGATTTATTAAAATCAGAAGGCTACCTTTTGCACTAAGTTCAAATCATACGCTTTCAAAGGAGCACAATAGAGGCTATCACTCTGAATAACTCACTCCAAGTAGTTCAATGCACAACACTAGTGTAGCAGGAATATGGTCGACCTTTCCTTTAATTAACATGTTGATTTGGAAATGTGTTTTGTAAAAGTATAATACTGTAATTCACAAATGTTTTACACAAATATCACTATTTCCTGCACAATGTTTCTACAGCATCCCTCCTTTCCTTCACTGATTTTCTATTTACTTCTCAGTCCTTGCCGAATAGCAGCTGCAGCTCACAATGAACATTCCCAGCCACAACTCTGCATGCTTGCAAGCACTAATTTGACATGGCTATTTGTTCTGCCAGTTGCATCATTTTTAGCTGCAGAAATAATACCTTTCATACACTTATGCATTCACCTACATTTAAATCAAGAAATTGCCTAACTGACCGTAGTCCCTTGGAGCCCACTTCACCAATACTTTTTTGGGAGATTCAAATAATCTAACCTTGAAGGTGAATTTGGAACTATATCCTGACTGTCGTATGCGCACTGTCTCTCGCATCCCTGTGTATCGCAGCTGTCTAAGCACCTGGTTGTCACTGAACCTCAGGGGAAGCTGAAAAAGCAAAACATACAAGGGCCAAACAGTTACACATTGACTGCAAGTTCATCCAGGTAAGCAAGTTTCTATGGGTGACTTTGATGGCTACCAGGGCTCACCGGTCCTTTGCTGACGGCTGCCCTTTAAATAGATCTCAGTCTACACCACCAGAATCAACCAGGCAATGGCTTCTAAGGAGGCTCCACTTGGGAAAAGGAAGGGTGGAGCACTCTCAGTCATGTTCCTGATGCAAGGGAAGGAGCCCAGCTGCCGTACCTCAGGCAGAATGAAGGGTATGGGGACAGGGAGGATATAAAAAGCCTAAGAGAGTAGGAAAAAGGAGTGAAGCCCAGTGGAGACAGAGAACAGTCTGAGCACCTAAATAAGGCTCTTCCACAGACACTGGGGCAACTTGATCCTTGGTCAAAGGCCTTCTTCAGCCCCAGAGAATGCAGTTAAGAGAGGAAATATCAGTAGTCTGTTTATCTAGTCCCCAACACCCGGGGAGGCATAGGAATCCTAGACTTCAGCCTGCCAAGGCTAATGGTATGGAGCGGTATATCCAGTGCTTTTTTTTAAAAGGGGGTCTTCTTCTTCTTTGGCGAACACTCGTAGCTGAGTAAGATTGTCTTCTATAAACACGGTTTTAACAATGAGTCCGTAAGTGACTGTGGAGGTCAATTCTGGATCTACACTTCCTTCCACAGTGCGGACATTGGTTTCCGGGCAGGAGTTGATCATGGTGTGGATTTGCCAAGCGCACCTTCCTCTTAGCACGTTTCTCCCTTGTGTCTTGAGATCGAGTGTCTTCAAAAAAGGGGTACGCAAAGGTACGCAGTACCGGCACATCTTTTTGTTGTTGTTGTTGAAAAGTGTGCCACTTACTCTAACAACTTCATGGTGAGTTGTTTTCTCTAGAAAAAAAAAGCACTGTCCTCTTTGGCATGAGACCCCGAGGTAACAATTTTTCACAGCCCTCTAAGCTGCTATGGTGGCTCATTTACCAGAAGTAATGTATTTAGTGTTAAGTCCATCCAAGGCTTGGTTTGGTCAAAATCGAGCACACACTTCCAGAGTTAACACTAAATACATTACTTCTGGTAAATGAGTCACCATAGCCACTAGAAGGCTGTGACAATTTGTGTCCTGGGTTTTCAGAAACCATATGGGCACATTGTTTGCCAGATGTGATCACCCCCCCACCCCAGCTCACCTACCCCACTGCTAAATGAATCCCTGCTCCTGATATATAGCAGAATGGTATTGAGGA
Source organism: Zootoca vivipara (assembly GCF_965207765.1). Lineage (NCBI taxonomy): Eukaryota > Metazoa > Chordata > Lepidosauria > Squamata > Lacertidae > Zootoca > Zootoca vivipara. Next base: position 10,539,593 of record NC_142596.1, read on the forward strand.
TTACTGTTATGTTGATCTGAAAGATCAAAAGGGCACGACACTCCTTTACATTTATTTATTTTTATTCAGATTTGTCATGGCCAATGGCTAGTATAATCAAGTTATTTGGATTGGCTGTAAGTCCAGCAAAACTGATTTTCACTGTGGATTACTTAGGATTGGAGAGGCATTTACCTTGTCAGCATTGGAGCGAATGCACTTGACAAAATAGGGTTCTGCTTGGCCAAGGGTCTCCATCAGTTTGGTAAGCGATGCCTAAAGTGGAAAATAAAATTATGGAGTTGGCTTCTGCAACAATTATTTTGGTAAGAAAATAACATGTTGCCAAACCTCTCCTTATGCTATTTTTAAACTGTAATTTAACACACATATGAAATAGAAATTGTGATAATATTGCTTCTTATTGTAGACATTGAAAGACATGAAAATGGCTTTGCTATACAATGCATAATAATGGCATTAAGTACACATATGTAAATCTTCAAAAGCACGTCACTGGATCAGAACAAAAGCATACATGTCCCTCAGCAGTTCTCCTTCTGGAATGCTGCATATTTTATTCGAAATTTAGCTTCATTTATCTACTTAAGAGACAAGGTGTTCATAACACTTACCTATAGGCCTGGACCGGAGGCTCCAGCTTGTGGCTATTCTGCGGTTAGACTGTTGATGGGGACAGACTATCACCAGGGACAGTTTCAGAAGATAGCATTGGATGAGCATACCTGAACCACTTGGCTTTTGAATTAAAGGGTGCCAAAGGGCACTATAATGTCTCTAATGCTATTTAACATCTACATGAAGCCACTGGGAGAAGTCATTAGGCATTTGGGAGCAAAGTGCCATCGGTACGCTGATGGTACCCAACTCTATGTCTCGGTAACGTCTGACTTGGGAATCCTGAGAAGGCCCTGGACTAGTGTCAGTTAGATAATTTTTGGACTTATCGTATTGTGTCTAGTGTACACTGCTTATAGACTATTGTGATTTAAGGCTTTTTATGAAAAAAGGTTAGAAAACTCCTTAAAGCTATTTAGAGAGCATAGTACTGCTGAAATTAAAACAGCTTTGGCAGGTATATGGGTAATTAGTATACTATTAAAAAAATTCAAGCTGACATACAAGAATTCATATCCTTAATTTTATTAAGGACTCATATGGGCATCTATGGAGTTAGCAGTCACAGCCTATGCACAGTATAAAGTCATATAATCATATCAAGTTGACTTACTGTATATCACATATGACAATTAATCAGTCTAGCCGAGGATTGTCTACACTGACTGGCAGAAACTCTTCAGGATCTGAATCAGAGTTCTATTTCCCAGTCGAGCTACCTCTGACTTTTTTTTTTTAATTGAGGTAATAGGAGTGAAGCTGATACATTCTGCACAGAAAGCATATGTTCTACTACTGTGTTATGGTATATGAACCCAGAGGGCTGATTGATGTCTAAGGGATTTTAAAGAAGATCTAAGCCATACATAAATGGCTTGGCTTGCAACTATCTTTTTTTTAATGCGAGTCAGTTACTGAGTTAACTTACATAAGGCTGGAAGTGCCCAGGGGGATCTAGAGAATTTACTAGTTGACTATGATGTAAAAATGAATGGGACAACCAGGGAAAAATAAAGAAAATGGGAACGGCAACCAATTGTTATTGTTGTTTTTTCCTCTAAAATCAAGAGTAGGCTGCATTCCAGCCCATCTAGTATCCCTATTTAATTTCAATTGGAAATAGATATTCCACATGTTTTTCCTTAAGTTAAACTTCATGAAATGGTCAGTTACCTGGAACTGGGCACTGATGCTTGGGGGCTTCTTCTTCTTGTGAAGGTGGAGAAGAGACTTTGTGATACGGTCATGTAGAGTTAGGTTCGTCAAGTGCTTGAGCGATTTCACTTCAAGCAAGTGCTAAGAAACACAAAGATTATAACTTTGCTTATGAGAAATTTGAACCAACATAAGCACAAATCTTTGCAAGAAACCAACAGTGGAGCATGGTACCTACATGTTACCCAAAGGTCTCTGCCCCACCCTCCCCCTGCTGAAATTTAACTTCCACTGTAGCCAATAGAAGGCTTTTTTCAAGCCCAATTGCAGTTTGGAAGTGCAAAGTTAACTTTTGGGGGTCTCAACTATGAGGAAAGAGTAAATCTCTACCCTCCAGCTGTAAGCCTCTGAAATTGCTCCTCTCCAAAGTCTAATTGTTGCCGGGGGGGGGGGGGCAGGGGACAGTGATCTTCCTGGGGATTATAGCTGGAGAAGGGCCCATGCATTCCCAGTTGCATTCACCAGGAAAATAATCCACTGCCTCCACCCTCCCACTCCACTTGAAAAAAGTAAACCCCCTTTTTCAAAACCTAATAGTTGATATAGAGTTAGTGAGCATGCCATCACAATCTCTGTGGTTGTGGTGCTCACAGCAGTTTATCTGGCTTGCAAACGTGCATCAATTCCTTTTATCACATACACAGCCCAACAAGACAAAAACCCACCAACAGCATACAAATCAATATGGCTAACCTGATGCAAAACACCCACCCACCCCACTCACACACGGAACAAAGACCACCACAGCCAACCACAAATGAACAACCATACCCTAGGCCAACCCCAACATTTCTCACCACCAAAGGAACACAAGCAAACAGCAGGGAACCTGCCCAAGCGACGCCGACAACCCCCCCCCCCACATATTTTAAGTAAAATAGAAACATCGCCACCTGACCCCACCCATCTCTCCCCCATCTACCTCTTTCCCCCTTTTCTTCCCAATGTCTCAACAAATGAAACTGATTTGTAAAAATGTTACGAGAGACATTGCATATATCTTTGTAAACAAAGAAAATCTTTTTAAAAAAGTTGTACACATGGTGAAAACCACACTATGAGTTCATGGACAGTGTACACTTTCTGTATGCTTTCTTATGAAAAAAAAGAATAGCCTTGTAAAATAACAGCATCGTTTGTGAAATTAATCTAATTTAAATATGTTAGCTCAGGTTCTCTGGCTCTAGTACTCTCACCTTTGGAAGGTTAGGCTTGGCTTTGACGTTCTTGTTTCGCCTAAGAAAAAGCAACAAAGATCCACATTAAAGCAGCAGTCACATGTTAATGCTAATTTGTAAACTTTCATGAGAAAAACATTTGCTTCTGGTGTCATGGCAAAGCATGTGCTAATGCAGTGTCAACATGTCTGTAGTGAGTGCTGGTTTCATGTGGTCCCTCGCACTCCTGCTTGTGGAAGTGTCTGCATTTTTTGAAGAGATACTGAACTGAAAATACAAGTTTCACACATCTTTTTTTTTTGAAACCCACTCAACTCCTAGAAACAAGCTTCTTTAGAACTGAAGACATTCTTTAACAATTAATTCAGATACCGTATTCTTCCAGCTGCATCTTTGAAGAGGTATTTGGAAATTATAAAAGAGAATATAATTGATGTGATTACCAGGGCCGGCTCATCATAGACCCCCGGTGGCGCAGGGCACCATGGCGCCGGCCCGCCAGGAGGGTGCCGCGAGCTGCGCCCGCCCGCTGACCAGCCAGTCCGCCGCGCTGGGAAACGGGGCGGGAGGGCGCCGTAGAGATCGCGCGTCTGCCCGCCCGCCCGCCGCACAGCAGCGCCGCGCCCACCTGCCCACCCGCCCACCGCGCTGGGAAACGGGGCGGAAGGGCGCCGGAGAGATCCGGCGCGCCATGGCGACAGGGGCGCTTAAGACGGCGCTGGTGATTACAATACTTTCACAAATACCTAAAAGGAGATTTGTGTAACACGGTAACCCCTTTTAATTTAATCAATGTTCATAATAAAAACTCTGGCTCTACTGATCAGAGTCTCTGGTCAACTCCCAAGACCAGAAGAGAGCACTGGGGGCCTAGAACAGTTCAAAGGTTGCTTCCATGTATTTTATAGTGTCCCAATTCTGCAGTCTACCTCATCATCTAGATTTAAGATATACTTTTGAGGATTTCTGAATTGTAATTCTGTGTGCTTCGGGTGATGGATGCTGAAGGGTAATAGAGACCTCTCTTACCCCAACTTGTCCCATGTTTGTTGCTATCCCTAGAGATAAATTCATCTTTGTAACAAACAACAAATATGAACTAACATGAGGATGCCATGGGCTCTCTCCAAGAGCTTGCTGTTAGTTGAATTCACAAATATCCCATCTTTGTCGAGGAAACTGCTTTGGCTGGAGAGTCTGCTCTGTCGCACCCCCATCCTGCTGTTCCAACCAACTCCATACATATCACTGCAATGTGGGAAACAAATACACTTTATTGCTTAGATTTTACAAAGAATATACTATTCATTCATTCATTCATTGTAAAAAGGTAACCTTTTCAAAGTCACAATTTCATATGTAAAGCTCTTGCTCTAGCAGTGTCACTTATCACACAATCTGACTTACCGCTGGCTTTTCTCATTGATAGTGTTAACTCCCTGCAGATCTGAAAGTGGTGTTCTGGGACATTTGCGGGTGATACCTGTGGCAGCATATCAACAAAAAAATTAACATTCTATTTAGCATTAGATAAATTCTCTGCACCAGCTTGGGAGCGGAGGGAAATCAGACTGCAACATGTGCTGAAAATGGTACATGCTGGGAACTCGGGGAGGGGAGTGGGAGAGAAGAACCATAAATGAGGAGCCATGGCTGGTAATAATGGTATATTTGACTTAAGCTCTTAAAATACAGAAAAGATGTCCTAAATTCGTTTGCCACAAAATTTACTTGTAATCCTACATATAAAGCCATATTTTAAATATTTTTTTAAAAGATGCACATCTCTATATCCAAGAAACAACACAGAGGGGAAAGCTTTTATAGGAGGAAAATATTGCAACTAAGAGCCACACCTCCAATAAGATTATTATCTGTATAAGTTCTTTTCTGGACAGCTGCTTTCTCCTTCTTATAAAAGTAGAACAATGCAGGCCATATGAACACCACAAATTTGTGCAGAAGTAAGCCTCTGGATTCTATTAATAGCTTAACTGTAAATCTTTCTTATATACTGTGCTTGGACAACCTCCAACCTGGTAGCAGAGCTACCAGGAAAAAAGTTCACCATTTTGGTCTGGGCATTTTCTTTTAAAAAGCCCAGAATTATGGTTCAATACATTTTACTGAATACAAGATACACTTCTTAGCTGTTCCATCTTAAAAGCTACTGTCTCTATTGCAAAGCATACTGCGCAGAATTTAACACAAATATAGCTTGCCTTAAGTGAGTCTGAAAGTCTCATCTGAAATGCAAAACTATGGGGGCCTCTAACCTGCATTAGTAACCCTAACATAGGTATTCAGAGATGGTGCAGCACAGTGGCAAAGAAATGAATCAGGGAATTCTTGGTTCCAATTTCCCTCCTCCACCATGTCACAACTAATCAGATACAGAACTGACCTAATCTACAGGGTCCTCTAAGGATTAACTGATAATGTATATTCAGTATTTAGAACACTCAGTATCCTCAAACTGGATTTATAAAGGGAGTCAACTGGCAGATAAGATTGGTTTAACAATTTTGGAACCTTTGAACCCAATCATCTGGTATGGAATGACCCCAAATTTTAGGTAACTAGATTTGCAAAATAAATTTACTGGTTTGTTTCCTTGTGTAAGGGAAGTACAAAAAAATAAGATATACACCCCACACACACTTGGCTAGAAGTCAAGCCAAGACTTATTGCTTTTAATAAGGCCACAAATATCCTAATTAGCCAAAACAAACAAACAACCCCCTGAGCAAATAAAAACAAATCTTTCAGTCATAGTATACCCATAGGACATGAAAAGATTGCTGAAGAGATAAATAGATAAATATATATTAATAAATTAAGGTGATTCAATAAGCTAAAGCTCTATCTTCATGATGAGATTTGAAGGTGAGCAGTCTTACTGTGTTTGGCAAGAATCACTCATGCAATGTAATTTGCTCTGGGCCTAGTCATTTTCAAAACATTAAATTAGCACTTATAAACTTTATTATTTCATTCATGACCACTGAATTGCATCATTCAGGATTTAAGAGCAATGAGGGATAATATTTATTCAGTTTATTATCCACCTTATACAAAGCGTCTCAAGGTCACTTACATACACAATTTAAAATAACCATTAGGTTTTAACCATAAAATACTGTTCCCCCCCCAAAAAAAAGCAGTAAGCATGATTATTACACTCTCTCAAAAGCCTGGGAGGTGGTTAGTGCCGAGCCAGCAGGCATCCCTGGGAATAGCATCCCATAAGGGCCTCACATGATCTTCAAGTGAAGGGAGGTATTCCATTTGGTATCAGGGTCCTGAGCTGTATAGTCCTTTTATGTTAAAACCAGCACTTTGAGCCAGACTCAGAAACACAAGCATATGTGCCAGAACCAGTGTTAAATGTGCAGACTGCTTCATAATATGCTACTGTAATGTTCTGAAACTAAGTAGTCCCCTGGGCAGGGAGAGAAGCATTCAACTATATTAACAGAAAGCAATAAACGCCATCCCCTAAGGATTTGTATCGCACCCACTGCTACGTAACTGATTCATAAGGACCTAAAATCATGGAATAAGGAGTGAGGTCTGCAGAAGTTTGCAAATTGTTCAGGACAGAAGAATCCCAAGCAGACCACGGATGTATACCAAAAATAATTTGCAAATTAAAAGTTATAGCAATGTGCACCTAACTACTATTTTTGTGTTTTTATGTTGTAAACCGCCCCGTCATCCTTGGATGAAGGGTGGTATATCAATTTATCAATCAATAAATAATACTTGGTGACCATTTGTCTGTAAAATCATACCATGCCTTACAAACCTGATTAGAAATTCACAGAAGCAAGAGTTGAAAGTTTTCTCTTCACTGTGTGACACAGCACACAGGTTGGCTTAACAAGTGATTTCAAACACACTATGGTAAAGCTACAGCTTTGTAAATGGTCACCTGCATTCTCCCCATGGAAAGCTCCAAATGGGCAACAAAATGGCTGTTGAGATGCAGTGTAAGAGCAAATTGATAAAAATAACCAGTATCTTAATATATTGATATAAATTCTATTGTGCGACTTCATTTGAAACACTGGTGCGTAGTTCTGGTCCCCTTAAGAAAGGATAATGTAGAGCTTGAAAAAGCAAAGGGCGACTAAAGTAAATGAGGGGTTGAAGCACTTTTTCCATAATGGGAAAAGGCAGAAGTATTCAATATTTTTTTTATTAGAAGCAAGATCGGGGAAGGACACACTAAAGACTTAAAATTATGAATGGTGTTGAAAATAGGGAGGCATTTTTCTTCCTCTCTCTATGCTATAACTCAAGCTAACCCAATGAACTTGATTAGCACAAAACTCAGGACAAACACAGTTTCACACAAAACGTAAAACACTTTATGGATTTTGTTAGCAACAGCTATTGCGAAGATACTTTTTTTAAAAATAAAAAAGATGGGAAAAATTCATTGGGGCTAATCAACAACTCTTGCCCTTGACTAGATGGAGCTAGATGCTGAGGACAAAGAGATGAATACCAGGTGCTGAGGACAAACAGGAGAAGGCTGTTGACTTCCAGCTTCCCACAGGCATTTGGTTTGATGCTGCTGGAAACAGAACACTGGCCTGGATGGACCTTTCATCCAGCAGAGCAGTTCTTACACTGTTCCATCCAAAACTGATTTCAGAGCACACTTTCTTGTTAATTATATTTTCTTATATTCAAACACGATGGGGAAAATCCATGTCCAGCCAAGATTCATGCAATTCCTTCAACTCAGTTCATATCACATCATCCATTCAGCTTTTCTTATGCGTTAACACCATCCACACCCCTTGCAGAGGGAACACCAACCTTTGTGGGGGATGGTACTCCAAAAGATACGCAACATATACATGAGGGAAAGGCATTTCCTTTTATTAAGATTAGCAACAATGTGGCGTCTCTATAAGCCATTACAGCACAAATGCAAAAATGGAGGTCTATGAAGGCACAAGGTTTCAGTCTTCCTTGGAACCCAAAACACTGAAAAGCTGAATCATTTCTGTCCAAGTAGTCAGGCAAACTTTTAAAAGAAACTTAAAAATAAAATAAAATCTCCTGTTTCAAGAGTCTGAAATGGTGATGCGCCTGATCATTAAGGTGGAATGGTTACTGCATGTGCAAAGCTGTTTAATGAGCAAGTTAGCATCAAGGTACCCTTCAGTAGGCTCCCAATGTAATTGTAACACTGAAACACCATGCGCTACTCTTTATGGCAGAGGGTGTTATGTTTCATGCTGCTAGACCCCTTCTCCTCCCACAATAGAAATCCAGCCATCATTAGTATCAAAGGCAAACGGGCCTGGTTTTCATGCAGGACTAGTTCATTATGTAACAAACGGAAGTGAGGAGAAGGAAATGGAGACCAAGTGCATATCTATTCTCTTCTATGAAGGAAATCCTCCAAAAGCAGAACAGTTATTGTACATTGCGCTAGAGTCCTCAAAAAGTGGAGGCTTTTCTTTTAAAAAAAGATGTATAAACATTTATATCCACATGTAGACACTACTATACAAAAAAAGAGGGCACCAGAATTTGGTGGTATCTTGCAAAAAAAAATCTACCTAGTATAAATACATATTAGACTATCCCTCTGTCTAAAGGCTTTCACTAATGAAAAGCTTTTAATGAAAATCTTGGGATACCTAGGAGATTTAATCAACAGTTCCTTCGGTAAAATGGCTCCATGCCTTAATCAGGCTTATATACTGGAGAAATCTTTATGAGTGAGGTAAAAACAGGATTCAGAGCATCCATTCAAACCTCTAGGGCCCATCCTGCCTATAAATTCCCAAGAAAAGGGCACTAAGATCCCTCCCATGTTTTAACAGCTCTTGTCATTCAAGATGCCTTCAGGTTCTGCATTACAAGGTTCCAAGCATGGTTGCCCACCCTTGCTACTCAGTATGCTCCTGGTTTCCATTTCCTGCTGTGTGTGAGTGTCATGTCAGAGAGATGGTGGGATATGGCGCCTTACTGTACTTCTCCTCCTTGCATCTCTGCAGGATCTCTAAGCTCCTCTGATGAACTGGGTGATGGAGAAAGCTAAAACTATCCACACTTTTCAAAACCGCATCATCATGCCCTTGGGAAGCAAAACAAAAACATGGAGAAAAGAGAAAGATTACATAAGCAGAAACCAACGAAGAGTCAAGAACAGTGCGGACAATTGCCTTATTGACACAGAATAGTTCAAAAGTGATGGGTGCTTTCTGCCTATGGACAGTAATTTCACCATTTCTAGCAATTCTGAGGAGTGCACAAGACAGAGATGAACTGATCTTTTACTGGATCATTGTAAGGCAAGCTGTTGGGTTTTGGGCAACTTCCCTTCATTTTTTGAAATAATAAAGCTGCAGCCAAAAATATGAACTATAAATTGGAATCAACAATGAAACAGCACTGCATTTTATAATGCATGGCCATGATATGTGTTAACAGTTTTATCATAGCATTTTCATAAAATAGCATGACATTTCTATGTTTAATGGGATTAATGAGCTCACTTACCCATTAGCAATTAGGATCACATTTTCCAAAGGGCATTGCCTAATACATCATTTTAAATAAGCTGTTCTGATTATTATAAATATGTGTATCTGATGTGGGCTGTGAATTATTTCCAGATCAGGTATAGCCTGCTGAAATGTGGGATTTAAAACAAATCATAACAATTATTGCTATTATGTGCTATTATTTAATCTTGAAAACAGAAAACTATCATCCATGTCTCGAATAATTCTAATTATTACTTATCTTGTACTTCCAGTCTTGCATAAATCCTGCATCAGATATGCCAGATTCTGCATGTGGACTCTCATAATGCAGGACAGGCCTATTTATTCTGCATAATTTATTCTAGATGCTCTCTTTGTTACAGTTTTTTTTTTTTACTTTCAAGCATCATGAGTTATTCGTGTTGGGCTTGATTCATGTTACTGTTGTTACAACATAATCAGGAAGATAAAGACTAAATGGCAGTGCCTCTTATAAAGCTATGCTGACATTTCTAACTGAACAGCAGAAAGGCTCAAGTCTTGCACTGTAACACTTGGGAACTGCTTTCTAGAGGCAGATCTGGAGATGGTTCACCACAAGGCGCTCGTTGAGGGTGTTGTTTTGAGTGACTATTACAGCTCACCTCTCATATGCAGGCACAAAAGACACTCAAAATAACTCTCTGTATGAGCAACTTGTGAGGAATCGTCAGCAGATATGCCACAAGGTTTAGTCATAGTTAAGCCAAGGGAGATTTGAAGTTTGTATAGTTTAAGTTTGTCCAAGACTTTTCTGCTGAAGAAACAGAGACATTTGAGTGATGTAACAAAGTTGTACTTGTGCAAAAAGAACAATTCATGAAACTATCATGTGATTGGACCCTCAAATATATTTTTGTGGAAGCGAGGCTATTTAAAATCTGGCTTCAAATTACCTAAATTGCTAGGTTGCTCAGTTACTACTGGGTATCCTGAGCTTGTTGAATCAGTCTCTGTGCTTATCTTTGCAATACAGGTTTTTTCAGCAATGACAGCTATGAAGACAGTAGCAAGTTTTCTATCAACACTGATCTCAGACTGTGTCTGACAACTATCAAACACTGCATTGACCTACTTGTTGGAAAAATGCAAACTCAGCCATCCTACTGATGATGCTTTCATTAATTATATTTGACACTGCCTGTTTAAATCACATTTTTAGAATAACTTTCATAGTTTAAGAATTAATAGCCAGCAATCAGTTGACTGGTGTTCTTAGATTCCCATTCAAAATAAAACACTGTGAATAACTGCAAGTACTATAAATATTTCAGCAAATTCTACACTGTGAGAGGTATTAAGTAATTTTTTGCTTGGATGCCTCAAATAATGGTTATTAGATAGGCAAACTTGCAATTAAAACACATGAAATTGACAGCTGCTGAAGACATTAGGTCCAAAATTCATGTGACGACAAATCAATGGATCATCCTAACAAGCAAATTTGGAATTGTGGGTTGCAATACCAAAAAGCTTAGGGACCACAGCTCTAAAAAGCCCACATCATATAACTTCCCTGCAAACTTTGTAGAAGCAAATCAGGATGAATGTTCAACAAACAAGTTGTCTGGAAGCGACCTTGATGGTGAAATGGAATGAAAGACTGACCGAAGGAATGGATTAGACTGAATAAATTTCAGGACAACTGTAGTCTAGATGTGGACAGACCACAAAAAAGTTCATTTATACTGGATGCTGCATATTTATTCTATGATCTAGACTGGGCAGTCTACCTCAAATTATACCATTTTAAGTACTAGCTTTGTTTCACCATCAATAGCCAGCAGAAATGGTTACAAAATAGGGATTATACTGACAGTAACATGGGATAGCTAAATGCAACACAAACATAGCTCAAAACAGAAAGAGTTGCCAGATACTTAAAACAGTCTCGTGTAACAGAGAAGGGTGGCTATTTACATAACTTTGCAGCATATTCCTAACACAAATGGTTAAGATAGAGGATGAACCAAGAACTACAGCAAAATATGGTACAGGGGACCACTATTACAGGGAAATTACAATGGGGGAAATAGACTCTTTGCCTGAAATTTTCTACATCATCTAAATATTACAATTTAAAAAGTCAGGGTTTGCATTCATCGTGATTTCACAGGCCCACTTGATGTGGATCATTTTAATGTGAGATATATTAATCAATTTTTAGTGTGGAATGCAAATCTTTATTCACTAAAATTTGAAATACGAAGTTTGAAAATGTGGAGTTTGTTTTTTTACTTTCAGTTATCAGGATGAAAGTTTGCCACTATAAATGTAGAAGGGCTACAGTATCACTTGCTGAGTCAGGAGAAGAAAAGCTCAAACTCTAGACACTTGCATTCATTCAACTCTAGAAACTTAACAGATGTATTTGAAAAGCTAAACTATATAAACAGAAGTACAAAAAAGAAAACACTGCGAATAAATATTAACTTCAAGTTAATGCACAGCACCGATATTCAACATCACTGGCACAGAAAGAACAAAATAAAGTGATTTAAAACGAACGAGACATAGGCTTGAGATACTTTCCATATGTACCATAAATGTAACTGTAGAAGCTTTCTCAGACAATATTTCCTATTGCTTTCTGACTGTCCATGAGATGTTCCACACACCTGTAGATAAAAGCTACCCTTGTAAAGAACAGCAGTATATGATTAAGGAAGTATACCTAAGGGTTGATGTGGAATGCTCATATCAGGAGTTCAAGCTATACCAGGTACAAGAAACTACAAAGCCCTGACTATTCCACTTAATGCTTTTAGATATTCTCCATGGTACATTTGTAACAATTAAAAACAGATGAACTGCAAGGGTCCAAAGTTTAATTTTTCACACCATCATTGCCTCCAACTAGATTTGAGTTGGCTAGAAAATTTACTACTTTTTCGCTGAAAAATGCCCCCTCTGAAAGCTGCTTTTCTTAGTGGAAGCTACTCCCCACCCCACCCCCCAGTACAAATCAATATGACTAACCTGACCCAATAATCCTTCCCTCCCACCCACCCATGCAAGCAGCAGCTACTCCTTACATTATACATTTGCAACATGTAGTTTGGCCAGAGTGAAAACGTTTTAGCATCTGAAAAAATGTATTTTCATTTGTCCAAAAGGAAAGTTCTTATTCCCCTCTCCTCTCGAGTTTCCCATTTTTAGGAATAAGATTACAGCAATCTGCATTATGTGCATTTAATTCTTAGAAATATTAAAAGCTGCAAGAGACTGACACAGTTAACACTCTGGATATTTATGAAAGCAGGTTAGATTTTGTTTCTCACATGACATCCCCCCTCCCAGCCCAAAAAATGAAATAAGAGCAAACATGGAAAGCCTGTATACCATCACATATGAGTATATTTTTGCCAATATAGCTTCTCAGCATATGCACTCAGTAAAACAGACACATGTGTGTCATATATATCTGTAGTGAACACATCCACCATCCTACATGAAAACAATACCTTGTGCAATAGCCCAAATTCTTGCTCTTCTAGCTATGTGGTTGATAGATGAAATAGTACCTGTGCCACAAAATCTGCATTTTAGCAACAGTGGTTTCTTGAACACACTGATTGGTAGCCATGATATACTTGGATGGGCTGAGCATATGAAAATTATTGTGAAATAGACTAGAACAGCAGGCACAATTCCATTATTCTATTACTAAATTAGCAGCAGCCAGATTTTACTATAACATTTGTGAGCATTCTTGCAAAACTAATATCCCGAGTAACCTGCAATTAAGTGCCAAATATTTTTGTAATACTCTTTAGTACAAATGCTTACACACAAATTGTAATATGTAACAGCATTTGAGTATGTTCAACATGAATCTCCCCAAAGACGATCTATTACACATTTGTTTTGAGCTAATTGTTTTCAGTTTTGAAAGGAAAAAGGCCCCCAAAATGCAAACGTGAGAGAAACAAGGACAAGCCTCACAAAATATTGTGCACACCTTAAGCAAAATATCCTCAAATATACAGATTCAGAGTCTATTAGAATGTAGTTTTGGGGGGGGGAAGGGGTTGAGGTTAGGTTATAAAAAGGTTTTAAGGAGAACCAGGACAAGGAGATGACTATGGCCCAGTTCACAGTAACCAGCAGGCCCTAAACAAACAGCCTGTGAGAAATTAATTTTGCTATAATTAAATGCAAAAAGACTTTTAAAATGACCTCTGTTTTATAAATGTTAATAGAGAGGTGACTAACTTTTTTCAAACCAAGGGTTTGCTAGTGGTGGACATGGCCAATGTATGCACACACAGACAGAAATGCACCAAATACACTCACCAGACATGCCATCACATAGCACTTCTGTTGCACACAGCATTTCCAGCCCTCCCCATTCTAGTGCTGGAGTGGTAGTGGCTGGAATAAACTGCATTTTACTTTGCCCAGATCATTCTGGGCAAAGTGAAATGACAGTATTTAAAGTGATTCCCACACCAGTGCTGGAATAGTGGGGAAATGCTCTCTTTTACTCTTAAAGGGCAGGAAGGGGGCTTTGTTTTCTATAGTAGTAGGCTATTGTGGTGCTGTGGTGCCAAGACTGGAAATAAAATCCATCTACCTGTTCTTTAGAAATCATCTCTATAGAGAAACGGAGGAATGTCTCCAAGCTAATTACAGAGAAAGGCGTCTACATCATGGCTACTCTCAAAGCCTTCTTTCCAGAAAGAAAGGGAAGGGCATTGCAACTTTTTTTTAAAAAAAAGACATTTTATGTATGAAAAATTATGCAAATAAAGTAAAGCCAGCTTTTCCATGCATGAGGATACTGTAAAACTTTTAATTTACAACCCTCCATTCTTCATGAAAGCAAGCAATAGCTTTGAGATGACTGCCCCTTAGTGAATTATCACCCAAACATCAATACTTCCTATGGCTTAAAATGTTCTATGCATTCAGACTTTGCCAAGAAGAGGAAGAGGAAGAGGAAGAGGAAGAGGAAGAGGAAGAAGAAGCCACAAGCTTTGGGGGAAGGGGGAATAACAGATGTAAAGCCTTGATTTCTTACAATGCAAGATCTGAAATTGGAGGCTAGCCCTATAAGACACAGCAGACACCTTTGAGAGGTTCAAGAGGAAGAACCCATTTTATATGAAGATAGTTACAGAATACAGCACCTACCAGTTTTCTTCTCAGTGTGCCGCCTTCCTGCCTCCCTAAATGCAACTACACCTCTGAAGAAAGCTCTGAGGACCGCCCAACGAAACACAGCAACAGGATCAATTCCTATCATTCCACAAATAAAGGCACTCTTGCTGCTTCTTAGGAGAGCGACAATGTCTGGTCGCATATGATCTGTATTTTTCTCCCGGAAATCCTGAAGAAAAAAAAGAAATGAAATACAGTGTTCAGCAAGTCCTGAAGTAGAGTACAAGTTTTCAGGGCAAAAGGTTTTGGGTTCAATCTCTGACATCTTCAGGTAAGCCTGGGAAAGATTCCTACATGAAACCCTGGAGACAACCACTGCTTATCAGTATAAGACAACTCTGAGCTAGATGAACTAGTTGCCTGACTTGGTATAAGGCAACTTCCTATGTTCCTAAAACATTTGATTTCTACAATAGTCAGGGCAATAATATACACTCAGTAGTATGCTGTACATCTGTTAAATGCATCTGTTAAAGCTGCTTGGCCGAATAAGGTTCTAAGATGTTCCTCAAGCTTAAAGTTGTTCTCTAGCACTTTTTGAAGTATTTACAAATTAGATGAAATATGCATTGTCACCACTGCCAACATTGCCTAAGAAAGCAATCGAACTTGGGAAATATGGATAGGATCATGGAAAGACAAGAATGCAATGGAATCTCACTTATGCTCTTACACCTCCCTATAAGAACTGTATAATCTCAAACTCAAGACAATGTACACATGTTCTTCACGTGCTCTGTCTGTGCACATGAACATGATAAGCTTTTCCTACAGCAGGTGGGCTGTGCTAGAAGAACTGATATTTTTATTTAAAAATTAGGCCACACACATGCTCACATTCAGGTGCATTAAGTTCCATTCAAATCAATGGGACTTACATGCTAGCTATGGTTAGACTTCAGCTTCAATTATGATTAAAAAGGAAAAAACAAAGGCAATAGGTGATTATGTTAAAGTGTATATATTCTTGATTCAATCCACCAAGTTCCAATATTGGCACAAATAAAGGAAGAGAAAGAGTAAAAGAGCAGATTCAAAATTCACAGTTCTGAAGTCGAAATCCCCATTCTACAGGTGATAAACCATCTGCCATGTATGTTTTAGTTGTGATTCCTGCACTGCAGGGGGTTGGACTAGATGACCCTCAAGGTCCCTTCCAACTCTACAATTCTATGATAAGGATGACTTAATTCAACAACTAGAGCCTCCAAAGGCATTATTATGGCTTTCAAATATTAAAAGCAAGAGTTGCATCTATTTTTAGAGAAAATGTTAGCAGAGAACAATGTACAGACCTTCACACCATATTTTACTTTTCCAGCATAGTGTTTTATGATGAAAGCAGGTTCCATTACAGCTGGAAATTCAATGTAGAGGTTCCCTTCATGTTGACGCTTAAACTTGTCTAGTAGCGTTTGATTTGTGGCTTGTGGGAAACTGAATGAGTAAATGAAGAGAATGTTTTTAGTTGATGATTTTAATACATGTATTCCTATAAAACATACAGATATATTCAGTTCCCAAATCATCAGATAATTAGAAAAACAGCAACATGTCTATAGAGCTAAAATTGATTGGTTTTCCACTCTCCTTTTCCAGCACATAGGCACTAAGCATCTACTGGCTGCTTAGTGGGGAGACAAAAGAGTTGCTGCTTGATCAGCATACTCGCATCACAGCAAAAACTACACTCTCATCACGCTTCAAACAAATTGGATTTTTAAAATTTTGTTTTCATGCAGGAAAAGAGTAGTGTGTGAAGAGATCATTGTTGCTTAAGTTTTATTGTTTTTCTCTCCTCCTTTCAGTAAATGGTATACAGTAGCAAAAAAGAAACAAACAGGCCAATAACAGGAAAAAACAAACAACAGAACAATCAACAAAATGTTTGGTCACTCACAGTGTATGTATATCAAAATTCAGAAAAAAATGAAGAGTAACACAGAAAGAAAGAGGGGGCTTGGCACCATAGTCAATAGCATAAAATGAAGATGTCTGCTCACTCCTTCTCGGGCAGACAGCTTTGAGGGCGGACCCTGGCCCTCCTCTGTGAATCAGCCTATTGAAGGCCAGATTGTCCCCTTGCCGGCAAATTGGCAAACAGTGGCAGGAATCAGAGGACGTTCCCCTGGGCGTAGTGCCAACTGACCAATAGTGGTGTTTGGCACCATGCCTAGGGCAGGGATAAATTCCTGGCCTGCGGAGCCTTCTGGCCTCTCTCTTGCCACGCCGGTTCTTCCTTATGGAAGCTGCAATTGTCCTAAGGGGTGCTTTCCTCCAGACACAATCTAAGATCTGAACCACAAGATCAGCCTCCCACCCTCCCTTGAGATCATGAACACTGAGAAGCGTATCATAAATCACTGGTGCTATCTCCCTTTTTCTGATCTGTTTGTTGTAGACACTCCGGCTCAAACACTGTGATAGCCCTGTGGGTATTTGGGTCACTGTCCAACTTTCTAGCAAAACTGAGAACTTGCAGAGCATGCAGTCAATTTGGGATCGCACTTGGGAGTTGGGCTAGCCAGCCTCTCCTGTGAGAACTGCCTGTCCTAGAAAGAACATTTGTTTTGTTTGTTTTTTTAAGCATCACTTCAGCAAGGGGAAAACAATCCATTCATGCACCAAAACTGTCTAATAACCAGGGATCTTTCTTATTTTGCTTTTCATTTTTAGGCTGCTACTCATTTGCAAACAAAACTAAACACCACCACCACCACCGGACTTTAGTGATCTGAAACTTGACAATCAGAAGAGTGGGGCAAAAACATACTCACTTGCTTTCCTCATCCAGCAGATGGAGCAGCCCTGTTGGCTTTTTACTGATAAGGTTTATGCAGCCGGAATTGTCTGTGTATTCTATGTTATGCCAGCTGATGCCTTCCAGTCTGTACTCCTCCTGGGATGGGAGCAAGTTACATTATTAAGGCAGAAACCCCACATAATATTTTAGCAGTATTTTAAAGCAATCTGCTTTGCTAAACACAGTGAAAAGTCAAGCCATAAGCTAACAAACTCAGACGCCTGTGCATGAGGGCTGCTCCTTTGATGTCCCCCCCCCCCCAAATACCAGCAACCACGTAAACAGACAATTTTAATGTGTCATGGCATACAAGTGTTTCCTACATCAAGTGTAGGGTAGCCTATAATGAAGCTGCAGCAACATCCTGTGCTGCATCTACCACTGAAAAATCTCCCTACTTTTTTTAAAAGCACAGTTAGGATGATGCCTCAATTCCTTCCAATCCTACAAAGGGTGAGAGGGTTACTTACATCTCAGGCCAGTTAAAGAAAAAAGTTGAGAAAAAAGAACTGCCTTCAATTCCTCTCCCCCCCACCCCCACCCCTTCCTGGTGCCAACAGAAGGCCCTGCAGCTTGTTTCAGATCTAGAACCTGGATGAGTTGCTCAGATAAATCTTAACTCCAACGTTTTCAACAACAACAAGCTGCCCATCTAAATGAGTTGTCCATGCCACTCTGGGCAGCTCCCAGCAAAATATTAAAAACACAATAAAACATTAATATAGGGCTGCCTTCAAATGTCTTCTAAAAGTCCAATAGTTGTTTATTTCCTTGGCATCTGCTGGAAGGGCGTTCCACAGGGTGGGCACCAGTACCGAAAAGGCTCTCTGCCTGGTTCCCTGTAACCTCGCTTCTCGCATTGAGTGCTTCAGGTATACAGGACCAAAGCATTTTAGAGCTTTTAAGGTCAACACCAACACTTTGAATTGTGCTTGGAAACATACAGGGAGCCAATGTAGATCCTTTAGGATCAGTTTTATATGGAAAATATATAGAAAGGAAGGAGCCTTAGAAGAAGATCAGAAGTTTTTTCTTCCTGCAATTGTGCACCTCAAGGAGGGGATGGTTTGAGTGTCCTGTCTTCATACACTGAATGCCTAAGTTCTGCTGGCCAAAAAAATTCTCTATTGACCAGGCAAATAGTGGCTAAATATTGTTTTAACAAGTAATTAAATGAAAAGACAGAAATTGTTTTAATTACAGAACCTGTCTTTTAGAGAACAATAGAGTCTGATTTCTTCTAGAAGGTTTTCAGAGTTTCATCTCGGATTATACTCCTTCCAGCATCAAATACATTGGAGTCTGCAGTAGCCCTGACTCCTGGACACTTATGACCTGTTTTGAGTTGCCACCTTAGATTTCCCCAAATTCTGGCAACTTCGCCTCTGAACATGTACAAAGTTTCAATATCCATGAATGTTTGCAGAAAGCCTTGCCTTTGTAAAGCAAATGTTTCCAACTGTCCACAGACTAGAATTTCAAGACCTGTGTTCACCTGCACAGTTAGCCAGACACTGCGTAAGATGTAGCCTAAGCTGAGATGGCATGCCAACATTCTACTGAAGAGAGAAAAATTAAGGCTTTATGAGGGCTGCTATGATCTTCATATCAATCGAGAGGTGAGAACACATGCATGCAGTTTGATTAGGAACTGCCAACAAAACACTTTCTTTTTTACAACATATGATGGTTTTATGAAAAATAGTAACACTAGAACTACCACCTGCAAATGGATATCATGTAGTGAAATTACTTTCTGGTGAAAGTTATATATTCAATATTCAATATTAGTAAAATATTGATAAAATAAAATAAATGAAACTTCGATATTAGTAAAAAAAAAAAAGCAACTATGTAGTTTTAAAGACTTACTTGCTCCAATTTAAAGATGTGCCGGTTAAAATAGTGTTGTAAGCGTTCATTTGCAAAATTAATGCAAAACTGTTCAAAACTGTTACTTTCATAATCTTCAAACCCAAAAATATCAAGTACTCCAATGGACAAAGTCTGCAACATAAAGTGAAGTTTTAGAAATATTACCCTTAATACATAAATTTGATAGGTTGCACAAGAACACACATATTAAAGCACTTGCAATCATTTCAGACTTGGTTCAGATCTTAAATAAAAATATACTTTATATACAAGTCTTAAGGCAATGTTTCTATTTGGTCACAAAAGTCCAAAGATACGTCCTCGAGCTCAAACTACTGCTAAAATCCAGCCTTCTTCTACCAAAATGGCTACATGCAATGTCTGAGCATGACAATGCAAATAAAACCTATAGAATTGCGATACGAAGGATGGATAGAATCTAAGCTGACATTTAAACCGAGCCTAGGTGTTACCTTGGTGCTCTCCTCAAAGTCCTTGGTATTCAAAAGTGCATGGTTAATTCTAAAAACTATCCAATCAAACAGAGCACTGTACAATGATTTAGCCATGGAATTCCGCACTGTAACAGCCTAAAAATAAAAGAGAATGAGTACATTATTTCTAGTCATTCACATTATTTTCAGAGAACACTGACACCTTTCTTTAAGGAGTTCAAGGGTTAGGCATGCATTCTCCATTCCTCCAATTCAACCCTCACAATTACCCTATATAAGGTAGGTTGTTAGACTGAGCGTGTGTAGCTATCCCAATGTCATCCAGTGAAGTGATTTGAATCCAGGTCTCCCCTGTCTTGATTGACACTAACAGGTGCATTATACTGACTCTATACCATTACTTACTTGCAAGCAGGATTTCTATCCAGGACTGGGTGAAGACCTTTGTTTCACATACACCCCAAACCTCTCTTCACTACTAGCAAAACTACATTCTCTAGTTATTTTCCACCCATTAGCCCAAAGACCATTCCTGATTTTTCTTGGTGAGAATAATCCTGGGGAAGCAATAACGTCTGTACACATACCCCAGTTTTATCCCATGAACACTCTAACAGGATGGATTAACATCTTTACTTCTAATACAATAATTACGTTCTCTAGAGTTAAAGCAAAGATTACTTTGACACCTGCTGAGTTTACTAAAATATATTGGGAGGCAATAAATCCTTTAGTGTGCTTATTGTTCTGCCATGTAGTTTGATTTAAAACCTTCTGCACAATTTTAAAGGAAAAAGGACAAAATACTGCCATGCAGTACAAGATTGCTTCAACAAACCTTCTGCTCCCAAAAGCAAAGTTTTCTGAAAGGAACATTTTCTGAAAGGAAAATGAGCCAAGGTTTCATATTAGGAGATCTAATGGATTGCTGTGGCCTGCTGAAGTTCTCTTTGTTCACATATTTTGTGATTCTCGGGGAGGGGGATCACTTTGCATTTCACTCTTAGTCCATGTGGATCACGTTTTTTATCCAGTGACACGTATGGGAATTGCATGGAATAGCTGTAAACTATAGCGCTAATTAAACAAAAAACACCAAGTCTTCCTACTGATAGTACAGTATTAATGTCAGAACCCACAAAGGAACACTGCTTCAACTGCGAGTAATTATCTATTTTAAAAACAGAGCTTTCCCCCCAGTAAAATAAACTTTGCACAAAAGCTCAAGGAAGGCAGATTGTATCAGCAAACTTTAACCTTGATTAAAAGGAAGGAAAGTAAAAGACGCACCATTTGCCATTTTCATCCTTACTTCTTCCCCACCCCCACCCCCCACTTCTTAGAATAGAAATAAGTCTCTTCCAGTTTGAGACTGTGCAATTGCTAAAAGTGTCCAGGTTCTGACAACTACCAGACACTAAAAAAAGTTCCAAGTTCTCCAACAGTAACAAACAAGCTAAAGCATTTGATAAGTTGCTCAGTTTATGGTCCATGGGCAAAAGCCCTCTCCCCAAGTACATGTGCACCATGCAAAAATCCCAATTATGTGATTGTGTGGCACCATCAGGATGTGGCCAAATGAATAAACTACATTGTGGTTGGTTAAGTGGCCTCTGGGAACAGCAGCATACCACAGCAGGATCTACAGCGAAACATGACCACTATAAAATTTCAGTCAGCCTTGCAACAATATGACTTTACTGCCATCCTTTGCAACAGATCCACCTCCCTTCTCCTTTGCCTCTACCTTGCCTCCATCATTTGTCACCAGTCCCTGAGATAGCACATAAAAACAAGTGAGGGCCATATGTGTCAGGGGTAATTTAGAAATGTTCGTAACAATTGCCTGAATTTCTCCAGGGATGTTTGTCTCACATTTGGAACCCCTGGATGCAGAATAACCTGTTCTCTATCAGACGTCACATCTAAAGTCACATGGTTATGTTAACAGAGAACAAGATAGCAATGGGGATATTTTAAAAGAACTTTGGAGAATAGTTCCGCCATACTTCTGCTCTGCCAGTTATTAGAGCAAGATGCTTTCTTTGCATTTCTGTAAGCTAAAGCAGAGAAAGATTTTAAAAAGACCTTCCATGCATTCCATAAAAAGTATTTTTAAAGAAAAGTAATAGGAACCAAATCAGCTTTAATCCCAACTGTGTGATTTAACTAGAGATGAGCCCTTAACATACATCATAGTTTTTTTCAAACAAGAAATAGATGCTTGCCATATTCGCTCCCTCCTCTCAATTTCTCTTCTTCCGTTTCCTTTACTGATGCTATATCTTACATATGCTACTAATATAATGGCCAAAGCCAAATACATGCATATCATCAACTGCACACTCAGATGATATATTCAAGACCATTTTCCAGCCACAAATATTTCTTAATAGAGTCTTGTTTTTTAATATAGCTTCTTGCAAAACTACTTGCTTATGCATGCAGGAGGGACACCCTCAGTCTGAGAGGACAGAGTATGTACTTCACATTCTGCTGATTCAGTTCTCCCCCTCAAATCCCAATTCAAAGCACAGCATTGTTATCAAAATGCCTTTAACAACAATAGTATCCTCAGAACAGAGGTCCACCATTTTTTGCAATGGTCCAGCTAATCTTCTATACATATTCTCAGACAATCCACTAGGGGGAAAGTACATAACTATACTAAGAGTCTTATTTGTTTGTCATCTTGGAATTTACAAAAATGAGTGCTACAGGAGATCATGGAGGAAACATGCAACTAGGACAATCCTTTGTAATATTTTGTAACTTCCAAAGCAATGTTTTGTGTGAAGTCACAATTGGAGTTCAACACAGGTATTCCTTATTACTTTGGAAATACAATGTAAAATACCACTTCTCTCTGGAGGCTTGCCTGGGAATACAGTATCTTAAAAAGGATGCTAGCTGGGACAGCATTCTGCTGACAGATGAAGATTTGGATTCGTGGCTCACTTAGACAGCTGCAGTCCTTGCACAAAATGCAAGCCATTTGAAAATACAGATATTGTCATGTTCCCAATTTGCAACGAAACATTTATCATCACTGCAAACACTGAGTAACAACAAGCAGCAGGCACTAATGCAACAAGGGACTCAGACCATATCCTTTGATGTTTGCTTCCAGTTCAGCTGTGACTGAAGCTTTTCCAAGTTACTAACAATTCAGTTTATTAATGTTTCAGTAGGTAGTTTGACACACCTGAACCAACCAGTTTGGTTGCAGGTTGCATAGGGGTGTTTAAATGTCAGTCACATTATTAATTCCAAATTACACCTGATGAGGTGATCAATATTGCCATATTACATCCTATTCTTAGTAATATACAGCTGAATACAATGACATGTATAGGAAATTGGAACTGTCCAAATAGCATCTGGTCCTATTTGAAGTTTACGTAGGGATTTGAGGGGTTGTCAGAATTCCTCAGATCACTGGAATTCTAAACAATGTAGGTTCATATATTTTCCTTCAGGGGTCAGGATTACTGAGATACATTCAAGGGTTACACTTCAGGACAGAAAACAGTCATAATTTTAAAGACAGATTATCAAGATCAACATTTCAAAGTTGCTTCTTTGTCCACTTTTTACATGCCTAAAATGACTATAAAATTATTCTCAGTTTGGTAGCTGAGGATAAAGAACTGAAATAGAGGAGTCAAACAGCTAAACAGTAGGGACGGTAAATAAAATACACACAGTTGTCAACAGTGAAGTCTGTAGATATATCCCATGTTTGTTTTCATGCCCAGTATGATTTGAATTTAGAATTCATTCTTGATTCAGTTGTAAGATGGTCTTATCTTTGCTTACACATTTGTAAGCCTTGCCCCACCCCCACATTTTTCAGGAACCTAAACTGTGCAGATGTATTTTCCTAGGCTATCTCATGTAATTTCCCAAATTTAAGACATCTGCTACACATACCTCTGCCAGTTTGTATGGTAATACAAGCTTCTCCCCCACAGTCACTGTCTTCCTTGTAACTAGTGCTTCAAATAACATTTCTTCTTTCACCTAAGGGGGGAAAATCCACTATTAATCATAATTTTACAAACATATAAAGTTTAACACTTGGAGCAGAACTAGACCGTGTGCCTCAAGTTCCAGTGTTATTCAAATTATAACCCTGACATTAAGAAACAAAATAAACTCTATATTACAACCTGTTTCATAATTTCTATATTATTCTCTTTTGCACTAGTATCTGAAAGCTTACTTTCAGTTACTAAAGCTATACGAAAAGTTGCTAGCTCTCTAGTGTGATCAAATATTTCCATTACCCCTAGGCCCATGAAAGGTTCCTACTTCATAGCAAAGGGCAGTCCATGCTACTCGTAAAACAGGACTTGCATTTGGCCAGGGACTACAGATTCAGGCAGTCGGAAACATTCTTTTGAACATAGGATTTTCCTTAACGTAGTTATAAAGGACTTCCTTTTCCAGTTAAGAAGTTTTATATACACTTATTCTCCTAGTATTTATTAATCATTTATACAGTATTTAATATGCAAAGTACTGAACAGTTCTATTCATTCTCACAATAACCTATGAGATAGATCACTATTGTTTTGCGAATAGATAAACATTGATTTTAACTGGTGTCTCATCTAAAACTCATCTGCGTGAGCCCACTCTGACCCCCAAATAATTGATTTGCCTAAAAAAGGCAGTTTTGCAATAGGTTCAAAGCAGACAGGAGAAAGTACATATCTGCATAATCAGTGCTTTTTCCCCTTAAAAATGTTTAGGGGTACTTTCATTTTACTATTCATATTGAAATACTGCCCCTCAATGAGGCCAAACTTAGATTCACAAAATGTTTAGCGGTATGCACCCCCCCCCCAAGAAAAAAGAAGCACTGTGCACAATACATAACTATAGACTTCATTACAAGTTGCGGTGATAGCCACCAACTCACATGTTGTTGTTAAAGCATAGATAAAGACTATAGAAAATAGCTACTATAGTGAATGACTATAGATAGGTCTCAATGGAACCGTCATATGGAGAGCCTCTGCTTAAAAGAAGTTGTCAATGAACAACAAGGAATGGCCATCAACTTCATGCCTTGCTTGCAAGCTGGCTGGCCACTGTTGGAAACAATGTTTGACCAGGCCAGCCTCTCCCAACCTAGCCCCCTTCATATGTTGTCATCATCCCAGAACACTCCCCATGCAGATGTTCGGAGTTGGAGTCCAACAGATGTGTACGGCACCTAGTTAGGAAGGGCTGGATTTAGATTATCTTTAGTTCAATGGAAGTTTTGGTGAGAAACAACATCATAAATTAGTGCGAAGTGTCAGTTTAAAGGACATGAGGTCCAATATTCTTGATGCATAAGTTGCCTTCTTCTGCCTACACACACACACACACACACAGCACTTTCATACAAGGCTATTCTGCTTCTAGTGTGCTCTGCATGCTACAAGTATCTGGAAGTTCTGCAGAACAGGGAACACAGTCCACTGCCTTCCTGAAAAATGAAGTAATAAGCTCCATGACTTTAGAAGTGCCTTGTCTCAATCGAGTACAGAGAAGGAAACAAAGGAGATATGCTTTCGATACAGAGGGTTCAGTGTTCCACATGGAGCTCATGGCTTTCCATACAGTGACTCCTATGTAAAACTCTGCCTAATGATTACATCCAGACCTCCTGATGTGAAGCAAAAAAGCGAGCCAATCTGAGGCAGATGGAGAAAATGACAGTGCCATAAGCAAGGCAAAGTGACAGCTCTAAGCACAGAAGTATCCCTAACACTATAAAAGCTATTGACACACAAAAGGAATGCATACTAAAGGTCCGAAGCAGAAATTGTTACGTGGGGTTGTATTACTTGGAGAGGTTAAACTCCCGTGTGTGTTATGATTCACTGAAAGCATTTCATTCCACTTGGACACAAGTTCACATTCCTCTAACACAGTATCTGTAAAAGACACCATTTATAAACCTTGCCTTCATAACACTTTCAGGCTAGTAAAATAAAATGAAAAATACAATCTCAGAATAGTTGGCCTCCCTCTCATGATCCCAAGTCAGTTCCAACTTCAAAACAAAAACTGGCTCCAGCTAGAAGATATCTTGAACCTTTGACCTTGGATTTCCTTGCAAAAAGGCCAATATGAACACACAGTACTTTAAATGATTGCACATTTCACAGCAAGAATGGTTCTAGCCTGCACAACGAGATTCAGAATGTACTATATGGATATTGCCCTTTGGGGAAAATATTCCTGATAAATAATCCTATACAGTGCTATCAGTTACATCTATCTCTGTAACCAAAGTCAGTTCATGCATAGCTCATAAATGGAGAGGGATCATAGATTAGTGTTAGAACACATGCTGTGCAAGCAGAAGACCCAGGTTCAATCATAGGCATCTCCAGTTCAAAGGATCGGGTAGCAGATGAGGAAAAGACCTCTGTCTGACACTATGTAAAACTTCTGCCAACTACAGGTGGCAATACCAGGCTAAATGGACAGATAGACTGACGAAGGCACTGCCTTACATTTTTATTTTCACTTGTGTATATTTTTGTTCCAGCCAAACCTGTAAAATGCACAAGCATGTTGTGGTAGCAAAGGGTATGGAGGGTGAGAGCACTAGATCGTCCCCCAAGCCTTTCCAGCACCTAGGGAGTGGTACAGTGAACACAGGTACAGTGCCCCCTGCCCCTTTTAATCTCCACGCAGAACTGAACTAATGCCAAAGCGTTCTGCAACTCATAAGCGCTAAGACAACTTTCCAACACGCCTGAAAAGTAAACACTCTGAGCACTCAAATTGTGAGATTTCTTCACAACATAGTTCTCCCCGTCAGATGTGTGAAATATTTTACTAGTAAATAACATTCCAGTTGCTTATATATTCTGTTTTAGAGAATAGATGAAACAGGGAAACCAAGACTCAATGTGATGACATGTGGATGAAATCTCAGGTCTGTATAAGAGACGCATGATTGCCAACATTTGCTATTGCAAGGAATAAATTAAACCAGTCTGGCAGCATTCAGTTCCTTTGCTGAACAAGACTCGGTTATTTTTAAACAGCAATTTGACAGATGTACCCATTGCAATCTCGGCTTTCCAAATTAAAGCACTTTAAACCTTTGCCAGCCCAAATAACGGCTCTCAACACTTATCTGAAGTATTCATATGTTGTGTTTTCTCACAGTATATGAAAGGCTTGCAATTCTTAAAGTGGCCATGTAGAAAGAAGCAATGTGTCACCCTTCTCCACACCCTGCCAATTTAGGAAAGAACCAAGTACATGGCTGTATTCAACATTAAATATTAGTGGTGGAGTAGATATGCAGCAGAATGAGCTGAAAGAACAAATTTTACTTCTTTTTTGTTTACTTATTTACCTCAACCAAAGAAATGTGTATGTAGAGCTCTTCCCCTGCCATCTGCCTTATTGTGGTCAAGAATGTAAAAGAGAGAGAGAGAGACCCCCCCACACACACACTCTCACACACACTCTGACCCTCTGCTGGAAGGTGGTTGTGACCAAACCACCCTCCAAAGCAGCTTATCTCCCAATTTGTTTGATGCAGTGCCTGGAGGCTTCTCAGAGAGAAAACAGCAGGACAATATTCCTGCCCACCCTCCTTAGTCATTTCTAGGCAATATAGTAGTTTGGATTTTAAAATAACTGCTTCCTCTCCTTGGAGGCAAGGTGGAAATCTAGTACCAGTGAAATTTATGACTAGCTAAGCAGAGAAGATGGAGTAAAGCCTCTCAGTCAGTGGAAACATATTGATATTATTGTGGGTGACAGGAGAAAGATTGGACCATGCCTCGGGGTGGGGTGGGGTTCAAAACTTTGGTAGGGCTATACTGTAGTCCACTTTGTCCATAAGAGGGCTGCCCGGATCTGTTGAAGAGGAATGACTCCTCTCTACCTGGTTTTCCACTGCAAGCATAAATTGGATATAAAGGGACACCGGGCGGGCAGACAAAGCTCATGGGTGTCCTGTAAAACAGGCTTAGGTAAAGGTTTTAGGCTGTATCCAATGGTACTCATACTTAAAATAGGTCAATTGCCAGGGACTGGCTGGACAACGAGGAGGTGCCAGTTGGGGAACCCCCAAGGCAAATCCCAGAAGAGGAAGGCCCAGAGCCCAGGGACTGGTGGTGGGAAATGGATGAGAAGCTTGGGAGAATGAGATGAGAAGATGAGAGATGAGAATCTGGGAAAAGCTTGGGAGGAGGTGCTGGATACTGAAGGGAATTTAGAGAGCAGGAGGAACCTGTAACGGGGAGAAGTTTAGACTTCGAGGCAGAAGCAGGGGGGGTGTCAAGAGGCTGCTCCCGAGAGTCTTCCTTCTCCAGCTGTGACAAGCTCCCCCTGGTCTCCAAGAACACACGGGATAATGAGGAGAGTGGAACAGAGGTCAGAGATGGGCAGACACAGTTTGAGACTGCTTGCGAAACATTCGGGAGACAAAGAGCCTTAGAAGGGATGGAAGGCAGGGAGTTCAGTCCCGGCAACTGCTCCGCAGGGGCAAGACCTACTGGGAAGTGTTGCTGAGTTGTATGCAGTTTCCTTGAATAAAGCACTGACAACTGCCTCTGCTTCTTCGTGCTGACCTGCATCTTACTTTAGCCCTAACATCAATTGAAATTACTACACACAGCTAACTTAGGGCCATTAATTTCAGTACGTAGGTTTACTCTGAGTGGGACCCAGGTGGCGCTGTGGGTTAAACCACAGAGTCTAGGGCTTGCTGATCAGAAGGTCGGCGGTTCGAATCCCTGCAATGGGGTGAGCTCCCATTGCTCGGTCCCAGTTCCTGCCCACCTAGCAGTTTGAAAGCACATCAAAAGTGCAAGTAGATAAATAGGGACCGCTCTGGCGGGAAGGTAAACGGCGTTTCCGTGCACTGCTCTGGTTTGCCAGAAGCAGCTTTGTCATGCTGACCACATGACCCAGAAGCTGTCTGTGAACAAACGCCGGCTCCCTCGGCCTATAGAGCGAGATGAGCGCCGCAACCCTAGAGTCGGACACGACTGGACCTGATGGTCAGGCGCCCCTTTACCTTTTACGTTTACTCTGAGTAGAACTTACATACAGCTCTCCTGGTCTCTGTAAGGGAAAATACCATTGAGGGGAAATATTTGACTTCCGGACATTAAGCATTTCAGATTTATGCATGTGAGGTATTGTAGCTGTTTTGCACTTCCTACTGGAGCCAAGAACTAGCCAGATGCATAATAATAATCCAGGAAACCATAATATATACCCTACCAGGATTATAATTGAGATCTGCATGCATAGAACTACAATACACATTCAGTTTCTGTGTATGATCCTGAACTCTACAGCCCAATTCTATTCAGGTTAGTCAGAAGAAAATCCCATTTTTGGTGAACTTGACTAAATTCCAAGTGTATGCTTACTTAGCATCCTTAGCTTTAAAGTAAGCAATCTTGTTTGATATATTTGGCTTGTTTAGAGAGGCTCAAACAAATCTGGTGGGTTTCTTAGCTTAGCAGATATAATTTTGCAAGTGAAAAAGGCTGCATTACCAAAACGTTTTGGATTATATTGAATAAAATATGTTGAATAAAAGCTATTCTTAGTTGCAAACCAATATGTTTTGTTACAGCAACCAAATACTATGCATACTTGATCAGGATTTAAATTCTGCCTTTCATCTTGAACTATGGGTTCCCAAGACAGCTCACAATTAAAAGTATACTTATACAACCAATGAATGCATAAAAACAATGCTGATAAAAATTAACAATAAAAATTAATGCAGCAAGAGAAGAAACTCAGCACAGACCAGAGACATGGCTAGATAATAACAAAAAAAGTCTTAAAAGCACATTGGACAACCATGGGGGAGATTGTACCATAGCCTGGGTGCTTTAACTGCGAAGGCCCATACTCTTGTCCCCACCCAATCATGCCTCTAAGGGAGGTGGAATGAGAAACTGGGTTTCAGATGCTGAATGCAACAGGAAGTCAGATTTATAAAGGAATGCAAATTTCAAAATAGGAAATATGACTTACATTGATTATTTAAAGCTCCCTTTTTCTAAGCAATTTTAAATATTTAAAATCTGCACTCCTACATTCTGTTGAAAAAGCGAAGTATCCTATTTGTTTCTGGACATGAGCACAGTTGCAGATCTGAGATATCTGCCACAAGTCAAGTAGCAATGAAGTGCTGTGGTGAGTTATACTTTAAAGACTAGTAAAAGAATACTGATACCTATAAATGTCAAAATAGCTCAGACAGAAGAGCAGAGATCATGCAGCCAGACTCATACAAAAGGCTGGTTGGAAGCCAAGACAGACTGAAGATTACTTCTCCAGAACTGACAATGCAGTTTCAGACAAAGCAGATGAATTGCAGCAAATGGAGAGCTAATCTCAGGCCAAGAGCTAAGAATAATTATCTATTCTGCCCTTGTTTCGAAGACCTTCATGCTGGAAGTCAAGTGTCATTAACTTCTTAGTACAACTGAAGAGCCAAATGCTCTCCAGAAAGAGTAGTGGTGCCCTGCCTATTAAGCTACCTAACAGAAGAGGCTCACCTGGTACCTACCTAGTGTTTATCTGGCACCAAAACAATTTATTTTCCCGGGCTTTTAAAGTTTTGAGTCTTAAAACTGCTTTGTATCTTGACATGAACTACCCTGGGAACAATTTGGTTAAAGGATGGTATATATGTGTGCAAAATAAAAAACAAACTACCAGCAAGGAGAAACAAAAGTGTTATGTGAGTAATGGCAAGTGGCATAGATACCTCTAAAAGAAAATCAGACAAAATCATAGAGGGTAGAACTATTGACAGCTATTAGCTATGTATACAAGACAGGAGTGCCTGGCGTGCTATGGTCCATGGGGTCACGAAGAGTCGGACACGACTAAACGACTAAACAACAACAACAAGCTATGTATATTCATGCTATGTATATTAACTTCTGCAAACTGCCCTAGAATGTATTCTGGTGAAGGGTTTTTGTTTTTTTTTAAAAAAATGAATGAATCTGTATAGAACCTCAAGGCTCAAAGACAACAAATTTCTGTATGCTAGATAGTTCCTGTGAGACAAAATAAATGTAGGACAGTTGTTACATTCATGCCATAGTCCTGTAAACTTGTTTTTGATAAACCAATGCTGGGTCTTCGTAATCACAACATTCTTTTCTAACAGTTCACAGACTGACTGCTTAATTATCTGTTCTAGGACCATTCCCGGTATTGATATCAAGCTGACCAGTTGGTAGTTACCTGGGTCTTCCTTTCCCCCACTTTTGAAGATGGGGACAACATTTGTCCGCCTCCACTCAGCAGGGACCTCACCTATTCTCCCAAAATTCTCAAAGATTATAGACAGAAGCTCTGAGATTATATCTGTAAGCTCCTTTAGTGCCCTTGGGTGCAGTTCATCAGGCCCTGGAGATTTGAATTCATTTAAAATAGCTAGGTGTTCCCTTACCGCCTCTTTTTCCTATCTTGGCCTGCAGTTCCTTCCCTGCATCATTTATTCTGTTATCACCAGGTCAGGCACTGCTTTCCTTCTCATTGAAGACAGGGGCAAAGTAGGTGTTGAGCAGTTCCACCTCCTCTGTCCCCCAAGAGTATTCCTCTGTCTTCTCCAAGCAAAGGACCTACTACTTGCTTGTTCTTCCTCTTGCTTTGAACAGAGTTGAATAAACCTTTCTTATTATTTTTAACCTCTCTTGCAAGTCTGAGCTCATTCTGAGTTTTGGCCCACCTGACCTGCACTGATTTTATTCTACTCTAGTTGCTTGAAAAAGAAACATGGGGGAAAGTACATATCTGATGCACTTTTAGAAAGTACACAATGCTATTTCAGTTGTAACGCTGGCAGAAAACACTCCAGAGGTGCTAATGAAACTTACTACAAACCTAACTTATTGTAGATGGGCATTTTGCGAGAAGTCATATTAAGTCAGTAGGAAAGAAAAACTGCAAGTGATCAAAGTCAAAAACTATTATAAAAGTATGGAAGAACTGCACTAGTCTGCCTTATTTTATGTATGGTGTGGTGTTTTTTTTGTTTTGTTTTTTTAAAGAAAGCTTTACATTCATTTGATTCATTCATTCACAGGTGCCTCTGATGACAACTTCAAAGTTATGGCAAGTAGTGTTATAAGCACCTACTTTCTCCCACCATGAAGTGTGGTTTAAAATATACATATTAGAAACTCAAATCCACTCCAGAAGACAAGGTCATCAGAGTGCGGCAGTAGCAACATGACAATGGAACTCTCTTTTCATATAGCTGGATGGTGGTGATGATAATGCTGCTCTTACAACCAAACTTAGATCAGGCTGTGACCTGGCAGTGGGTCCTGACCCACCAGTTGAAGACCAATGAACCAAACTACCAAAACCAATAGTTTCACTATCAAAAACATATTTTTAAGAGGCTGAGTTTCTCACCAGCCCCACTTCCAAAAATGCACAAGTTGAAAGAAAGGGAAGAACTGGGTAAATCATGTCAAAGTTTCATGACTTACCTCTAGCAGCTCTGAGACAATAGGAAGGACTTCGGGATTACAGATATCTATGGAATCATCTCGGTAGGTTTTCTTCTTGTAACAGATGTTACCCAAGTGTAGTATTGCAGACAAAATGGAAAAAATCCTATGGGCATAAAACAACACATTTTCTCTTTCTTTTTCTTCACAGTAAATGCAAGTTTACCAACAGTTCACTACATATTGGGCTCTGTGATTTTGTATGCCAGACCTACTAAGCAATATTTCAATATACTAGCATATTGTCATATATAACGTGTTGCATTAATCAGCAATTAGGCAAATATATTCAGTACACACACAATTTTCTTGGTTTACAAGTGTACAGGCCTTGTATCTTTTTTCAGGTTGTGCAGTCTTTCTTACAAATAAGTTACATTTGTTGTGAGACATTAATGCTTGGTACAGTATAAGGTTGGGGAAGAAGAGTGGGGAGAGGAGGGGTGGGGTGGTGAAGCTTATATTATTTTGTGTAGTGTATGTGTGGGGTTTTGTGTCTGCGTCAACTGGGTAGGTTCTCTTTCTATTTGTTTATTACATTTCCTTGGTAGTGAGAGGTATTGGGGGCAGGGTGTGGTTGGTTGCCTGTGGTTGTCTGCATTGGGGCTTGTTTGCGTTTGTGAGGGGGGAGGGCTTGTTGGGTCAGGTAAGCCAGACTGATTCGTATGCTGTCGGTGGATTCTTGTTGTTGTCTTGTTGGGCTGTGTATGTGATAAAGAGGAGCCATACTGGAGTGAAGGTGTCCTCTTCTATTTGTCCCCGTGTCAGTTTCAGTTTATTGGTTGGCTTTTCTAGTAAAGCCGATTCCCATAAAATTTGAACCATTGGTCCATGTTTACTCCTGACAGGTCTCTCCAATGTCTGGCTATGAGGCATAAATATTTAAAAAATAAAGGGATAAATGATACGAAAACAAACAAAATGTTATTAAGCAAATCTGTTCTGAATGTTTCTGTGGTCATTTAGCAACCTATTGATTTAGTGACATGTACAAGTAACCATTTAGCAAGCCATCTAAGTTTAGCTATATAATATGTATTGGGTTCTGTGTTTGGGATCTTTAGCCTACTCAATCCCAGTGAATCAAAGCAGGCTACAAAAATAAAGTTGTTAATAAACAAAGCAATAGTGATTCATACAGAGTCCTGTTGGAGCTTATTCACACTAACATTTTTGAAACAGTAATGGCACTGGCTGACTTCAATAGCTTTCGCTCCTAAAAGCCCTCTGACAGATGCACAGTATTATGACTGCAACTCATTCAATCATGTAAAAACTTCAGAAAGTGTTGGCTGAGCATCAACCAAATACACATGCTGCAGCATTCACAACACCAATCCATGACTTAATAATGCGCTGTTATAAGGAACATCAACTTACTGTTTGCGAGTCTTGGGAAGGAAGCCCACCATCTCCATAGCTAGCTGCAAACGCTCAAAGTCATGCTTCAGATCTTCCCCTTCAACAGAGAAGCAATCCTATTGAGGCCAAATATGAGGAGCAATTATTAGACGAGATGGGCATCAAGAAGGAGAGGCAGGAACCACCCATGCAAACGTTATGCAAAAGACAGTGGAGAAAAAGCTGCCTGCACCACTCCCCACCACCAAAGGCGAATTCAAAAATGACCTCGTTCTTTGGACAGTAAATGTAGCCTAGGCCCTCCATCACTGCAAAATAATCAAGTTCCACTCTACAGAGAGCATGATCTACATTTTAAAATAGAATGCTGTCTGCATTCATGGATTATATTTGTGTAAAGATGAATAAATTGATTTTTGAGTTCTGTAAAATTACTTGACAAACCTGCAGGAAAAATCTTCCATCTGTTCACAAATACCCAAACATTTTGTTCTGCTTACAAAACAAGAGTTCATTTTCACTCCCTCTTTGAACAATTATTATTCCCAAATATAGAATTTAATCCCTCAATATTATTTTCCAAATATGACATAAGTTATTGTTTTTATGGTCTCAACAATTCTGCAGTCTGAGTCTACAAGAGAGCAGCAAGCAGCTCAAAAGTGATTGAGATTCCTCTCTATGTGACAAGAACGCATGTCAGAGTTGATTGCTTAGGGAACAGGTGAAAAAGAGGATCCAGTTCTTTGGGCACCAGAAGGAAGCTCTTTGAATATGTGAGAGGATATAGGAAGTGGGAGTCCTAACCAGGAATGGCTGGGACAGTAGGGTACAGGTAGGAAAAGGGGGCAAGTGGAAATCTATATAGGGACAGCTTCTATGTGTGTGGAAACAGCAAATTAAATATTAGCAGAATAGCATCAACATATTGGAGAGTGGATTAGCAGTAATAGCAGCATTTACTAACACAGTATTAACCTCTCAAGTGTAGCCACTTTAATTTATCAGTGTCTGAAAGTTTCAGTGTAGTCTGCTATACCAAAAAGTTCAACTGCTCAAGATGGGCAAGTATCCTACATCACTCTGCTTAAGTAAGCTATTACCAATATGTTCATAATAGCTTCAGGCAAGCTATGGGAGAATATTCAAACTATGTTTTCTGCAATTAATCTGTCAACTCGACAAATCTAAGTCATTGGTCCTCTACGCTGCTTAGAGATGTCTGTAAATTAAGCAGTACATAAATTATCAAAATAAATAAAAGAGACAGGAAATAAACATTCACATGAAATAAATATTCAAGATTTTTGCTACACTATTGAAACATTTTGTACTTACAGCTTTTT
The DNA here is from genome assembly GCF_965207765.1 of Zootoca vivipara. Classification (NCBI taxonomy): domain Eukaryota; kingdom Metazoa; phylum Chordata; class Lepidosauria; order Squamata; family Lacertidae; genus Zootoca; species Zootoca vivipara. Next base: position 10,574,695 of record NC_142596.1, read on the forward strand.
TTCTGAGTGGGAGGAATAAAGCAATAAAACTAATGGAAATTAAGTAAATTTAAAATGCCTAAATCTCATTTGTGAACCTTCTTACAATCAAACATAACACTCAAGAATAAATTTCCCTGAATGATATTAAGGGGGAAATAGTAAATCCATGTTAGAATTGTTAACATGCAATTAGAATAGCCATGCTCTCTGGGGTAAGATTTAACATGGGGTGATATCAAGACAGACAAAACCCACAATTTAAATACAATAATCTGACTTCACACAAGGGTGGGGAGACCCTTTCCCTTTTTTTGTCATTGCAAACAAGCATTGAAGTAAACCTCTTCCTTTCAGATGACACTTTTACTGAACTTTTAACTAAATTGCTTGATTTTTTTATTTAAAAAAATCCGTAATTGCCCATGGAATAATCTGGTGTAGACCATGAAAAAAAAATCCGTAATCGCCCATGGAATAATCTGGTGTAGACCATGAAAACTGAAGAGATTACCCTAGTTTAATGAATTGATAATCATTATATTTGTGGTTTTAAAAAAAACCCAGAACATGCTATATCAAAAATTATCCTGAATCGTTTAATCCAGGCAAAAGCTTCATTCATTGCATACTCTCTCTCTTTATATATATATCTATAGTAGAATATAGCTTTATCATGTATATATTATGCTTTTTACAGTGTCTCATATCATCCAACTACTTAATAAAACCTATCAAAATAACCCTATACAAAAATTATACACATAAAAAAGGTATACAACCACAAGTAATCTACCAAACCAATGAGGACACAGAAATTGTGTTGCCAGTAATCAAATGGAAATGGTTTTGTATTTGCCCTACAATTTGGTGCAAAGCCAGAGTGAGTGAAATGTCTGTCACCAGTAACCCAGAATGGATGGATGTACTTGTACTGACCGGCTCAGACTCATAGTAACAGTCATCCCAGCTCTGTTTGGGGGGTTTCTTTGTCATCTGAAAGTAAGGCAGATTGGGTAAATAGCATTCCAAATCCCATGCCACTATCTCTTCCCACTTTTACAGACAGGAAGTTAAGCATTTATTTAAAATCATTAAGCTACAAGCATTCCCATTTTAGAAAATGATGGCTAGGACCTGTCTTCTCCATTTCTCCTTACCTTATGAAATCTGATATGAGAATGCACATACATCATGCTATGTTACAAAAGAAGCCTATCGAACCTTACAATTAAACTTAGAAATCCTCTTCTATGGGCTGCAAAACACTGCAGCTATGCTCAGTAAGTTTGGATCTAACAATGCTATTTCCAAGGTGGCAGTTCTAGCTGTTTGAGGATGGAATGTTCAAAAGGGCTTCATTTGGTCAAGTGTTGTTAGTACTATCCTCCAGACTGAGGCCGTGCAATGTTAATGTGTTCAGTGTGTACATCCAGAAGTTCTCCCTCCTTGTTATCATTATAGGATGTTACACACTCCTCATATTTCCTCAACCTGCAGGATAGTACCTTTGCTTCAGCAAAGGAAGCCCTTCTGAACATTCAATCCTCAAAGCGCTAGAACTGCCACACTATATTTTCATTTTTTATCAGAACTGCTTATGAAGGCCGAACCTGGAACATTTTGCCACATAAATAAAAATTATTTTGTTAACCACAGTAACAGATATATTATTTTAATGATTAACCAAATTATAAAAGAAATCTACAGCAAGCTTGTGCGAAATGTTGCTTGATGTTTTATAACTAGCTATACATAAAAAAGAAGGAATAATCCAGCTTCTGCTATATAAAGAGGGATATGTTTTCGCTCCTCAGTCAGAATAATATTTTTTTTCCTTTTAAATAGCTAAACCTTTTGCAATGATCCCACATGATCTCAAGCTTGAAGATCCATGTTGCTTTGGCATTATATGAACACTATATATTTTCAGCCTTATATTTAGGATTCAGCCTTAAACACTGTACAGTATTGGGAAATTCTAATGGAGCACTGGCAGAGAGTGTCCTGCCATCACCGTAACTATTCCTCCCTTCTGCCATCTCTGTTCTATTGCATCAGCTACCCTTCTGTCCTGAAGGAAACAAATTATATAAGTGCTATGGCGTATTAGTATAAGATGTAGTACCTCCCCCAATCATTTCAATTCTTTAACCATAGTTGGAATTAATGGACTTGGGTTAGCCTTATTTGTTAAAGTACAAACAGATCATGCTATCAGGAAGGATGGCAAAATCATGCAACATTTGTAAATGGATTTGTCTCTTCTTGAGTAGAAATATCATAATATGGTTTTCCAGATGAATGTTATAAGTTGTTTATTAATTAAAAAAGCATTTGTGTTCTTTAGTAAAACTGCAATCCAAAAAACACATTATATTTTCTACAGGCCACTTAAGGCAAGAAAAAAATGCTTTGAAAACACTGTTTCTTACTTAGTTCCATTCTCCAAACCTACAAATTTATTGTGCTAGGACATCCATGCACAGGTAACAATAAAATTAATTTTAAAGCATCAGCACCAGAACAGTGGTTCATTGCTCTAGGGACAAAAATATACATTCAGTTAAAAACTGCTTGGTATATTCCCACCTGATTAAGATAATGATATTCATCAGGCTGTTTAAGATGAAATGCTGATTTCTCTTCTTCACTTGCTCCTGCCAGAAGGTAATAAAATACATGGTAGTTCCTGGCAACAAATAAAAATTGTGTTAAAAGTCCCATCACCATCAATACAAAAATGTTAGCAAGAATCATTGGAAGTATGAATAATACTAGTATTATTATTTTTTGACAAATCAAATACACAGACATCCAGTTTGCATGTAATGCTAAATCAAATGATGGCTTAGCAAGAACATTGTTTGGCTTCACATTTTATGTAGCTCTCCCCAAATAAACCATGAGTTATAAAACATAGGGCAAATCTTTCTTACAGCTCCACTCCGGAAGCCTACAACTGGAAGCTAAGCTGATGAAAAACTAACCATTGGTAATTTACTGTTTGGTTTGCATGGCATAGCGAGCCAAACTATGGCTTAATGGGATTGTACAAATGTATGAGTTCATAGCTGCTCTCGTCCTTTTTCTTCCTCTAAGCCTGAGTTTCAAGACAGGAATAGTGTTGTATGAGCAAATTCTCAAACCCAGGGCATGAACTGCTGTCAGTATTAATCATGACAGATTTATCTAACATCATATATATCAAGACACAAAATACATGCATATAAAACTTAGAAATAAGTATAACTACTTTATTTTAATAATTATTTTGGTTTACCTTTCTTTATCCCTGCCCCCTTCCCAGCAGTACTTTAGATTCAGTACTGACCTCTCATTATGTTCCTGATAGACAAGCCTTGACTTTTCCAGTAGATATTTTTCAACATAAGCTCTAGAGGAAACAAGAATATTAGTTAAGCCTGAGAATAGTTTGACCCATAGACTGGAGATTGCATTCCAAAAATGCAGTATAGAATGCTCCTGTTCAAATTCCCAGTCAGCTATGCTATTTTCCAATGTGACCCATTACCCCTCCCACCTATAATACCACCTCCCATCCAAAACATTCAGCATGCTCAGTCCTCAACTGGACTGTTTTTGCCCTTCCCTTTAGTTTTTAATCTCCATTTTTTGTACTTCTGTAAACCTTAGGGTTTTCCTCAAAACTGATAATACCACCCTCTTCTGCATGGATGGTACCATTATGGCTATATAACAATCAATTCTTAGAAAAGGAATGCTATTATCCTATATAATAAAGTCCAAGTTGTCCCGTGTGTCCCTGGGGTACTGCGCATGTACCCCAGAGACACAGGGATTGGACGGAGAGACTGCACGCGCGCACTCTCTCCCCCCCGCCTCCTCCAACCGCCGCTCCCGGCCAGAACGTCAGGGAAGCGAGGGTGGAGGCCGGCGGAGACCTCCTCCTCACAACCCTCCCTGGCCCGTGAGAGGAGCGGCGGGAGGCCGCGAAGCAGCGGCGGCAAAGTAGGGGTTTGTGTCCCGCTCCCTTCCTGTCGGCGGCTGCGGGAGAGGAAGGAAGGAGAAAGCAGCGCTTTCTCCTCCTCCGTTCCTGTCCCGCAGCCGCCGACAGCAAGGACAGGTCCCAGGGTTCGGAGAAGCGCTGCGCAAGCGCTTCTCCGAATCCTGGGATGTCTCCTTGCTGTCGGCGACTGCAGGAGAGGAACGGAGAGGAACCCCAGGATGTTCTAGTGCCCGTTATTGAACGGGCTGAAATACACTAGTATTATATATGATCTGCAGCCTTGTCAACTACGCATATAGCAACAGATAATACCTCACAATACTGGCTTGAAGTGATCACTGGAATATAGCACTCATTTCTACCATGATAGCAGGTTTTGCTGCAAGAAGCAAAGCTATTTTTTGTGTTATGTTGAAGAAACGAGGGCAAACGGTTGTAGGAATGGGTACTCTGAAGATCATTTGTGGGACCAAGGGATAAAATACTTGCTCTTTTTAAATACAGTATATCTTTCAGAAATAACAAAGTAAAGAAACTAGTCTCCAACCTAGATTGTTGCAGAACACTATCTCACCTCCCTTATCACAATCACATAACTGGAAAGAATGTTTCCAGAAAGATTCTTCTACAAGCTCATATTATACTGCTAATTTCCATTGTTCCATCTCTGTTCTGCTCAGCCCATTAAAACAAAAATCAACCTTCTTATCAGAGAGAACGTGTATTAGGTTAATCCTGTACACACACAAAAAAAACCCCCCACCTTTGCAGCCTCTGCAGTAATATTTATGTGTCTATAGATCAATGTTACTGCATTAATATGGGAGAGAATATCTTAATTGTGTAAGGTAATCCAATTCTTATGAAGCTGGCATTTTGATATACAGTGGTACCTCGGGTTACAAACGCTTCAGGTTACAAACGCTTCAGGTTACAGACTCTGCTAACCCAGAAATAGTACCTCGGGTTAAGAACTTTGCTTCAGGATGAGAACAGAAATCGTGCTCCGGCGGCGCAGCAGAAGCAGAAGGCCCCATTAGCTAAAGTGGTGCTTCAGGTTAAGAACAGTTTCAGGTTAAGAACGGACCTCCAGAACGAATTAAGCTCTTAACCAAAGGTACCACTGTATTCAGAAGATGTTGGAAAACAAGGCCTAAATTGCGATAAGCTTATTGTTTTGAAACATCCATAGTGAAAAACAAGATGAGAAAAGTAAGGAAACTCTCAAAACTAAGCTAGATCCTGACTTAAAATAATTACTTGATTGTTGGCACTCACTAGAATGACCATGTTGATCACTCTCATGTGTGTTGTTACTTAATGGATGATGACAAAATTTGGATTCGTTTCCCTTTTCTTTGCTTGACAACAGTTGCTCATGAACAGTAGTTTTATTGCCCAACGGGAAATATGTAAAGTAATACTCATGATTGCTTAGGATTACTAACAGACATGAGGGAATGAAATATGTGCTTTGCAGAAGGATTGGTAGAAGCAAACGTTTCTTGAATACAAGCACCCGTCAAAAAAAACCTAAATAAATCTCAAGCCCAGTGAAAAGCATTTCTTTGTCAACTCAATAAATATATTATGAACCAAAAAAAAGGTCTGATACTTATAACTTCCTTAAGAGTCGAAATTACGGCACTACAACTTCTCATGGTACTGAAGATAAGCATCTATGGAGTCATCTTCACATCTCAACAAATGCAAGTTGGGAGTCCTAACTATACACATTTGATAGTGCTTGATGTGATAGCAGAAGAGTTATTGTTATACACATGACTCTCCCCAACACAAGTGTGTATCCATCAAAATAGGATATTTACATCTTGCCCCTTTTAAAATTCCTTCCTACTCAGTCAAATAAGAAAAATATCACAGACTAACATACATTATAAAAACTGATAGCATGACTCTTTACTGGGCAATCACTGACAAGGAAAAGCAACACCACATTTTAAACAAGGAAGAACTGAGACAAAAGGAAACACTGCCCTTCCTTTTATAGCCTTAGTCAAGAAAGCAGAGCTTAATTAAACGGAACTAAAAGATTCCAAATAGCTCAGCTGCAGCACATACATCAGATTGGACAAAGCCATTCAGAAACTGAAAATCTACAGTCCCAAAATAATAGGATGCATCAGGCTGTTCCAGAAGCCTTCTAGCTTCAACAATTCTCAGACTTTACAGACTGATAGGGCTCCAAGTCAGGCAAACACAGGACGCGAGACATTAAAATATAGAGTACAACAGCTGTAGCTTAGAACAGACTTTCATTTCTCACATTAATAGACTAGATTCAAATTGTTTATTAAAAGCAAGAATGGAAACAATCCCGAGCAATTTGGTCCCTGGTTTAAGTGCAAATCTCTTAAATTGGTGCTTCTTTTGCTTTTGATTGAGCGAGTGGTTGCTGAACAACTCCAGACACGCCTGGAAGAAGCGGACCATTTGGATCCCTTCCAGTCGGGATTCAGGCCTCATCATGGGACTGAAACTGCCTTGGTCACACTGGTTGATGATCTTTGGCGGGCTAGGGACAAAGGTGAGTTGTTTCCTGGTTCTCTGCTGGATCTCTCAGCGGCTTTTGACACCATCAACCATAACATCCTTCTAGACCATCTAGAGGGGTTGGGAGCTGGGGGCACTGTCATACAGTGGTTCCGCTCCTTCCTCCTGGGCCGCGTTCAGAAAGTGGTGGGGGGGAGATGAGTGTTCGGACCCCTGGGCTCTCACTTGTGGGGTGCCTCAGGGCTCTGCCCTCTCCCCCATGTTTTTTAACATCTGCATGCAGCCGCTGGGAGAGATCATCAGGGAGTTTCGGCTGGGTGTTCATCAGTATGCGGACGATACCCAGCTCTACCTCTCTTTCAAATCAGAGCCAGTGAAGGCGGTGAAGGTCCTGTGTGAGTGTCTGGAGGTGGTTGGAGGATGGATGCCGGCTAACAGATTGAGGTTGAATCTTGACAAGACAGAAGTACTGTTTGTGGGGGGCAGGAGGTGGGCAGGTGTGGAGGACTCCCTGGTCCTGAATGGGGTAACTGTGCCCCTGAAGGACCAGGTGTGCAGCCTGGGAGTCATTTTGGACTCACAGCTGTCCATGGAGGCGCAGGTCAATTCTGTGTCCAGGGCAGCTGTCTATCAGCTCCATCTGGTACACAGGCTGAGACCCTACCTGCCTGCAGACTGTCTCGCCAGAGTGGTGCATGCTCTGGTTATCTCCCACTTGGACTACTGCAATGCGCTCTACGTGGGCCTACCTTTGAAGGTGACCCGGAAACTACAACTAATCCAGAATGCAGCAGCTAGACTGGTGACTGGGAGCGGCCGCCAAGACCACATAACACCGGCCTTGAAAGATCTACATTGGCTCCCAGTACGTTTCCGAGCACAGTTCAAAGTGTTGGTGCTGACCTTTAAAGCCCTAAATGGCCTCGGTCCAGTATAGCTGAAAGAGCGTCTCCACCCCCATCGTTCTGCCCGGACACTGAGATCCAGTACCGAGGGCCTTCTGGCGGTTCCCTCGTTGCGAGAAGCCAAGTTGCAGGGAAGCAGGCAGAGGGCATTCTCGGTGGTGGCGCCCGCCCTGTGGAATGCCCTCCCATCAGATGTCAAAGAAAAAAACAGCTACCAGATTTTTAGAAGACATCTGAAGGCAGCCCTGTTTAGGGAGGCTTTTAATGTTTAATAGATTATTTTATTTCATTTTTCTGTTGTAAGCCGCCCAGAGTGGCTGGGGAAACCCAGCCAGATGGGCGGGGTATAAATAATAAATTATTATTATTATTATTATTATTATTATTATTATTATTATTATTATAAAATTCAAGCTGAAAGTGGGCAACGGACTTTGTTCAGCAATTTCTTGTATCAGAAAATAAAGAGAATGCAAGTTTTAGAGGTTTAGCATTTGTAACTCCCTTGTGATTATACAGTAACAGTGTTATAGTTAAAAAAATGTGGGAAGTTAAAGCTTCCTTAACAGAATATACCTGTGTCAAGTCAATTATTTGGCACAGACAAGTAACTGGGAACAGATTTACATGGGATGTTTAACATTCCCATCAGGCATCAAATACCAACAGCTGCAACCCATCCATGCTTAAAGTTCCTTAAGTCACTGCTCATTGCTACTTACCCACGGACAGTGCCAGTCTCCTGATAATTCACTTGGATAAACTTGCCAAAGCGACTTGAGTTGTTATTGTGTGCTGTCTTTGCATTCCCAAATGCCTGCCGAAATAAAGAGATATAAAATAACTGAGAAATGGCTCAACAATTTGAACATCCTAGACTTGCTTTTAATATGTGGCTTCCAGTATGAAATTAGAGGGGGGTAATTAAAAATAATAATATAAAAATTCAGATAATACTAATTTTAAACTTTCATTCTTTGGTAGAAAGGCAGCACATACATTTTTATTCTAATACCTTAAATTGCACTCATAAGGGTACATCTGCCCAAAACAAAATCAGTGCTTAAAACAGTAGGCTGTGGGAGAAAGCCACTTCCGCGCCTGCGACGGAGGTGGGGTTGTGGGCTGCCCGACTGTACCATCGCGTAGGGGCTGCAAGCTCAGCCCCTACGCAATGGTAGGTTCCCGCCTGCGTCACCCCCCGACCAGCCAATGAGGTCGGTCGGGGCGGGGCCACCAACTTTAAGCACTCTGCAGGCGGGAAAAGCTCCCTCTTTTGTCCCTCTTCGCCGGAGCGAACAATTCACGCCTCGGATCATCGTTTTCGCTGGCCTCCGTTCCCCCGCTAGCGTTCCTTGCCTTTGTTGGGATCACCGCTGCTGCCACTTGCTCCCGCTTCGCTCTTTGCCACTAATAACGCGGTATCGTATTGTTATGTGGCTGTGCGCTCTCCACTGCCCACCTGGGAAATGGGTTGCAAAGTTTTGGAAAAGGGGCATTTTTGCTGGGTTTTTAAAAGGGCCGCGATTGTTACCCCCAATCAGCTGGGAGGCGGGTCCTCGTTACTGTAGGGGAGCGTGTTCTGCATGGAGCGTGCGTGGGGGGCGAATTTCAGAGCTCTCCCCTCTGTGGGTGTGCAGGCTTGGTGGCTGCCCCCTTTTTTATATTGCAGTGCTCGGGTAAAAGTTCTGTTGTTTACAGGCTCGTTCTCTTATCTAACCTTTCCGATCGGCTGTTAATCCCCTCCGACAGTGCTCCCCTTCCCTTTCCTGCAGAGTGTCTGACTGGGCTGCTGAGATTTCAGCTTCTTTCCCTCCCCCCAAGCTCCCTTTAATTGCATGATTGTGCTTGATTATCTTTAATGCTTGGTTTATATTTTTTCAGCATTACTGAGCACTGCAGCTAGCTCCTGCCTGTGCTTGCTGCCCATAGCTTCCCTTCCTAACCCACCTTTCCCCCCAACTCATTCATCCGCTGCTGCCTTTCAGCCTCTTTGGGAGCCCTCTTCTTAATTCCCCCATCGTTTCCTTTAATTCCTGCGTTCAGTTTATTTACTCCCGGGCGCTGGAGCATGGTTCCTGGTGTTTGTATCGTTGTCATGGTTACAACTCCTTGCCGGTCTCCATTTTAAGTGTGGCCACGTGGCCTGGCAGCAGCGGCCATCTTAGGAGAGGCACGCACTGTCCCTCCAGTACTGCAGGGCTGTTTGGGGATTACTAATAACAAATTGCAATTAAAGAAGCTGCAATCTACAAGCGGGCTTTGCCTTCAGTTCATTTGCTTATTGGCAAGTTTTGCATGCCCGTTGGAAGTAAGAAGGGATTTATTTTCATGTTCCCCTTTACTATCTTTACACTTATCTCACAACCCCCACCCCCGCATTTTCTGCAGCTATAACTTTGAGGCAGAGGGGTCGTTAGGACCGGCACTTTCCACTCTGCCTTTCTGGTGGCTTCGTGAGCCTTTAATTGCTCTATTTTCGAGGGCTGCAACCTTGTTGCTGCACCAGAGGATGCCTTTTCTCTCTGGGCATTTTCCGAGCCAGCAGCGGTAGTTGTAACAATGTTACATTGTCCCCGTAACTCAGCAGGCTACTTCATTGCTACTTTGTGTTTCTCTTATCTGTGACTGCTACAAGTGTTATGCTGCTGAAAGTTTGCAAGCTGTGGTTGTGAAACGTAGACAGCAGGCTGCTATAGATTTATAGCTAGCATCCTAGACTTGCTTTTAATATGTGGCTTCCAGTATGAAATTAGAGGGGGGTAATTAAAAATAATAATATAAAAATTCAGATAATACTAATTTTAAACTTTCATTCTTTGGTAGAAAGGCAGCACATACATTTTTATTCTAATACCTTAAATTGCACTCATAAGGGTACATCTGCCCAAAACAAAATCAGTGCTTAAAACAGTAGGCTGTGGGAGAATCATTTAATCTGAGTCTACACTTCTATGTAATTCACCCTTCTGTTCAATATTGCATAGGAATAAAATTACTGCCGCCCACAGAGTTTTATCATTTTGTCAGTTATTTATTGAAATTTAAAGAGTAAAATATTCACTTTTCCAGAATTCAATATTTTGCCTTACTAACATGCTTACTGGTTGTCCATAAAAATTCCAGTACGCATCTGATTTTGAACTGTACAGGGTGAAACACAGTGCAAAGAGGATTTTACTGTTACAGCAAGCTAATGAACAACTGGTTTTTAAGATTGTTAAATCCATGCCTGCAAATTGACAAGGTTCGTGACTGGAGTTATATACCAGACTAAAAGCTTGGTTGTAGATTATTTGAAGTTCATTTATTTATTTACTAATATCTCTAAACAGCTTACATTAAAGGAACTCAAACTAGTAAAGGTAAAATAAATACCAAAACAGTTTAAAACAGAAACCAACATCACAGATAACACAGCAGAAAGGTACAGTACAGGGAAAGCCTGGGAAAACAAGGGAAGCACTCAACAGTCAGCAGCTCTCAGATAATTGGGAGGGGGGCATTCCAGAAGGCAGTCATCACCACTGTTTGAGTCTGTTTTCTCGTATATAAGCCATAAGCCAAAATTCATCCACATAAGCTACTGAATGTTATGAACAATACTCAGTCATGTATCTTCAAATATCCTAGTGGCCATTCCTAATGAAACTGTAAATCAAATACTACCTATGCAACAAATTAGTTTAAAACTTTTGTTTCCAAGGCTTCCCTTTAACAAGATGCCCTCTGTTATTTGATCAGGATGCTTCCATTGCCAGTAGGCATCCCAGCAGACCAGGGGCCACAATACAATAGATTTAGAATTGTCTAAATTTTTCAAATAGCATGCCTTGCGCCACTCAGTGCCTAACAATGCCAGCTCCTCAGATTGAGGTACCAAGGACAGCAGCTGTGAAAATGCTAACTGTAATAACTCTAACTCTATATTGTACAGTATGCGGGCAAGAATCAGAAAGCATGCCAACCCAAATTTTTACTAAGGCTACTCTTACAGCAATAGCAACTGATTCTATCACAATTATGTGCCATATGAATAGAATACTGTGTAGTTCTAAATGGGTGCATATATTTGGCAGTGAATGGAAACCCAAACAATATTTTTAAAGTATCAAAATGAGATTATAATATAAAAATCTTGTAGATGACATCACATCTGATATCCTAGAGATTTGTGTACTTATTAACTGCAGTAGGAGAATGGTGACATCTTGTTATGAACTTTCCACTCAAAAGATGGTACATTATTACAGGGTGCAACACCAGGGCATCCCATGGGTTGAGAAAATAGATCAGTCCTCAAACATTTAGGTTTGATACCATTATTATTTTGTGGTATAGTTCTTTATTACTTTAGTAATATTAAATGGTTAAAAACCACCCTAAGCAGCATGATTACAGTTGGATAGGATATAAAAAGTTCTTTTAACTTCTATTTGTTGAATGTGGTAGATGTAAGCTAAAATCCAAGGCAGCATATTTAAAACCAAAATACCAAGACAGAGTTTAATTTGGCAACAGTAACATGCTCATTAAATGGATGTTTACTAAGCACCTCTTCTCTCCACCCCTAGAAATGTACATAGAAAATGCAACTCCACTGTAAAAAGATGACAAGTGACAACATGCCTGACATAAAAGATATTTCCTCTTAAAGGTTTGGAATGATAACATAAAAGAGACCCCAGAACACAAATACAGCTGTAGTCAACAGACCCAGTTTTAATCCATTTGTTGTTATCACTTTTGATAGGCACACTGGCTAGAACTTCAAATACAATGGAATCAACAACACAAGCAGATTATGCAGAGGAATATTTAGAATGAGGATAATTAAAATATATATATAATGTACAGTTCAAAGCTTTTAAAACAAGTTTCAAATCTTATGGAAAGTCAGAGAACGTCTTACTCATGATACAATAGCACTAAAGCAAATCAGTTATTATTTTTCCACATTTTTTCTTATCTACACATGTTTATATTATGCCTTGTACTTGCAAGGCTGGCTCATAATAATATTCTTGGTTGTTAATTAGAGCTGAGAGAAGATGGACTGAACATCAAAGAACCTTGATTAAAGGAATATGGAGAAATTAAGGAGTGAGAGAAGAGAGTTAGACACATCTAAGCACCTGGCGTGCTCTGGTCCATGGGGTCACGAAGAGTCGGACACGACTAAACAACAACAAAGCACCTTTATGCTCAACTGGTCTGAGCAATAGAAAACCCTAGTGGGAATATCAAGAAATGGAATGGAGGAGGCACATGATCCCTCTCCCCCACTACTTGCCTTATATCAAGAAACAAACACTTGGGGTACTATTTGAATTCTAGGTCCTCAAGCTGTATCATTCTGTCCTGGAGTCAGATCAACTCTGCCACAGGAAGCCACATAAAACTGAGTGGCCACTTGGTGTTCCTGAGCATGGGTTGCTGTCACTACAATTGTGGGAAACAATCCAGCTAGAGTTCTTGGACTGCTTAAGCAGAAGCAGTTCTATTCTCTGTCTAAAATGGCATATTTGATGTGCTATTAAGTGTTGATTACAAAATTGTATCCATTGCTTTGTCATAACCTGCCCTGTGACCTTATAGGGAAGGGTAGAAAAGAAATCCTACAAACAAAAATATATGCTGTACTGTAGCAGCAACATCTATACGTCTCCAAGTAAAGAGCATGATCAATCTGATATTGCACTTTATTACTCCAATAAATTTGCAATAAATTTTATTTTTAATTTTTCTTTGTTTGCCTTCTCTATTTTTAATAAACTTAGTTTCAATATATGCCACTTTCCAGCCTTTAACCACCAACCAATAGACAGTGGCATGAAACATTCCCATTTTGAGTTAATAACCATTTTGGTCACTGTAAATGTATGAATTGTCATTTTTAAATCTTCAAAGGAAACCTATCTGGCCTCTTCTCTGACAGCATTCTGTCCACATGCCAATACAATACATTCTTACAGTAAAGGGCTTTGACTGATTGCTGATGGAGATTCTACATTGCAGGCAGTATCATACTTGTAGTTAGAATGGCTCATTTGCTGCTCTTAGTTCTTATGACTGCATAAATTGCTGCTGAATTTACTCTATGTTTAGCTCACTGCTGATGTTATTGTTGTATAATAATCATTTCCCATCCCACATGCCTTAGTATGACAGCTGTTTGTTTAGTTGTCATTTTTAATAGTATACAGTGTATCAGGTGCTGTTGAGAAGAAAAGAAATGTATGCACATAAAACATGTTTACTGGACAGGAAGAAACAGCATATGAAATTGCCCTCAAAATGTTAGACACCGCAAATCACAGTTGATCACCACTGGCTCTTGAGTAAATATAAAGGGTAAAGGGACCCCTGACCTTTAGGTCCAGGCGCAGATGACTCTGGGGTTGCAGCGCTCATCTCGCTTTACAGGCGAAGGGAGCCAGCGTACAGCTTCCGTGTCATGTGGCCAGCATGACTAAGCCACTTCTGGCGAACCAGAGCAGCACACGGAAACGCTGTTTACCTTCCTGCCGGAGCGGTACCTATTTATCTACTTGCACTTTGACGTGCTTTCGAACTGCTAGGTGGGCAGGAGCAGGGACCGAGCAATGGGAGCTCACCCCATCACGGGGATTCGAATCGCCGACCTTCTGATCAGCAAGCCCTAGGCTCTGTGGTTTAACCCACAGTGCCACCCACGTCCTTTGGCTCTTGAGTAGTTAATAGGTTTCTGAGAAATTCTGAGTACCTTTAATTACTGGAATGAATATTAGCTTTGTCACAATACGTATACAGCTCAGGGAATTTCATATGTTAATCCAGTTGATTCATGTAGAGAAAGAATGAGTCTTCTCAGGAAAGAGTTTATTGTCTTTGGCAGATTTCAAATGCCAGTTGTCACAGTGATTGCTTATTGAATGCTTATTGTTTTACCAATGAATAAATGAGTGTTTTCTTCTTTTAGACACTTGGTTTAATCAATCTAAATATAAAAGAGCATTGAAGAAAGTCCATTGCTTCTCCATAAATAGCTGGAACTGACTGAAACAGATGCTACCTACCAGACACTGCATTTTCATATTATTTTGATAGCACAAAGAATTCCCTAAATCCCTAGACAAATGGAAAAGCTTGAGATGCTGAATCAGAGCACTGTCAAGCAAACTGGCTAGGAAGCAGCACAGCTGGAGCTTGGATGACAGAAAGGGAAAGTCCCACCAAAAGTAAATTCATTCTAAAATGTGAGGAAGAGGGCTGTGAAACAGGACTGCATAAAGAAAACTAGTAGAGACCCAGATTAAGGGAGGATCACAACAGGGAGGAAAATGGGCACGGGGCAAAACAGCAGGCTAGAAACAGAGGAGGGGTAAAAGCAACAAAATACTTGGCAAGTGTGACTGGGGCTGGGTAGGAAAATTGCTGACATGAATGGGGGAAGGGGAGAGTGGAAGTGAAGAAAGGAGACGTTCACTCTCAGTTATGATTGAGTATAAGGGAGGGAAATAACGAAGAGCAGATGTCAGAGGAATTTTGCTTAAAAATACATTTTTTGAGCTATCACACCTTCAGACTTCCAAACATTTCCAAGATCCAAAGCAGCTCTTGGCAATTTCCTGGTTAATATCACTGTTGCAGTGTAATGCACCTTAACTGACTTCCAGTAGTAATAAACTAAAATATATTCCCTATGTAGGGAAAGCTCAGAGCGTTTTTTACGTTCTATATGCCATCCTGTGCAACTATTTGCCACTATTAGAAACTCAGGTATGTAAAAGCTAGGAGCTAAATGGATCCTTAAGCCAAGGTTACAGTGGCCAAAACAGAATGTCTAGTTGGGCAAGATGGCTCTAAAGTCTTATTTTTCAATTTATGAACTGACTGTTATGAGTGTTAGGAACTGAGATATGAAAGCTAGGAGCTAAATGGCACCTTAAACCTAGGTTATGCGAACAACAACGGAATGTTTAGGTGCAGTTTTTAATAACAAGAATACAAAGCTGAAAATGAATGAACTGCAGCTAAAATATTATGTTCATTTTTCACATGGTCTAGTCCTTCCCCTGCCCATCCCCCTAATATTCTTAAAAGGGTCTCTTCTCCAGTTTTCAGAGAGTAGCTGGAAGTGGGTAGGCAGAAAAAGGTCCCCCTTTCCTTCCACTCTGCAGTTTAAATCTGAAATACTGCACCCAGATTTCAGAAACTGCTCACCCTAATGAAATTCCCTGTTGCAAAATGTGCCTAGAACAATGGAAGTTTTGAACACTGAATGTGATTATCAGTTAAAGACCTGGCTAGTTCAGATGATAACATTGAGTTAGGTTAAGAACTTTGAGAACTTAAAGAAGAAAAATCACTTTATCCAAGGACAGTCCACATATATATTGGCCTATTCCTACCTCTTTTTCTTAATGGTGACATCGACCATTCATAACGTAGGAATATTCTTCACAAATGTGAGCAAGGCAGTGGGATGGGGAATTAACTATAACGTTGTTCACTGCATCTGCTCAGGCTGCACAGGGAAAAAAACATTTTGATTCCTGAAATTCATTCTGATTGTGCAGATAAAATATAACTGCTAGAATTCTACAGGATCTGGTATTGGTGTGTGAAAACAGTCAATGCACCACCAGATGGAGATGTCAGGCACCATCCTGGCACCCAAGCATCTTCCTTTGGTTGCAAGTCAGATGCAAAATGTGCCTGGCTAATTTCGAACACTGCTGGTGTCCTCCACCAGCCCTTGTGGTGCTGGCTTAAGCCAGGTAAACAAGGCACCGTGCTTTGGGAAGGAGGCATGAAGCTCTGGCAAGGTCCTAGACCTAGAACCACCACCCTGTCTCCTTCCCAAAGTCTGGAAGCAAAGTAAGCAAGATTTGCTACTTTCTAGATTTGTGTCCTGGTTTTGTTTTTTTTACTAGAGTTCGCAAATCAGATTGCAGCATTCATAACATGCAATATATTCATTTAAAACATTTATACTTTAAAAACTCTCTGTGGCAGCTCTCAAAAATGTGGAACTCCCTCCCCGTAGAGGCGTGTTAAACATCTTTATTATATAGTTTTCAGATGCACCTCTGTACCTGAGCCTTTCAAAATTAAGACTTGTGTGGTTGTTATGAGGCCACCTTTGTTGTCTGATGCACACTCTTTGGTTTGTTTTATTGGCTTTTAATACTGTATGATTATATGTTTATAAGTTGCCTGATGGCCTGATGGGTAAGAAATCTCTTAAACAAACAAAACCTTTCATTCCTCTTTACAAAGAGGAGAGAAGCAGTAGAAGGAGCAACTCTGAACTGATCCAGGAGCAAGCGTGCGGTGGCATTATTGCCCACCTCTCACACTCGCCTCCTAAAATTAAGTTTTCGCTTTGTTAAAACACTAACAATAGGAACTGCCAACACATTTGCAGTAATATCAGTGGTTCACTTCTGACCTTTTAGAATTAAGTTTATTTAATTATCTACGGTATTGGGAGGAAAAAACCAGAAGTTTTTTCTAACAAATTTAAGTTCAGAAGTCTCATTTTTCAAGACACATACCACAAACTCGGCCAATTCCAACACTATGTTTCGGAATGCCATGATTCTCAGTGACAAATACACATGATGGACACATATGACGACTATACATGGAAGACATTATAATACAACATAGTCCATAAGGGTTTTCCAGAAAAGATTTGTGAGTAGGATAAAGCATGACTGCCAGATCCTGTCCATAGTTCTTTGGTGTAAAAAATCCATATGGATTTAAAATTCCAAGGTAATGTTTTCCACATGTCTTCACAGAAAAGTTACAAAAGCAGAAGAGCCTTGCATATCGCTATCAGTTGGGGGTGAATGGCTCCAGGCTCCAGGACAGAAGAGTAATCATAAGACATAAATACTTTATAACACACTATGAATGATGGGGTGGGAAGCTGTATTATAAGCTGCAGCAAGACTTTCATCTTACCTCAAGTACTGGTCCAGCTCCAAGAATTATTTGTTCCACTCCACTAGCAAATCCTTTTTGGCTAAGAGCAGTGAGGTGATGAATCAAGAAATTTGTGCTCTGTGTTTTCCCAGACCCACTTTCTCCAGAAATGACTATACACTGGTTCTTCCGACGCTGAAGCATAGCATGGTATGCTACATCAGCTACTGCATAAATGTGGGGCTCCAGCTTTCCAAGCTGATGATTATCATACATTTTTACATACTTAGGGTTGTAAATAGGGAGAAATTTGAATGGATTTATTACTATTAGTATGCTCCCAACGTATGTGTAAATTTTCTCCTGTTTAAAACGATTTCTAAGGTTGTCTAGGAGAGTTCTCTCATTCAAGTCTGGCAAAGCACATAAATCATCGTAGTCTTTGTATTGCGGTTGAGGAAGGAAGCCACGTTCCATCATCCTGCGCCGCTCTTCTGTCACCTGCAACCAGGACTGGAGACTGGCATAATGTATTGACCCATCTAGGTTCTTTTCCCTTAGAAGAAAGCGATAGTCCTCTCCACTCAAGCGGTTCTCTAGGGCCATTCGGGGCCACAACATCATGCGCTGGACAGGGCAGTCTGTGGGGTTGAGGATCCATTCTTCCCCACCAAACTCCTTCACCTCTGCCAAAACGTAGCATTTTGTTTTGTCCAGCTGAAGTTTGTTAATGAGAGAGTCTATCACCTCAGCAGCTGTGGAAGTTTTTCGTGCAATAACTGGACAATAGATGGTCCCTTCAGCAATGTTCCCAGGGTATATGTGTAGTGTGTGTTCGCTGTCCTCAAAGCGTCTTCTTCCTCCAACATCATTTCCACTCATATTGGACTTCTTCCCATCAGTAACAGTAATCCATCTTCAGAATGGTTGAATAATGATCATGGCATCAGCACTACAAAATGAAAGCAAAAATAGTTTATTGATAGGATATTTTCAAACAGAAAGTTTGTTTGTATGTTTTTTGAAAACTTGCAGTCACTTGAGCTTAGTGACAAAGATGAATCCAGGCACATTCCCAGATCATATACCTGCAATTATCAGAACTTGGGAACCACCTACCATGTCTCAGTCTTGCCAGGATTCAGAGTAAACTGGCCCTCATTCAGCCCACCACCAAGTCCAAGAACAAGTCCAGGGTTTGCACAGCTTTTCCTGATTTAGGTGTTACAGAGAAGTAGAGCTGGGCATCATCAGCATACTGATGACACCTCACCCCAAATCTTCTAATGACCCCTCCCAATGTCTTCAGATAAATTTTAAACAAAACTGGGACCAAGATGGTAATCTGCTACATCCAAGAGTACTTGTTTGTTGTCGATCAACGTTCTGCACTGTGCAAAGACTAAGTTTTCAGGCAAATGCCCAGTTCAATTTTAAATGGGCCAAACCATTTTAAAAGAACATTGCAGCAATACAGAATATTCAAATGCTCTACTGGTGACAAAAGTAAACCAGCTGTATTCTGATTTACATCCATTCTCTTAAAGAAATTTTATTTCCTTACATCTCACTGTGGACTACTTATTTATGTATATGTGATTCATCCTCATGCACAAAGCTGAAGTTTCAGAAACAAATTACTGTCTTGTTTGCTAAATATACACATCTCCAGAAAAACAGCACGCCAAAGAATAAACTTAGTAAGAAGGTCTTACCCTCTGCAGGTATTCAGGATACATGCAGGAGATCTGGAACGTTGCTATTATACTTCACATGTAATAACAAATGGAAACATTTCCTGAAAGCCAATTCCCATGAAGCTATTATATAGATACCCACGCTTGCCAGCTGACTGCCAGGAAGCTTTACATTTAACCTTCACAATGCATCTGAGGGGAAAGACTGCATACATTATAATGGCACTCTCTAATATCCCCAAAATGAAATGATTAAGATGTAAATGAACATTTTTAAAAAGAACATTTGAGCTGTCACAAGCTAAAGAAATTATCTCCTGCAGCTTTCCCTTTGTGAAGCAGGCCAGTCACCAGCTCTTAGCACATAATGGAAGGCAAACATTTTCAGAGTATGGTAGTAGTCCAATAGAAGGGTTGCAGTTTATTCATTATTTCCATTCACAGGACAAGAAGTGATTGAGAATGCTACAGGAAATCCTGCTAGGCGAATTATAACAAGGTGCAAGAAAAAGCATACTTTTAGTATACCTGTTTCTGGCATGTCTTTTACAAATAGTAGCAGGATTAGCTTTGTGATACATTGCAGAGGTTCAGTACAGATATGATCAGAAATAGTCTTTTGCTTTGCCACTTTTTCAAGCTGGTACATCACATTTTAAAGAACTACTGTACTAGTGTTGTCTGCGGTCTTTGATCATAGCTTCTGAAGAAGGAGCATTCCACACCAAAACATGTACAAGTGGTACCTCGGGTTACAGACACTTCAGGTTACAGACGCTTCAGGTTACAGGTTCCACTAACCCAGAAATAGTACCTTGGGTTAAGAACTTTGCTTCAGGATGAGAACAGAAATCGCACAGCAGCCTTGCAGCAGCAGCGGGAGGCCCCATTAGCTAAAGTGGTACCTCAGGTTAAGAACAGTTTCAAGTTAAGAACAGACCTCCAGAATGAATTAAGTTCTTAACCCGAGGTACCACTATAGAGCTACAATAAAAAATACTGTACCTGTGAGCACTGGAGTTTGTACTCTTCCTTCTATTACATAAAATAGTGCAAGACCTCTCTTTCAAGGCAGTTTGTTTAGCTTCAGAAGAGTTTGGATTCTTGATTTTCACTGATGCAATAAACAGTTATATATGTGGATTGATTGCCAGCTACACAAAGGCTTCCGCCGTGGGTTCCACTGCTATGCTGTGATGGCAGCCTAAATATAGCAAGGGATTGCTACTTTGTGTGGCTGTGCCTCCAAAGCAACTTATTGACCCTTGTTGACCTCAAGGACAGCCTATAATACCCTTCCTGAGCAAAAGGTTACTTGGTCTGTTCACTTATGCTGCTTCCTCTTGGCCTAAGCCATGTTCCTATTTTCCATCTTTGCTGCTACTCGCATCCCTGCACATTGCCCAATTCATCCTTATTTCTGACAACTGGCTACCCTGGCTGGGAACAACAGAAAATGCAATCCACAACATTTGAAGGGCACTCCATTGGCTGCCCTGTATCACCCACTGGAAGCACCGAAGCTAATCTGCTTTCCCACCCCCACAATTTGGCAACCAGAACAGGGATGAAGGCTATGGAAACAAAATTTAACCAGCAGCCCAGCTGGGGAAATGGGAACTTTGGTCAGCCAAACTTAAATCCCTTCTCAGTGTGGTCCTTCAGCAAAACAAAACACTAATGAGGGCATACTAACAACTACATGCAGTGCCTTTAGAGCATTAAAAAATGGGGATTATTTCAATCCAGGTGGTTTTGATGCAGTGCTATGGAAAATATTACACAGGTGAAGAATGAGCAGTAATGACATGGCATATTTTAATCAATACTTTGGCCACCTCATGAGAAGAGAAGAATCCTTGGAAAAGACCCTGATGTTGGGAAAGATTGAGGGCACTAGGAGAAGGGGAAGACAGAGGACAAGATGGTTGGACAGTGTTCTCGAAGCTACGAACATGAGTTTGACCAAACTGCGGGAGGCAGTGTAAGACAGGAGTGCCTGGCGTGCTATGGTCCATGGGGTCACGAAGAGTCGGACACGACTAAACGACTAAACAACAACAACAAATTTTAATCAACGAAAAAAGTTTGACCCCTCTCACTTGTTAACACATCACGAACTCCTGAGGATAGGAAGCTTTAGCAAGGTCGTTATGGTGCCAGCCTGTCTGCAGTACTTCCCATACCACCACATGATGTTATTACACTGGGAAAACTTAGTCATCAAGTGGACATAGCTATATAAAAACTATATGCAGATCTCTGGATGGTTAAGTCCAGTCAAAGGCAACTATGGGGTGCAGCGCTCATCTCACTTTTCAGGCCGAGGAAGCTGGTATTTGTCCACAGACAGCTTTCTGGGTCGCGTGGCCAGCATGACTAAATCGCTACTAGTGCACAGAGGAATGTGACGAGTGCCAGAGCACACGGAAACACCATTTACCTTCCCGCAGTAGCGGTACCTATTTATCTACTTGCACTGGTATGCTTTTGAGCATCTACGTTAGCAGAAGCTGGGACAGAGCAACAGGATCTCACTCCATCGTGCAGATTCAAACTGCTGACCTTCTGATCGGCAAGCCCAAGAGGCTCAGTGGTTTAGACCACAACACCACCCCAGATCTGCTACCTACTGGTTCCAAGCCCCAATCATGATGTAGGAACACATAAAGCAGGATCTCAACTGAACCACTGATGGGATCATGGTTTCTCACAACCATTTGGGAAAGAAGGAAGGAAGGAAAGAAAGAAAGAAAGAAAGAAAGAAAGAAAGAAAGAAAGAAAGAAAGAAAGAAAGAAAGAAAGAAAGAAAAGAAAAGAAAGAGTTTGGATTTGATATCCCGCTTTATCACTACCCGAAGGAGTCTCAAAGCAGCTAACATTCTCCTTTCCCTTCCTCTGGAAGTAACCATAGTTAGGCTAGAGGGGCCCATTGTTTGAGTCCTGATGTATGTTCAGCATAAACACCTTGTCCATTTCTTAAAAGCTCTTCCTCTAAGTGTAGCCTTGCTCATCTCTGACCTCATACCCTATTATATCCCTGCTGTGATTTCACTTCTATAAATTTCCCACTATCAGACAACTGAAGATAGATCTGCTGCCTATGTTCTCTCCTGCTGCACTCCCCACCTGGAACGCCTCCCAGAAACCCTTCAAGATTCCACATATCACACACCCCCTCAAAATGCACCTTTGTCATGAAAATAAAATAAAAACCTAAATTTGTTTTGTTGTAATCCCCAATATTTAACAGTATAATCTGCTTGGGCAGAATGCTGCTAGTGGTATCATACATTCTTACCATAATATGAGCCGACAATTCACTCTTAAGAAAACGTGTCATGATACACACTTTTCCAGAAAATTTAAACAGAGGAGCCCAAGGTAAGAAAGAATTGGGATTTTAGCCTAGGGAACAGTTGACCAGTTCCATGTTTTGTATCTACTTTCATGGACCAAGGCAGAAAACTATCACCAGATATTCATATTACAACAGATATTAAACCTTAAACCTAAAGAAAGTAAAATAAATGTTCATAGGCATGTTCCATTCAACTCTAAACAGAGAAATGCATAAGAGGCTAATGCTCAGGCTATCTTCAGAAGGCTGCCTGAATCTCTCCTGCCAGCACAACACAATACAGTCAAAGCCCATTCTCTCCTATACATCTCAGCAGTGCAGCTAGCACAACACAATACAGTCAAAGCCCATTCTCTCCTATACATCTCAGCAGTGCAGCTGCCACTGCTGTGTCAATCTACAAGTATAAGGGTAATCCATGCTTGTAGATGAGCAATATAGAACTAGGTGCTTGCTGAAATTGCTGATAAACCAGAACACAGTCAGAAACTAATCAGCCCTTTAGCAAAACCAGGCAAGGACCAAAATACTGTAGAATCTTGCAGCACCCTAAAAGCAGGCTAACAGGAGTAGTAAAAGGTAAAGGTAAAGGACCCCTGACAGTAAAGTCCAGTCGCAGATTACTCTGGGGTTACGGCGCTCATCTCGCTTTACAGGCCGAGGGAGCCGACGTTTGTCCGTAGAAAGTTTTTACGGGTCATGTGGCCAGCATGACTGAGCTGCTTCTGGTGAAACCAGAGCAGCGCATGGGAACGCTGTTTACCTTCCCGCCGGAGCAGAACCTATTTATCTACTTGCATTTTTTTGGCATGCTTTTGAACTGCTAGGTTGGCAGGAGCCGGGACTGAGCAATGGGAGCTCACCCCGTCACGGGGATTTGAACCGCAGACCTGCTGATCGGCAAGGCCAAGAGGCTCAGTGGTTTAGACCACAGTGCCACCCACGTCCCTAACAGGAGTAGTAGTACCCAGTCATTCAGCCCAACAGAAGTACCGTGTTTCTCATATTATAAGACATGTCTTATATTTATTTTTTCCTCAAAAAAACACACTATGGCTTATTTTCAAGGGATGTCTTATTTTTTTCTTCCTTCTCCTGCTGCGGCCGGCATTGCTGCTGCACCTATCACTATGTCTTATTTTCGGGGTATGGCTTATATTCCTTGAATGCTTAAAAATCCTGCTATGGCTTATTTTATGTGTATGTCTTAAAATATGAGAAACAGGGTACCCCTTCAAGGATATAGGTACTTGTGACGATACACATCTGTGTACAGTATATGCATGGTGCTGTACTTAATAGAGCATGGCTCAAATTTGAGGATGAGGCTAAAGTATCTTACTTTTAATAGAATCAATAAACTCTTTGATGCAATGGACCATAACAAGCTTCTGAACTGGACCAAACATCTCAGTAGCACTTTGGGGGAAGAGGGGCGGGGGAAGGTTCAGGAAACTGTTCATTATTCCCACTGTCTTTGCGTCTTCCTTTCTTGCTGAGTTGTTACTGCTGCTCCTTTAAGTTAATATTACCGGTAGCTATAGTTTCTCCAGATTCAGATATTTGTTGCATCTGTTTCCCAAATATCAAATGACAACCCTATAAATGAAGCTGCTGATCGTTTATTTTATGTATTTCCATATATGAATAACCTTTATCAGTAAACCTACCGTGTTTCTCATATTATAAGACATGTCTTATATTTATTTTTTCCTCAAAAAAACACACTATGGCTTATTTTCAAGGGATGTCTTATTTTTTTCCTCCTCCTCTTGCTGCGGCCGGCATTGCTGCTGCGCCTATCACTATGTCTTATTTTCGGGGTATGGCTTATATTCCTTGAATGCTTAAAAATCCTGCTATGGCTTATTTTATGGGTATGTCTTAAAATATGAGAAACAGGGTAAATAAAAACAAAAAATAAAACAAAAGGTTTCCAGCTACAGTTTCCCTGAAAACGCTTTGTAGCTTTCATTAGCAATATCAGGTCCAAATAATGATTGAGCTACAGTGACTCATCTTCCCACAAAATGTGTAAAGTCAGTTATGAAATAATCCAGGAACACCAGCTTTAAAATTCACACAGATCTCAACATCTGCATTTTAGCAAAGAGGCTAGCTACAAGAAAAGCATGTGTTTTTGTCCAACTCCTGTGCTTTCAATACAAACGGGAAAATGTAGACGAGCCAATTGTTTCAAGAAATCTTATTAGGTCAATAAATGCTATCCAATGCATTATACTCCATTTAAGAACAATAATCCTGTCAAGTATGCACAGTAGCTCAAACATAAAGATGACAATTCAGTGCCTTCCTCTCCAAAGCTATTTGATATATTTTTAAAAACCACCAAAACTTTAAAATTAAGCAAGGGCAAAAATGGAAATCAACAATACAGCGAGGACCTTGTTCAGTGATAAACCATAAGGTCCTAATTTCAATTCCTGGCATCTCCAGTTAAAGAAGGGATGGTCAAGGCTTTCAGGGTGCTTCTCTACATCTGTACTACATATGGATCCTTGATTTTTTTTTGTTTACAGTATAAAAAGCAAAACAAAAAACTCGCTACCCTTATTTTTTTAATGTGGCATGGGGAAGGCTTCAAAAGATCTGAGGGAGCTCCACTGTGAAAGGCTTGTCACACATACCAAAAACGCAGCAAAGACATTTTGACAAAGCAGAACAAAGCGAAGTATCAAAATAATTATAAATGGTACTGTGCAAAAGTTCGAAACAGAAGTCCTTTTAAGCCCAAACCTTGGGACCACACTCAACTAACCTGAAAGCTAACATCTAGAGGGAACCATAATACCTCTAAACCAGGCCCCTGGTCGATCATGTGATCCACAGTGATCTACCCAAAATAATAAAAAAGCTGATCAACTTTGGCTCCCCCCAAAAAGCTCAACAAATCCAATGGGTAGATCAATGCCATATTTTCTATAGTGGGAGTAGATTACAGTCTCTTGGGAGTTGGACATGCCTTCTCTAAACCAAGAAATATATGTTCCCCACCCTCCATTTACCTCAGTTTTAAAGAGCTGTTGCCCTCATTTCTTTCACTCCAAAACGGAAGAGGACAGCAGTGCTAAACATTACACAGATTTCAACTGAAACTAAGCCACATGATCTACATAGTGAGAAGTCTGCATTTATTACACTTCCTGAAAATCTTCAAGTTGTACATTAAAAGTGAAAGTACTTCCCAAAATAATCTATTAGGCTCCAGTTCATTCAGGGCAGCACACATTTAACAAAAAGAAAATGAAACAGCCAAAACATCTCACCACAGTTTGCAACTGAGTATCTGTACTGTACTGTACTATCAAACAGAATTACAAAAGCTTTTAACAGTCTGGAAAACAAAATGAATGTTCGGAAATAAATTAAAATAATTGTTTCAAAAGATAGTCTTTTTTTACTCTCGCTCAGCAAGCCTTTGAAAACAGTTGTAGATAGCCTAGAATTTCAGCATCAAGATTTTCATGGTTATAGAAGGTAGCTCACCCTTAAACTACAGCATAGGGCTCCTTTACTCAAGAAGCTCCTTCTTAAGTAAGTAAACAAACTGACATATTGAGAACATGGACTGTGCACATCTGGGCTAAACAGCATTTCCTTGAGTGCTTTTCCACTCATAATTTGCTTCCAACTGTCACTGTTTCAGTTTAAAAAGATGTCACTGTGAACAGAAAGCTGTGTTTGTGGCAAAGCAACAATGCATGGGGCATATATACAGTGCACTTACATTTGTAAATTACTTCTCATATATTTGAGCAAATCATGAAACAGTCCTGTTAAGTTGGCCAGTGTTATGCCTATTTACTGATGGGATGCTGTAGGAATAGTGACTTAAGGTCATACTGGTGAGTTTAAGCCTGGAGTTCTGCAGCTAAACCAGAGATTGGCAAGCTCCAATTCTGAGCCAGTATAGTACCTCAAATCACTTCATCACGAGCACAACTCAAACCAGACATGAATATATGTTACCAAGTCAGACCATCAGTCCATCTCACAAAAAGGATATACTTATTGTTCACAAGAGAAAATGCTTCCATTGTCAAAGCACTTCTGCCTCACAGGACACTCAGCACATGACTTCCAAGAACAGATGCATAGTATCATATGGTTTTGCTTCCTTTTAAAAAATTGAATGGTTAGGATTTTTCTATGGCACATTTATTCAAACCATCAATGATTGATTATGCTGCTGGGCACATTATTATGCATTTGGGCCTTAAAACGGATCATTTCATACTAAAGTACTAGTATTAACAAAACAATTTGGCTGGTATCATTGCTTCCAAAGCTTTTTTTCTCTTTTTTTCTTTGCTATGTCTATTCCTTAAAGTTGAGGTTGGAGATATTTCTTTTGTTGACTTTGGGTCTTAAATACTTAAACTCCAATGGGGTAATCTTTCAATGTATTCATAATATTTCTCTTACACTATCAAGACACAGAAACTCAGCTTTCCATTTCATAGGCTGAAACTACAAGTGCCGCTTTAGCAAAAACATCAAAGCTATGAAACAAACAAAAGTTAGAATTGGAAATAATTTTTCACCATATAATCCCAACATTGTTATTTTACTGTTTTTTTGTAATAATGTGGAGTTGAGTTACACCCTGCCTGCCAAGTATGTTGAGGTAACAAGACATTTGGAAACATGATGAGATGTGACTCCTATAAATCAAGTTACTACTATCAGCTTGAGTTCAGTGGTTTAAGAATTTGGGGAAATTTGTCTGTTGTCTGAATAGCATTTGGGTCAAAGATTTTTATGTTCTTTGGGTTCCTTCATGCTTTACTGTGTTATTCTGAAGATGATGATGGTGACTACTATTTAGACCATTTTTCAGTTTAGTTCAAGCGAAAAGCTTTCCTTTCCGGCTTTGAAACAAGTGATGGAAACTTCAGGCCCATGGGCCAGGAGTGCCCCTCCAGGCACCTCCCTAAGGCCACACCTCCTATCCAACCCTATGCACCCTCCTTAAGTGCTTTTGCCCAGCTGGAATGTGTCTTTGAACCATGTTTGCCTGAAAGGAAGATGGAGAAAGAGAGGGAGGTACGTGCAAATTACTAAGAGGTTTCATTATAATCAAGTGGTATATATATTTGGTTAAATAAATATGTATATTACACACACACACAAAACCCCTGATTATTTGTGTTTGTTTGGAATGTAACCTAGTCTACAAAAGAAAGAGTCACATCCATTGCCCCATCCACTTTTGGCCTCTGGCTCAGCCCACCACTGACAGGCAGACCTAAGGTTCCCCTCCCTTGCTCTAAAGCAGAGGCAAATTTGTTTACTTTGCCCTTTTTTCTGGCTATTCTATATCTAAGGGCTGATCAATATACCCAAACTGTCCTGATGAGTGTGTGCATAAAGGCCCTGTATTCTGCATGCATGAGGGCCAGTCTCTGGCTACCAGAAATCCTTGGAAATTTTAAGTGCTGGAGAGCTACTGCAAGTATTAGGCTAGATCAGTGTTTTTCAACCAGTGTGCAATGGCACACTGGGGTGCCTTGAATGATGATCAGGGATGCTGTGGGCAACAGTAGCCTCTGTTCCTCCCTCCTGATGCCCTCTCTTGTCTCTGCCTCCCAAAGGGCTGCACAGCACTTCGTTGCAGCAGCCCTGGCTACAAGCTTCCCAGAAGAATGGTGCCTCTGTGGCTGGCCAGGGGGTACTACTTCCTAGACCCCTATGGGGCATTGTGAGAAGGCACTTTTCTTTGGGGCAGGGGGACAGCTCAGAGATCAGGGGCAACAGCTGTGGCTGCCCAGCAGACTCCCAAGAAGAAGGGAGAAGAGGGGAGGCTGAAGGAACATTCCACAAGAGAGGGTGTTCAAAAAGCGATTAGGGGCTTCCAGCAAGGGTGGCATAACTGGGCTCCTGAGTCCCACAGGGGTGCCACAGAAAGAATGTAGCTGGTCAAGGGAGCCGTGGACCAAAAAAAGGTTGAAAACCTCTGGGCTAGATGAATAGAAAGGATTATAGTTTACTATTATAATGTGAGAACCTCTGAGAACCGTTCACCAAATTGTTCTCAACACCCACACTAATATATATATTTTTTCATTCTCTACTCCTTCACTAACAACCCTTGCTTGGTCTGAGAAACTGACTCTAAATGAATAAAGTTCCCCATTATTTTCTTGTGGAGAAGCTGGTAACATGTGGGCTAGACATTGTTACTGTTAGGTGATTTTGTACCTGGTTGACTGGCCGAAACCAAAGAGTGATCACTAATGATTTCTCACCATCCTGGAAAACAAGACAAGGGTTCTGTCCTGGGCTCACTTGTTGTTCAACATCTTTATAAACAAATTGGATAAAGGGATGCTCATCAAATTTGCAGATGACACCAATCTGAGAGGGGCAGTTAATACTTCAGTAGATAGAATCAGGATTCAAATGACCTTAACAGATTGAATGAATGTCAATAGGGACAAATGTAAGGTTCTGCACTCGAGTAGGAATAACCATCTGCACAAATATAGGATGAAGGGCACCTGGCTGGACATCAGTCTGTAAAAAGAGGCCTTAGTAGACCACAAGCTTAACCTAAGTGAGCAGTGTGATGCAGCAGAAAAATAATAATTAAAAAGCTAATGCAATTTTAAGCTGCATCAACAGAGAAGGGAAATAATAGTAGCACTCTATTCTACCTTGGTCAAACCCCACCTTGAATATTGTGTCCAGTTCAGAGCTCCACAGTTTAAGAAGGATATTGACAAGCTGGGACCTGTGCAGAGGAGAGCAATGAAGATGATAAGGCGTTTAGAAACCAAGCCTTATGGGGAACAGCTTGGGGAGTTGGGTGTACTTATTCTGGAGAAGAGAAGACTGAGAGGTGATACAATACCCATCTCCAAATATCTGAAAGGCTGTCACATGATCAATGGAGCAAGCCTGTTTTCTGCTGCTTCTGGGGGTAAAATTTGAATCCAACAGATTCAAATGGCAAGAAAGAGACTCTGAATAATATTAAGAAGAACTTTCTGATGGTAATAGCTGTTTTGACAGTCTTGCAAGGTGGTGAACTCCATCGGAGGGTTTTAAACAAAGGATGGATGGCTATCTGTCAGGGATACTGTGATTACCGCATTGCAGGGGGTTGGATTATATCATCCCTGGTGACAGTTCCAACTCCACGTTTCTCTGAAAGTGTAGGTATCCAGAAACCGAGAATATCACTCAGAAATACAAAATTGGATATAAGGTTATATTCCCCCATACTTTTACACACATAAATCAACAAGGCAGTTTGGAACACAACTACAAACATCTGGACTCAAGAACACCTGCAGCTCATTAGCAGGTAAGAAAGAATGGAAAGAAATGAGGGTTGCAAAGAGAACATTAAAAAATATAAAGGACAGACAAAAGAACAGCATGAGAACAAAAAACTCGTATTTTATACTAAAACACTAAGCTTTAATGCTTAGATCAACCTTAGGATACAAGTTACAACTTTTAAAGTCTGACAACTAGGTACAGTATAGGACCTTCTCTCAGGTGGTACTCTTTCTGGATGCTTCTCTGCATACATATTTGTGTGCCACAAATGTTATTGGCATTTAAGCACCAAGTTTAGACTCCTACTTACACCCAACAAACTGAAATCAATGAAGTGGACACACACCAGTGCTATTTGGGGTGGTGGTAGTCTAACACCAAACATTATGATGCATTTATTTACAATTTATACTCTGCCTTTCAATCAAATGATTCTCAAAGCAGTTTACAAGCAGTTTTGGTTGCAATACCAAACACACACACACACACACACACACACACACACACACACCTTCAGGGCCAGACTGTTTTCCTTCAGGGGCAACTGGGAGCTTAAACAGTCTTCCTTATGGAAGTGAGGATGAAAACCAACTTCCTGCAGATTCTCTTTTTCTAACGGATGGGGCCAGGATGGTGTTCTTATATCTTTTAAATGCATTGTGCCTATTTGCAAGCACTAGTACACTCTTGAGACACTCCAGAATTTGCTCTCTAGATTACCAAAGTCAACTTTATTCAACGCTATATTTTAATGTTTGTGCAACATTTATACGTATAAACCACTTAAGTGCCTATTTTAGCATTAAGTGATATACAAATTAAGCAGCAAGCAGCTAAAAATATAAATTGCTCAAATGTTTGAATTGTGCTGCTTAATACTTCTGGAACCTAGGGAAAGGCAATAGTGAAGAGTGACTTAATGCCAAAAGAAGTGTGTTAGTGTGAGGGTCAAATGCTGGGATATTTAGCCTACTGTTTTTAAAAATTATATTCACTTCATTTCACCGGCAGAATTAGGAACATTAAGCAGCACTTGACACAGCAGGCAACTGCCGGAGGAAAAAGAACAGAACAAGTGATCCATTCAGTGGGCAGCCTGTTCTGTCACAGTCCACTAGTAATGGATCAGTCATAGGGCAGATGCTACCTCTCAGCCTCAGATGCTTGCCTTCTTGGATATTTGTCAGTTTCAGAAGAGAGCCCTTAATATTTTCTAGTAAGATGGGCATTCAGAACTACTGTGCAAATTGAAGCACGAAGGTTTTTCTTTTTCCATTTTGCAATTCTGCAAGAATGCAATGGTTCATGCTTATCATATACAAAATCCTGGTCCATCTGTCCACAGAAAGCTTGCCTAGCACCTATGCTGGTTTTTTATTCAGTGTTAGGTGAAAATTTTTATTCTCTCAGGCCTTTTAATGTTCTAAATGGTGCTTTATTTTTATGACTGAACAATATTTTATCTTATAATTGCTTTTATATTTATCATTGTAAACTATGAGGGTATAAAATAAAAAGGCACCAACAAATACATTTTTGGTAATCAAACATATCTAAGTCAAAGCTTTCTGCAAGTGAGCAAATGACTCCGAAGTTCTTTGTGCTGATGTTTGAGGAAGACAAGAAACAGCAGCAGAATCCTTCAGGTTCTTCCCTTTTTTGTAACCCAGCACAAATGCAACATAAAAGCCAATACATATTTGTGGACTCTTGTGCTTCTCTTTGGAAGAAAAAGCTACGTCCCAAAGAAAGCAGGAAGGGAGAACCTCCATCCTGCAACAGACCACCTCATAACTGTCATATACTTCCTACTCATGAGGATTCAGGGACTTGCAGATCTGTCTGTTTTCCAGTGAGGTGGCCTAACTGCAGTATCTGAAGCAGAACAAGACTAATACCAGAGAGGCAAACAGAAGTCAATTCTAGGCAGGCAATCCAGGAAGAGACAGTAAATGTGCTGGGGGAGAGACAGAAGAGAACAGACATGGGTTGCAGGACTATCAGAAACATGGAGAGGGGGAAAGGTTTGCAGGGCACAGAATCGAAGCAGGAACATACAGGAGTGAAAAGGAGAATTTATGAAGTGCAACATGTCTGTTGCTGCACAAAAGCATCTGCTAACAGGAAGGGGAAATTTATATATAGACAGGAAAGGGCAGTGACCAATCACAGTGTGAAGAGGTGTAACAAGGCAAAGAACTGGCAAAGCTACTTGGGCCCCAGGAGGCCCATGTTTTTCCACATAGATATAGCAAATCAAGGAACAAGACAACAACCTAGTGGCAGAAAGCAGTTGTTTTGAGTATGCCTATGGCCAATGAGCCCAACAATAGCAGGATATATTTCAAGCTATTTTCTCCTTCGTCTATTTTTTAAAAATAGTCCAGTAGTTTAAATTGGTATGTTATGTTAAATTTAAAAGGTCGTCTTCAAAAGGCGGTACAACAATTTTTCAATGAAACTACAGACTGAAAAACAGAATGACACCAGTATAGATTTTCAGAAGCAGTCTTTTTTTCTTTTTTTAAGAACAAGAACTTCAATCCCAACCTTCAACGCTAGCCTGACTTTTCAAAGACTTTTTTCCTTGTAGTACAGAAGCTACTTCCCCTTATTACTGTGCTGGCACCAATCTTTATGCTGCATCAGTAATTGTATAATTGTACAATTTATGGAGAGGGAGGTAGTTTGTTTCAACTGT
The DNA here is from genome assembly GCF_965207765.1 of Zootoca vivipara. NCBI lineage: Eukaryota > Metazoa > Chordata > Lepidosauria > Squamata > Lacertidae > Zootoca > Zootoca vivipara. The sequence goes on from NC_142596.1 coordinate 10,607,069, forward strand.
GTTCTGTTTTCTTCTACTACGCATTGTATACTAGCGATTGAAATGGTAAAACTAAATCGACTGGATTGCAGAAGTGCTTTGTCCATTTCACTTTGACGGAACCCCAAACTAACAACACACCTAGTGGACTGTAGTAAAGGTCCATGTAAATCTGCTGTCCTGCTGCTCACAGTAGCCAAAAAGATGCTTCCAGGAAGTGCACATGAAGGGTAAGAATACAATAGTCTTTCAGCGACTAGTACTGTTTTTAACTTCTGGCTTTTATTGGTAATTTAAATTTAGTTTTTTATATTTTTGTAAACTGCTTATAGGTTTTTACAATGAAGTGGTGTACTGTACAATTTTTGTCAAATAGAACAAAATATTGCCACTAACATGGTGGTTGTATATACTTATCACAGTTAATAGTTGTTGATGGATCTCTCTTCTTCCATTAATTTGTCTATTTTCCCTTTAAAGCCTCTCAGCTGGTGGCCTTTAATGCAGAGAGAGTAAATTCCAGAAATAACGCTTTGCGGTGAAGTGCTTTATCTGCCATGAAACTAGCAATCAATTTCATTGAATGACCACAGTTCTTTTGACTTTCAAGTATAGGGAAAATAAGGGAAAAAATCTATCCACTTTCTTTTAACAATGAAATTTTTTATGCTCTCTACATTTATAACACAGCACTAGGAGCAATTGTTGCTTAGTGAGAAGTTTTTCTTCCTATAGGTGACAAAGGAAACCCCTGTCTCATTTCCTCGAACTAGTATGAGAAAGTGCAAAACAACCAAGTACAGATTAAAATGAAATCAAACACATAAGGCAGAATTTAATTGCAATTTCAGTTTTCCCAGCTGAATTAGATTGTATTGGTTTAAACTGGAACTTTGTGTGCCTTCCTTTTCTTCATTCACTTATCTTTTTTCATCCAACATCTGCCTGCAGTATGTTTACATCCCCCACATATCCCCCATATTCCTGGGGAAGGAAGCACATGTGAGGGATGCCTTATTACAAACAGAGCAACTTGCACATTACATATTTTGACACAGCATGGGCTTGAACCCCAAAGCAAAGCCTTGCATGAGCAGTATGTGGTTCTGACGTCAAATAACTGAACTACACAAGCACTAAAAATACTGTTGTTGGTAACAGAATAGTTAACATGTAACCATGGCTAAGCATGAATAAATGAGCATGTGGGTAAAAAATTGCAGCCACTATGCTCCTCCCCCCATCTTGCTGCTTCTCTACCTAGAGCTAAGCCATTATCTGGCTTAGTGCTACATCTGAAGCAAGACTCATGGTTTTGCTCCAGCAAACAAGCTGTAGCCACGATTTGTTCTTGGCTTACTGCTTGTGGTTTGTCTGCAGCAATATGAACCACCAGCCTTGATTCATTCATAATGTTAAGCCAAACCATGGCTTAGTTCTAGGAAGTGCAGCAACAGCAAGACCAGCGGAGGAGCGAAGCCAGGACAATTATTGCTGTGAGGTACATACAGTGGTGCCTCGCTTAACGAACGCCCTGCTTAACGAAAGGATTTTTCGAGCGGAGGTTGCCTCGCTAGACGAATTTGTTTTATGAAAAATTTGTCTAGCAAATCACGGTTTCCCATAGGAATGCATTGAAATTCAATTAATGCGTTCCTATGGGCAAAAAAAAATTTCAAAAAAATTCAATGCATTCCTATGGGATTCGCTAGACAAATTTTTCGTTATAAGAAAAGACCCGTGGAACGAATTAAATTCGTCTAGCGAGGCACCACTTTATATGCTCATTCACTCATACTTAGCCATGGTTTGGTTGAGTATTATGCCCAGAATGTAAACCCCGCATAAGTGGGGGAGGGATGCTTGTATACACCACTCTGTGCCCGCTATGGTGTGTGGTACCTGCAAGACCTGTCAAATCAACAGTGCTAGCGTATGGTGCAGCAAAGAAAAGTCGTGTTATCCTGAAACTATTAGCTATCACCAATAAGCCAAATATGTAAGTAACTAGACTAATCTAAAAATACAAGTAACTGGCTTGTGACTTTGTGCATGTCTTTTGCACATTCCCAAATTCTGCTTTCCTGGCGATATATGCCTCTGTCAAGCTCCTGCAGCATCTCTAATAGCATTTTTTTTACTCTACTACCGGTATGTGCTCTGGATTTGCAGCTTCAAAACATGAATTCATTTTTTCTTTTTCTTTAATGTCATATTTCATTTCTTGACTTTCCACTTCTCTTTATATTTTAAGTATACATGTCTTTAGATTTCATTTTAATTGAAAATTTTAATTGAAAATTAAAATACCACACACATTTTAGTTTCTCTGGGTTTCATGTTAAATTAAAATTGTGCATTTTGAAGTAATGTGAGTAATTTAATCACATTTTGTTCACCACCATCAGGGGTATCTCAAACATTCAAAGCTTCATGACAAACTGACAATATAAAGCCTCCACATTGATAGCAGCTTCTTTTCTCTAACAAGTGGAAATTTCAGGAACTAGGTGGTGATGACAGAGTCATAGAACTACGGCCCGGGGGCCGGATGCGGCCCAATTAGCCTGCCAATCCGGCCCGCAACGACCCCCGCCACCCGCTGCCCGCACTTACAGCGCGCAGCGCGGCAGCGCTCTTCCGGGTCGGGAAAAAAGCGCCGAAAATCCTTTGTGCGCATGCGTATGGGCCTCTCCCGACCCGGAAGAGGTCATTTCTGGTGCACTTCCGGGTCAGGGGAGGCCCATACGCATGCGCACAAAGGATTTTCGGCGCTTTTTCCACCCTGGAAGCGCGCCGCCAGCATGCGCACGGGCGCGCACTCCCCCGCCCGCCGGCCCGCACAGCCGCGCGTTCGACCGTCCTCCGGCCCGCCACGCGATCCAACCCCCAGCAATACAGGAATGTGCAGCTGTCACATATGGGGATCAAGCCTGCAATCTTGGCATTATCAGCACCATGCTCTAACCAACTGAGCTATGGTGGATGGAGATTTTATCTGGGACCATAGCAGAGGAAGAGGACTCTTTGAGATTCTGATTCCTCTTTTCCCCACCTTGCCCCACCTTGCCCAGGCTGTTACGTAACAAAAAACAACAACAACCCAGATACATGAATGCAGTCTTTTATTTTTGTTATCATCTAGCTTGACATTCACAACTTCTGCAGAAGAGAGATATTTTATATCTCACATTAACAGGAATTTGCAATGCACAAAGGCAGAATTTCTAGCTAGTTCTGGAATGGGTCCCTTGCCTATTCATTTTGGATTGACCTGCTTGATATTCAATGCAAACGAGCACAAGGGTGATATTTCCTTTGAGGGAGATTGGTGGTGGTGGTGGTGGTTATATACAGCAGACACATTGCTATAAAAAGGCTGGTTTTGTAAATGCTACTGAACATTCTGATACATATACAAGACACAGAGTACTGAAATACTGTCAGTTCTCCAAAAACATGAACCAGAAACTAAAAAGATTAAAATAGTACTGTCAAGAGCATTTTTTAATGGTTTCTCGCAAGTACATTTTGGAGAGTGCAATAACTGCCTCTAATTTCAGGTGCCTGGTGTCAATGCCTGTGAGGAGAACAATCTACCCGACACCAATGCTGGAAGGGTCCATGGAGAGGGGAGTGGTGAGCACTTTGTTATTCAGCTTCTATTGCAAATCCCTCTTACATTTTGTTTTGTTGGCATATTACAATGATGTGCTGACACTTGTAACCCAACTTCAAAAGCTCAAGTCTTATATTTTAACACCTGGGAACCACCTTCTGGTTCAAGAGCTAAGGTTCAAATTTCATGTGACAATAAAAAACGGCTGGATGGCTAGTCAAAGGCGACTATGGGGTTGTGGCGCTCATCTTGCTTTCAGGCCGAGGGAGCCGGCATTTGTTCACAAATAGCTTTCTGCGTCATGTAGCCAGCATGACTAAACCGCTTCTGGCGCAACAGGACACCATGACAGAAATCAGAGCGCACGGAAACACCGTTTACCTTCCCGCCACAGCGGTATCTATTTATCTACTTGCACTGGCATGCTTTTGAACTGCTACATTGGCAGGAGTTGGGACAGAGAAACGGGAGCTCAACCTGTCATGGGGATTCGAACTGCTGACCTTCCAATCAGCAAGCCCAAGAGGCTCAGTGGTTTAGACCACAGCACCACCCGCATCCCTCATGTGACAATAAATCAATGGGTCGCTATATTAAGTAAATTTGGATTTGTGGGTTGCCATACCAAAAGGGTGGGAACTGGAGAAACCATGAAGGGTTCAAAGTCTGAGGATGCAGTCCTACAGTTACTGTTGGAAAAAAAGTTGATCCTACGGTAGGAATCAACAAAAACTTCTTCCACTTTACCTTGTTTTTCATTCAGGGCCCTTAAAATGTTTGTAACTCTTTTCACATTCATTCCCCTGATGGCATGGCCAGCTGGCATGGACACTACACATAACTGGTATGATGTAAGTAAGTTGCCTAAAAATGTTTTGCATAAAGTGAAGAATTCACTGAAATAATATTTGGGTAGACCCAGAGTTTCGTTTCTGTTACCGTCTTCTCCGTTATTTCCAACAATGGAGCATCATTTGAACCTACAACACTCGTCCCACATGCTCCATTGTTGGAAATAACGGAGAAGACGGTAATAGAAACGAAACTCTGGGTCTACCCAAATATTATTTCAGTGGATTTTTCACTTTATGCAAAACATTTTAGGCAACTTACATACATAATTAAAAGTTTAGCAATAGAACAATAAAACTTAACCAGAGAGGGAGAAAGAAACAGCAAGAAACGTGATGCTCACCATCCCTCAAAAGCCTTAACCTTAAACCAAAAGGATATTAACATCTGCGTCATGCAGGCCTCACTAGGAGAGCATTCCACAGACAGGTGATCACAACCAAAAAGGCCCTGTGCTTTATTAGCAGCCTCCAAACACTACTTCATATAGTTCCTTTTGATAAAACAGAGGAGAGCCTCTTTCAATTATTAGAGATGGGACTTGAGATATAGTCAGTTCTAGGAAAAACTCCCAGCAAAGTAAGAGGCTCTAGATTTACCACATTTCATTATGGGATCATGTAGAAACAGGGATACAGTATTTCACATTTGAAATGGAGGAAGTACAGAGTTCCCTACAGAATGATGCAAGCATAAGAGAATCAATAACTGGTTGTGGCTGAAACACCCTAAAAGGTGCTTGTCTATGTAGAGGATTGTCATCTAGGGATAACTGAGACTATCTTTAAATCTATTATTAAATGAGTCCACAATTACAATCTGAATATAAGGGTCTACAAGTACAAGATTGTTATGTTTCACAAGTCAATTCTCTGGAGCTACAATTGCCCCAAGAGATTATTGCTGGAGTCGCAAGGCATTCACTAAACTATCACAACCACAGAATAAAAGTACTGATCGTGGTAAACCTAAAACATTGGGGGGGAAATGCACCATCCATTCTTTGTTTTCAGCGTTCAATGAATCCTGCTTAGAATTCTTAAAATAGAATGAGGGATTGTCTGGAATTTAGAAAATTCAATACAATTTTACTGCCCACAAAAACAAATGGGAGGAGTAGAAACAGAGTAAAAAAAAATAGAGGGGACCAGGTTTATATGAAAACTCAATATGAAAACTACAGCAGAACTGAAGAATGACTTAGTTGCTTAAAATAAGAATACATTATTCCAAGAGAGAGAGAGAGAGAGAGAGAGAGAGAGACTGAAAATAATTATTAACTTGTCTTCCCTTTAAAAGATGGCTGCATCTCAGTAACTGTTCCCATATGACTCTTTAGTTTCACATGTACTCATTTGTCTACTCTTAGAGAATTTACTTCCTTTTAACCCCCTGCCCTTCAAAATATTAGCCTGAAAGGGGGGGGCTGCTATCAATAATAAACAATTACAATTAACAGTACTTGGAATGAAACTGATGCAAATATCACTCAAATATACCCATTAGGCTATACCCATTAGACTTCTCTGGCCATAGAAAGAAATACAGGTTTGCAAGCAACTCTTTAGTAGTAATCTTATGGGCCACAATAAGAGATTATAAATTAGCAACATTTTTAAGATAATGCAGTTTGTTGTTTGAATACTTTCAGAAAGAAAGCAATTTGTCTGGAACTGGCATAAAGAAGCTACCAGGGCAGGCTGAAAAAGTACAACTACTGTACTATTTGCACTTTGGTTTCTCTCACTTTCCCTTTGAAGACAGAAAGGATTACTAAATTACAAGAATAATTGCAAATAAGAACAAATTCAGGGAAAGTGTTCTATTACTATATTTACTCCAATCTAATGCTCACCTTTTTTGGCCAAATTACGTGGCAAAAATTATGGTGCACATTAGATTTAATGGCACATTTACATTCGGCAGCAAATACTTTTTTTTGGTTTCAAGGTTCTGAAAACTGAGGTGTGCATTAAATTCAATGGTGCATTGGACTCGAGTAAATACAGTACAGTATGTACCAATTTCCAGAGGGGTAGCAGTTCTTGAACTTCTTTGTAACACCTCAAAACAACAACAACACCTATCTGACTGAGTTGCCTCAGCCACTCTGGGCGGCTTCTAACAGTCTCTCTCAGCTTTAGGTTCCTATATATATTGTTGGACTACAACTCCCATCATTCCTAGTCAGAATGGCCAGTGGTCAGGGATTACAGTACTGTATGTAAGTTGCAGTTTAATAATATTTCGGTACTCCACAATTAAGAAAGGCTGTCTTAAAGACTAAATATATAATCAGATGTGTCAGATTCTTCATTGTTACTCCTAATATACAGTGCCAGATGAAGCCATGCTGGTGTATCAACCCATAATTTTCTCATTAATACGGTAATGGTTTCAGCCAAATAACATTGAATTTGCATTAGGCTGCCAGGTCTATAGTTCTATGGACCAAATGAAGGGTAGTATTCAAATTTAATAAATAAATAAAACAAAACAAAATAAAATAAAAATTCAGTCCCTCTTCCAGCCATCTGATAAAAAGACTTATTTTAACAATAGCCTTTGCATTTTTGTTAATTGATAACTATGGACAAAAAATACAATACTGGAGATCTGCCACCAATATGCATGCTGATTTTGTGTTTTATTTATGTGAAATATTTATCTAAGAGTTACCAAATACCATAGTGGTTCATAAAAAACACAATAAATAACAATGTTTTCCCAAAAAAAGGAATCCAGTACTGTACTGCCCATGAGTCAACTAATGCTTCTGGGAAAGCTTACAGAAATAGGAGTTACAGGTAGGTGTTGGTCTGACGTAGTCAAAACAAAATTTAAAAAATCCTTCCAGTAGCACCTTAGAGACCAACTAAGTTTGTCATAGGTATGAGCTTTCGTGTGCATGCACACTTCTTCAGATACACTGGTGACTTCTGTTTCAGTGTATCTGAAGAAGTGTGCATGCATACGAAAGCTCATACCTATGACAAACTTAGTTGGTCTCTAAGGTGCTACTGGAAGAAATAGGAGTTATTAGTATCAGGTGAAAAGTGTACCATATTGGAGCCCGTCTAACTTCAATGGGCAGTGTGCTCTACAAGGCAGGAGCCACTGGTGATTGTGATGCACTGCGCTAGATGCTGTAGTTTTAGAGACATGCAGAGGATCATTTGAAGGAAGTTTATAGACCACTGGTAGTCCACAGACCAGAGTTTGGGAACTCGTGAGCTAGTATCTAGGGAAATGGCCTGTAGTTCATCCAAGACAAGCATAATGAAAATGAAAGAGAACATTACCGAGGGTGAGAAAATGAATAGATATACAATAAAAGGCACAGAAATATGCAAGAGTACAGTGGCTCAGAAAAGACCTTGCCAAAAATATATTGATTTAAGAAATATATTGAAGGAGATGTGGTTAGGTTGTGCATAGGAAGCAATACAGTATGAAAATGGCAATTTACTGGAAAGCAGAATGACAAATTTAGCATTATGTTTTACAGTATTTCAAAATCCTTTTAACAACAAATGAGAAATTTTGCATACTGTCAGTAAATTGGAATTTGTCAATGCTCTGCTATTCCTTTGTTTGCTCCAACTAGTAATTTAAAGGAAACACTGCTAGATGGTCTAATTGACCCTATCCTTGTCTCTCTCTGTTGGTGTCTATAATTAGGCAAAACTCTGCACAACACGCCACCCAAAACAGGCCCTTTCCAGAGCCACACCCAATCCACTACTGCCAGTTTCAGATTTTCTTCCTTCTCAATACTGTACAGGAATAAAGTTTTATGTGATTCAACAAAGAGAAAATTCAAAGCATTTTATTTCTTCAAATACTGCCACAAATACAGCATTAATGACAAAAACAGAATTTTAAAAGCTACATTTCATACTTTCATCTGTTCCAACACTCCTACAGAAGCCATCTACAACTACAATAAGAACACTTGCAAAACTTGCAATACTTTTGTGTAAATTAACATCTTTATTAAAATAAAGATAGCTTTTCAAAAGGAATAAAAAAAATAATATTACATAACAGCAGAAACGACATATAGGCAGTTTTAATCTTAGTTATAGTGTTTTTGTGCAGAAACTAAATTGCATTTAAGTCAGAAGTTGACAACTGGCAGCATGTGAGTCTGATTCAGCCCCAAATCAACTTGATCTGTGGTCTAGTAGCACCACTTTTTAATCAGATGAATTGAAAAAAATGCTGATTGATTTAAGGAAGAGACTATGGAGTAGAGGGAATGTGTGTCAAATCTGAAGTAAAATATAACATTCAAAGTTACCATGACAGTTTGGGCCCACTTTTCTAATCTAAGAAAATTAAATGCAGGTGACAGTGTTCGGCATTTGAGGGGTGGGGGAACAAATCAACACACACGTATGATGAGACACGGAAACTGGAATATGAGAAGGATCTCAGGATTCTAAGTTGTGGTGTTGTGATAGGTGAATTGCATACTAGGAATTGTACGGTAGTTTTAAAAAAGGTATGATGGAAATGAAAGAGTGATGTAGAAATGAAAGCACTGCAGTACACAAGCCATATTGGGATACTGCATTGTAGCCAATTTTAGTCATACCTAGAGCAGACCCACTGGAAGTAATGAGCATAACTAACGTAGCAGAACCTTTCATTTCAATGGTTGTTTGAGTAAAACCAATGTGATACAACCAACTGTTTCCTCTCTCACACCATCAACACCTCAGAGTTTCTCACTCCAAAATATGCCCATATTGGATATGCCCATATCCAAACAGCAAAACAACTTTGTCAAGCAATCTGTTGTGCTACAGTGAAGTTAGACCTCCAAAATAAAAATTCATCTTTACTACCAATATCATATTGAATAATTATGACAATGAATATTTCTTTAAAGGTCAGAATAAACTTCTAGATCACTGCCAGTTCACATAGCTTGGCCTTAGTCCTAAAGCATTACTGTACAAACAGCCTCATCTCATCCAACTAGATCTTGTATTTAGCATTCAAATTAGCACTGCACTTACATGATGAATTTACTGATATTACCAGAAATTCAATTTCAGCAGGAGTTAGGGAAACTGGAGGATCTTTACTTGGGAATGTAAACCAGTGACATAATTCAGTTGACCCACCATGATCTGTTTTGGAACTAAGTTTATGCCTAGCAGAGCTTTCTCTTTTTAAAAATATTGCTACAACAAATGATTGCAGAAGAGGATAATTGGTACCATACTAATATGTAAAAAAATAATACATGTGAAGCATAAATTAACTTAAATACAAATTAGCTGGTGTCAATAACAAAATGAATATTGCAGTTCAAATTATTCTGCATATTCTAGTAGCAGTTTTCCAGCAGTAATGGGGCTGCATTCTTCCATGATTATGTCATTCACTACTCCACACACAAAGTTCTATGGCATGCATCCAATGAATACAAACCACTGTGATACTGAAAGAAACAGTCTAAAACCCACCACATTTTGAATCATAGTGTTTGGGGCTGACAGACATCTTTGAAGTCAGACCCCAGCCCTTAAACAAGACCAGTACGGTATATTGAAACCATAGCTGATAGTTATCTCAGAAACTGTTAACAAACTGTGCAGTCTGGCAAAAGCAGCTCTATAACCTCCTTTGGTAATTAATTCTTCTTCTAAATTAAATCTGTCCAGACAAGTTTCTTCCCTATATTTGACCTAATACTTAACCAGTTGAGATCAGTGAAGATTATCACCTCCATAAAATTTTCCTCCTATGAGTATGCATTGTAAATGATTCCTCGTGGAGAAAGATTATACTGGCTGAAATTGGTTCTCCAAAGAAAGTCACACACACAAGAGGACAGGCAGGAAGCTAATATCCTGCTTGTGCATACTTCCTGAAAAATCCATTTAGATGACCAATCTCAACTTAAAACCCCTCCCTTCAACATAAGCCTTGATGAGAAACATGCAAGCAATACTCTCATCAACACATTATAAAAGCCTGCATACAGTAAACGGGGTACATGGTGAAGAACTTAAGGAAGCAGGGGCACCAGCTTTAATAAAATATTGGGGGCAGGTAAGCCCCACATAATCGATTACAAGACACACACATCATGTGAATGGCAATGCCCATCAACAGGGGGCGGGGGGCTCAAATATCTTAGGGGGGGGGCAAAGGGATCTTGGTTCCTAGGAGTTGGCTTGGAAGGTAGACATTAACTTTAGCATTCAGCACAACAGCATAGCTGAAAAATAGATCCTGGATGAAACATGCGCTGAAGCAAAAAATCCAAGGCATGTACAACTATTTGAGAGACAAATGATCATAGGCCTGCCAACACCATTATATCCCCCACAGCAAATAAACCTACAAATGATCTTCCTGGAAGGTGTGACATCCTGGGAGCAGAACAGTTGGTTTAATACATGCAGTGGGAAGGTGAGTGAGCTGGAAGAAATTAAAAAGCACAAGAGGTAGAGACATGCTCCCTGACCAGCACTCAGAAGCAGCACCGATTACATCCATACTGCTACCAACAAGCATTCCCTCTCTTCTTATACGGATATAGGCATCCATCACTCCAAGATCTGCACACAATAGCACACAAGTACTGCCCTATCAGCTGAATTGAACGATGGTGCACTCTGTGTGGTGCTACACCAACTTAACACACTATTCAGGGAGCGCGGGGTCTTTTTAGAATACCGCCACTCAGTCATGGCATCAGTTTATCACTGCTCCAAAACAAAACAAAATGGACAAAAGGCCAGAAACATATGCATGCTGTGAAGAGGTAGATAATGAGTGTGCAGCATATTACAGGCTTGGCTCACTGAAGACAACAAAGAGTATTAGGCTGACTGTAATTGCTGCCTTTGGTTGTGTTATCAGTACTTATAGACTCCCTCTATAAGAAGAAACATGAAATCTAATCCCTCTGCTACTGAACTTCATTAGCTTCTCCTACTGCCTTTACACATCTCTATTTACATTAAGAAAAGAGCAAACAACTTTTCTGGAGCAAATCAACCTTGAACAATCTAAGAAGAAGGAATGACAAAGTATACAAGGATAGGGAATTGAATCCAGATATTCAGTTTTATATCTGCTACACACTAACCAACGAATGGTCTCAATACCACAAAGAGTGAATGCTGCTGTTCCCATCACAACAGTTTTGCTTGCTGTGCTGATCATGATCTACAGCACTGGTCTTCAACTGATGGGTTGGGACTCACTACTGGGACAAAGGTGATCAAACCAGCAGCATTACCAACATAAAAATATAAAGGGGGGAAGGTCCCCAAGTTAAAGGTGGGTCCTAGGTCTGGAAAAGCTAAAGAATAGAGTTATTCTTCCCAAAACATCATCATTTTTGCAATCTTTCAATGGTGTGACCCTAATTCTGACGGAAAAGCCTAGTGTATATTCACTATGAAAACAGAAAAATCAAGTGCCACCCGGCTCTCCTGGGTTTGCCTGCATAATCCGCTAGTAGTAAGTGGAAAGTGGTTTTAGTCAGCATCATGCTTTTAAAAAAAACCTGTCAGAAATTCTAACTCCTGCACCAATAAAGTATCATGTTCTAGGTCAGTACCTCCTGAATACTGAATCCTTTTGAGGACACTTACTTCTTCTTTCCCATCCTCTCCAACATTACTAAGCAGTTGAAGGAAGCTAGGACAAAGGGTGAAAAAGGAGCTGTGAGTGGAGGGGAGCACTTTCCTCATCCATTGGACCCCCTGGGAAACTCAACAAACCTGCTGTACCTGGAACTGGGTGTGGGGAGTGCAGCTGAATGATTAATTTCTGTACCACATAATATATTAAAAAATATCTCTAAGGGGTGTACAAAAAAGAAGCATCAGCAGCCAATAATCAAAAAATCAAAATAACATTGGTGTAAAAGGAGCCAGCTATGGAAATTCTGTAAAGCCACCTCTTTTTTTTACAGCTCTTTAAAGATGCTGAACACTTCTAGAAAAAAGCTGTTCTTGCTTATATTAGATAGATGACAGATGACACAGCAATAAAACAGGAATGGGTTTCCAGAAGGTTTATTCAAGGAAGCCGTATCCAATAAAGCATTTAAATGGGCATGAGGCCACTAGCTAAGTAACATGGGCAGTAGCTTCAGTAGGCCATGACTCTGTTACCGGTATGATGAATCTCAGAGCTTTAGTTAAATAAAAGAGCCAGCAGCTATTTCAAAGTATAGTTATGTTTTTACTAGGAGGACACCTTTAAAAGAATTTTCAGCAACACTGAGGAAACATGTTCATTGACTTCAGGATGGGTTCTGATAATTTTGTCAATCCTAGAGTAGGCTACAGTTCTCTCTCAGAGCACACTGTCAAATTTGAACATATGTAGTCACAGTCTAGGATACAATTATGTGGGTGCTTTCTTCTAAAATCAACAGTGGTTAGCTACACAATTCTGTGCAGGATGCATCCCCAGACATTTTCTCTAACTCTAGTCGTCTATATAACACATTGCTTTCTCAGCATATAAAGAATGGTTGCACTACACAAAGCAACAGAAACCCACAAGCAAGCAAAATTCCTAGATCATGTTCAAAGTCCGTTTCGGTGGCCTAATTCGGCCCGCTGGTCAGTTTAATCCGGCCCCTATGGCAGCTTATTTCCTGGGGTAAAATTCTTTTTAAAAAATCCACAACTTCAACCTTTAAAAAAGCTGAACAACTTCAATCCTAAAAAAAAGGTCAACAAGTTGGTTGGCCCTTCTGTCGCTCCTCACAGCCCTTCACTTCATCAAATCTGGCCCTCTTTGAAAAAAGTTTGGACAACACTGTACTGTAGATGAATTGTCTTGGGTGAGTCTAAGCATCTCACAATGAAACAGACAGTCCTAATTCAGCCTTGCTTCCAGTGATGGATGGTGGCAAAGGGAAAGTGTGTGTGTCTCTGTGTGTATTAGTAAGCAAGTAAGTACGGTAAGTAAGTAGGTAAGTAAGCAAGTACACCTCCCTATACCCATGGAAATAATGCAGAATAATAGCCTTTATTTCCTGTTTCTTCACAGACAACAAATGTTTGATCAGTATATTAAAATACACACATCCAAACACACCTATATAGGAACTCATTTCCAACAGAAACTCTTGCATAAAATGTTAAGTGTTTTCCCCTCACCCTCCCCTCCAACAGTGGATCAAACATTATGAGTACCTTGGGCCAAATATAATCATAAACTTGAGATTAAATTGGATGGACACTATATGCTATATTTGGATCTCAATACCTGAAACAAAAAAAAAGGTAGTGCAAAGTATTTTAACTTCTTGATTCCTCATATTGCCTCATATTATGCCCGGCCTTGACCTAGTATCAAACATGAAGTCCTCAGAGGCTGAACCAGACACCCCAGGGGTCAAGGACCTTGAGGAGATAGCAGAGTTCACTGGAACCAGTGCTGAACAGTGTTTGAAACTGGGGGGGGGAGGGAAGCTAGGAGCCAAATGGCTTCTGGAACCTGGGTTGTAGGAGCAAAAACAAAATGTCTAGCTGCCATGGGTGGGGCAACATTTTTAATTTCTTGTTTTGATATGCATGAATTAATAAGCAATTCACGTAAGTGACAAATTGTTAATATCACATTTTAGCAGAAATTGTTAATGCATGTTTAATTTGGTGTTGAAAATAAAAATATTAGTGCCATACTTCAGTTTTCAAAACACTATACTCTTTATTGTTAAATGTCTTAACATATTGTCTATCCTTAACATATACTTTGAGGCTTCAAAGCACATACATTTCAGTAATCCTTGAGTGTCAGGCTCAAAAAATGGCACCCAGGCCTTTTGAGGTGCTCGCAAATGGATAGCATTTTGCGCCTGGCATCCTGCGTGCTGAAGACGTCTCTAAATAGCCTTCTGTGGAGAGACCTGATGAAGAATCCTTGGAGAAGAGGAGCAGAACAACCCTCCAGTCCTCAGGAACACTGGCACCCAAGTTCAGACTGAAGAGCAATGACATGCATAGCATGTCTCTGTTGCTCCAGAGTCACTGCACAGCCCATAAGTAAGCAATCCTTGAAACATTTCCATCACCAGCAACTGTGGTCAGAGTGGGGTCTAGGAACCAGAGCATAGAAGGTTTCCCTTCTTGAGTTTTCCAGTTTCTGGAAACACCACAGGTCTCTGGCTCTTTGTTCCCAATTCAAATTCCCCCTCCTTGCTGTGTTGTACCTTCCCTGAACTCTCTGTGATACTGACCTTGGATAATCGCCTGATCTTGCCTCTGGGTTATGTTTTAGACCTAGACAAATTATCCATGTCTGATCTTACTGTGTTTGGACTGTGCTGTAGCCCTAAGCCTGCCTTCATTGGTGGGTGTTTGGTAAGAGACTTATACCTCCTGGGACAAAGGGTACCTACCGGAGTATAGCAACACATCAGGTAATGTATGCATTTTTATTCTCAAATAGCATTTTTATTACATAAAAAAGTATTTTCCTACCCTATAAAGCAGATGCATCTGGCAAAAGGATCATGTCCGCACAGTTTGAAACAACCTCAATTTTACTAATGACGTACTTACAATAACTAATGTATGTCCAAAGTCTATATACTTTTATCAAAAATTAACACTGATCTTTACTCAGTACACTATCCTAAGGATGAGTAACCTAGTTTACAGATCATTAGCAATATATAAAAAAAATATAAAAGGGCACTTTTAAAAGAGAAAACTTCACCACATTATCTTCCTCAGACTTGGGCTTGCCTAACTTGCAGCAAATTTCCTACTTGTTTTAATTACTGTAGACACCACTGCATATATCTGAGTCTTGGAATGGCAACAGCCATTTGCAAATTCTTCCTCTAGAAAATGTAATACATACTGGTCTCCTCTACTGGTGTTGCAAGTTCACTTTATTTGGAAAATATTTAACAGCTGCCCTGTGCTTTGCCCCCCTCCCCATAGACAAGGATTTTCATGAGCAATAATTAGAGAACCAAAGGTTTGTTTGTGAAACAGAAAATTTGTGTGTATTTCAGTAACTGGGAATGAAAATAAAATACAAAGTAAAGAGAAAATTCAAATTAATGCAGTTTCTGAAAATATTTGCTTTTTAATTTTTATCACCAATTCTTTAGTAATAATCAAAGATCCATTTAACTTGGCAGAATGGGTCACAGCTACACATAATTTCATTCAACACTGGAAAAAATACTTAATGCTTGGATGCTAGCACTACCCTATAAAACCACTACCCATGTACATAGTTAGGGATGCGGGTGGCGCTGTGGGTTAAACCACAGAGCCTAGGACTTGCTGATCAAAAGGTTTGCAGTTTGAATCCCCACGATGGGTGAGCTCCCGTTGTTTGGTCCCTGCTCCTGCCAACCTAGAAGTTCAAAAGCACATCAAAGTGCAAGTAGATAAATAGGTACTGCTCCGTTGAGAAGGTAAATGGTGTTTCCGTGTGCTGCTCTGGTTCGCCAGAAGTGCCTTAGTCATGCTGGCCACATGACCTGGAAGCTGTACGCCGGCTCCCTCGGCCAGTAAAGCGAGATGCGCGCCACAACCCCCGAGTCGTCTGCGACTGGACCTAACAGTCAGGGGTCTCTTTACCTTTACCTTTTACTACTCCTGTTAGCCTGCTTTTAGGGTGCTGCAAGATTCTACAGTATTTTGGTCCTTGCCTGGTTTTGCTTCATAGGGCTGATTAGTTTAAAATATTATTCAGTTTCCTCAATGTCAGCACCATATTTTTAGGAGCCTAGGAAGGCAGGTACTGGGGATTCTGCCAGCACTCTTCACTTCCTTATTTACTGGAGGTCTTTAAATGCTATTCCAGTACATACAGAGGTGTAACTATTCTTCACAAAACAGAAACTATAAATTTATTACTTTGTAGGGTTATATTTCATAAAACTCAAATTTTGAGCAAAACCCAGCATGAGTTTAAATATATCTGAGCAGAGTTGCCAGTTCTAGGATCTGGGCAGGAAAGTGAGCATTCTGTATGGGTCTTTAAGCAGAGGGAGTGGGGTGCCTTGGCGTCTGCGCCCCTGGGGAAATGGGGGCTGGAGGACTCGGAGCTCAGGCACAAGCAGACCTGCAGTCTCCAGGGGTCTCTCCTGCCTCCATCGCAGCCCCACGGAGAGAGAGATCAGGGAGGGGAAGTCTGACTGACCCTAGAAACAAGTGGAGAGGCGACCATGGGAGGCGCAGGATGGCATGGGCAGGATGCTGCCACTGCAGTAAGGGTTTTTATACTGGGTAGTAGATTGCAGCCTGGTGTATTGCTTTCATTTTATGGTTCAATGGCCTTGTTAGATAGTAAAATTCATGTTAAATTGCTGTTTTAGGGGTTGTTTTCTATCATCTGGAACGGATCAATCCATTTTCTATTACTTTCTGTGGGAAAGCAGGCCTTGGTTTAAGAACGCTTTGGTTTAAGAATGGACTTCCGGAACGGCTTAAATTCGTAAACCAAGGTACCACTGTATTTTGGATTGCAGTCCCATTCTTCCATATACGGTACGAACACAAGCCAAGGAAGCATTTATCCATCTCATCTCATCTTCCACTATTAACAGATAATCTCTGCAGCAGGTGGGACAGGACTTGGCTAGTAGGCATGCTGGGCTGGCATCACTAAAGACTTTTTAGTACACAGAGGAAAGGGGAAACAGCATGCAAACTGCTTCCAAAATATAATTGTGGGAAGTGTATGTAGCCCCCTCCCTAAGACTCGAGGAAGAGTCTCAGCCATTGCCTCTATTCAGGAAAGATTGTCCAAGTGCTGGGATGGCCAGCTGGCAGACAGACTACAATCCTCTCTAAACAAGAGTTTTGAAAGGAAACATATCTGAAATTTTTTTGAATACTAATTACAGAAACTTTAAAAATATACTTGAAATATACTCTTAAGGACCTGAATTAACTTTTAATCTACCTTAAAATAAATATTTTGCTATTTAATAGATATTGCAGTTGCTTCAGTGATTTCAGAAACAGAACCTCAACATGCTGTAAAATCACTTGACACTGTAAACTGGAAGAAAGGAATTCAGTCTCTTTCCAAGCTACCTTTTATTGCCATGTCAAAATCTTAACTTTATATATATATCACATACCATATTTATTTAAATACTATATTTAGTGAAAGGAGGAGTCCGATACACACTGTCCAATAAGTAAAATAATGTTCTAGACTAGATTATTTTACAAGCAAGAGGGAAGCTTCAGCTGACAAAGTGAATTGGCCCTAGTGACAAAACAAGCAAGTTTTGCAGCTTGGGAGCTCAGCAGCCAAGCAAAGAGGCCAGGGCAGACTACTCTTACCCTTCTATTTTAACCAAACAAATCCCAGGCTCCCAAGTAAACAACAACAAGTATGCTGGAATAAAGTCAGTAAAGGTGTAAGGGCTATCCAGAGTACTGCACAGCACATCACCTAACAAACATATCTGCCTACCAGACAGAAGTCAGGAGTGTGCCCAATGCAATGAGCTTCTAGTTCTCAGGAAATATGTTTGTTCTCTAGAGGCCAAGGTGGCTGACCTGGAAAAGCTCAGAGAGGTTGGTGGATGAAGCCTTCAATGATATGATAGTAGCATCTCACACCTGGGGTCACAGCTCTTCCACTGTCATGGAAAACCAGAGTCTCAGCTTGGGCATCACTCTGAGAAAAAGGAAAATGATCCCTTAGAAGAGACCCATTCCTTGGGGCTGAGCAATGTCCTCTCACTAAGGATACTAACTGGGGTAGGGGTGTTAGAAGCAGTGTTCAAAATTCACAAGACACCAGGCACATTTTGCACCTGGTAAGCTAAGGTTACAGTCGCCAAAATGGAATGTCTAGCTGCCATTCTGGGGTAAGATGGCACAAAAATCATTTAATATGGCTTTCTGGTTCATGAAATTTGTTCTGATTGTGCAGATAAAATATCACAGATGGAATTCTAAAGGATGTGTTGTTAGAGTGTGAAAACAGGCAAGATCCAAGGATCCCCAGGCATACACCTCCAGATGGTGAGTACATCAGGTGCCATCCTGGTGCCCAAGCATTTTCACTTGGTTGCAAGTGGCCGATAGTCAGGTGCAAAATTCACATGGTGAATTCACACACACACACACAGGGATAAGAGTGAAAACATTTATGATTATCAAAAGCAGGGAAGCGGTAGAACTAGGCATTGAAAGTGCAGGGCACATGATAGCAATTCAAAAGGGCCAAGGGGCCATATAGCAAAATTTACACACCAAACACATTTGAAGGCACACAGTCATCAATAAGGGTTTCTATGCTAATGCTGAAGCTTCTATGTCAAGAGGGTTAAGCTGCCATGCTTGGTCTTAAACCAGAGTATAGATATAGTGGCTGGAATGGAAAATGCCAGTGGGACATTATAATTTCTGAACACAAAATATATGAAGAACAGAGGAAATAATACTGGTGGTGGCAGTACTGCATACATCAAAGAAGACAGAGGAATCCAACAAACTAGAAATCGGAAAATGAGCAGAATCTTCCACAGAAATCACTATGGGCAGTAGTAAAATAAAAAAATTCCTTCAGTAGCACCTTAAAGACCAACTAAGTTTTTATTTTGGTATGAGCTTTCGTGTGCATGCACACTTCTTCAGATACCTGGGCAGTAGTATCAGCCTCTGACAGTAATTCACTATTGGAGACATACTGTCACACTCCAAAATCCCCAGGGTGACCTTGATATAGATAAAGAAATCAGGGAGACATCCAAAGGATGCAGTAATGAGTGACTTCTATTACTCTCACAAATATTGGGTAAATATGTGTTTCACTCAGAGATAGGTACCCTAAAAGAATACAGCATGCCTAGAAGATTATAAAACTGACCAGAGGGACCATGACTCCCAAGACCTGCCATCAAATTCAACACATATAAATTAACAATTTTGAAGGAAGTCTTAAACAGCAAAATTTGACTTCAAAAGGAGAAATTCCAAAAAATGAGGGAAGTGATAAGAAAATTGAAAGAGAAAGGCAGAAAAGACAAATATCTTCAGAATGCTTGGAGTTTTTTCAAAACCACAATAATAGATGCTCAGTTTGAATATATAGGAAAGGTACCCCCAGGCTTAAAAAGGATGCAAGAAGCTTCAGAAAATGGATATCTCGTACAAAGGAGAACAAAAAGGAACTCAAATATTTGGCAAAATAAATGCCAGCAGGCAATGAGGGAAGTAAAAACAATGGTTTTTGAGGAGTACATGGATAAATGTTCAAAAAAATTATGATCAAGAAAATTATTATTGGAAAGTAACATGCTAGAAGCAAAAAAAACTGACTAGAGAAACAGTTGGACCTCTGGGCAACAAGGGAGTTAAAGGTGTGCTAAAGGGAAAAAGGGGGGGACTGCCGAGAAGCAGAATTAGCAGCATTTGTCCACAGTGGTAGGTATAAAGCAGACTCCTGTGCCTTAACTAACTTCCTGAGGAAAGGAGTGTAAGAACTGAGACAGAAAATATTGATAAGAAATGAAATTATAGGCCTTACTGATAAATTAAAAGCCAACAAACTGATAGGTTTAGAGAGTTCTTTACTCAAATATGAAATTGCTGATCTTCTAACAAAAATATGTAACTTGTCACTAACATCACCCTCTGTATCTGAGGACTGGAAAGCAGCCAATGTAGTACTGGTTTTTAAAAAGGGATCCCAGAAGGAATCCAGGAAATGACCAGCTGGTTTGTTCCAACATCTTTTGGGAAAACTGGTGGAAAACCAGTTAAGGACTGGAATGACGTACTTGCACCAGCTCCTCATCCTGCAACCTAGTCGTTCACTGGACTGCCCTGTGTTTGACCTTGGAATGTTCCTGGACCTTGCCTTTTGCATTGCCCCAAGGATTTGACTTCAGACCACGACCAGAAGAAGCCCACCAATAATTAACATCTCATCCTCCACCCCTGCTGGCCAACGCCCCTGCTTTACGCCTTCCATGGGCAGCAGCCTGGATGCCAAGACCAAGGTGCAGCTCATACAGGATGCCAGGATTCTGCTGAGGCACCCTCACTGTCTTTACTGTGGCCCATCCTCCTGCCTGGTAGACTCAGCTAGCCACCCTACTCACTCCCCTCAGCAGCTGCAGCAGCTGCCTCCTCTGCCACTACATCAGCCAAGGAGCAACTGAGGAAACTGGAACAGCTGTTGGTGGATGGGCTTGTAGCACAGTAAGAGCATCCTGAGCGTGGCAGTACTGCTGGACCTCCTGGTCAGCCTCTACACTGAGTGCAGCCATGACTCGCTACTCCAGAGGGACAAGCGCATCTCGAACTTCCTTGTTTCGGAATGGAGCTCCTGATTATTAAGAGCAACAGGGGCAAGTTCCTCATCAACAGTGCATAGGCAGCCTACCTAGAGTCAACATCCACATTACCACTTATAGGCCCCAAAGCCACCTAGTCTCCATCAGGGACATGATGAAGCATCTAAGCAGAGACATGATGAAAATGTTTATATATGCAGTGGAGACATTTCTATTATTTTCTTTTAATACCAAAACCCAGGATCAAGGCCATCCAATTAACCTGAATGTTGGTCAGATCAAAAGAAGTATTTCTCTACACAGCACAATGTTAAGCTATAGAGCTCACTGCCATGAGATCTAGTTATGGCCTCCAACTTTGATTTTAAAATAGATTTGGGACAAATTCATGGCTTATAAGACTATCAATGGCTACTGGACATGGTGGTGATACTGTCAGAGGGAGTATGCTTCTGAACACCAGTTGCTGCAATTCACAATGTGCAGAACGCTGTTGTACTCAGGTCCTGCTTGTGGACTTCCCAAAGGCATCTGGTTGGCCACCATGAGAACAAAATACTAGACTAGATGGGCCTTTGATCTGACATAGCAGGGATCTTCTTACATTCATATTAACACCAACTTATTACCAACTTATGGTAAGACATAACACAGTCATACTTGGAATAGACCAGGCCTCCCCAAACTTACTACGCTTTGGGCCGGTGCCTGAAGTGCTGATCGCGCGGAGGGTGGGGGAGCGCGTGGCCCAAAGGACCGATTTATCCAGCCCGCGGCGACCCCCCGCCTTCCGCTCTTAGCGGTGCGGCGCAGCTGCCCACTTCCGGCACTGGAAATACCTTGCGTGCATGTGCAAGCGTCATTTCCGGTGCACTTCCAGGTCGGGGGGAGGCCCGTGTGCATGCGCACAAGCTATTTCCGGTGCTCCTGTGACCTGGAAGTGCTCCAGAAATAGTATGTGCGCACATGTATGGGCACGCGCTCCCCACCCTCCGCGCGATCAGCACTTCAGGCACCGGCCCAAAGCGCAGTAAGTTTGGGGAGGCCTGGTCTATTCCAAGTATGACTGTGTTATTATACTACTGTAAAAAGTTCACATTTAAAACAATCTACCTTTTCTGAATCCTGCCACTTGCCATGTAATTCTATAACCTCACTGTCCATAAATGGAATATAGGTTGTCTTTATTTAAAAATTAACAAAGATTTTGTCTGAGTTTAGAAGTTTTAGTATCAATTTATAGCCAACATTTTCAATAGTATCTATTAAAGCAGAGCTACTGAAAGGACTGGGGAAGTTATACAGGCAGGTATTTATTTGATTTGTAGGACTTTCAATCGCCTGTGTTGAAAATATAATGGATGAAAATAAGTATGTTTTTTATTTTGCATCATGATAACTAAATCACATAAAATTTATGTAAAACATACATTGCTAGATACTAGCAGTACATAATTATATGTGGCTCTCTTTAATATTAAATGCAGCCGGTACATACCTGTTATGTAAGTCTTGGGTAATTTTCCTAATCAACAAAACTGAGACTAGGATCTAAAGCATAGTGCATCTAATTCTAGATACTCAAAGGGGCTTTCAAGTTGTGTTTCCAGCCTTCTACCTCATTGCCAATGTCACATAAAAGCCTGGCTAAATTGAGAGAACTGTAGAAAGCAGTTTGTGATACCACATGGTGGCCAGCTGTTTGGATAAAGAAAAGTATAAAAATCCTACTTGATGTGTGCAAGCCATTCAGCATGACTAGTCGTTTCTGCCTGACCATTTCTAGGTTTTGTACAAATTTTCAACATCTGAGGGCAAATAGCAAAATAATTTATTTGGTCTTGTTTCCATAGCATATTACCATGGAAGGCTTTTACTTCTTTCTGGATTATCTATGGACTTGCATGCTTAATAATGATAAACATAATCCACCCAAAGTTAAGAACTTTTCAATTCTGTTGGTATTGATGGAAGAAAGTCAAATGTTTATTTAGTAATTCCACAAATTAGAATGGATTTAGAAGAGCTTAACTTTGAAAAGGCTGTGGTCCCTTCCTTTTAAAAAAATAAAAATAAATCCACACCATCCTGCAAAGTGATCCTGAGCTACATTTTCACCTTTGCAGGACTCACATGCAAGTTCCTTAGAGTAATACATTCATTCTCCTACACTGCTGTATAACCATTTTTCCTCTTCTAAAAGGGAGCTTTGTTAATTTCATTTCTGCAGAAAACTAATTAAGGGTTTTTTTAAGGAGGAAAGGGTCAGGAGACAAATACACCACGTACAAGAGCAGTGGAGTGCACAGACTGAAATGTGTGTGTTTGTGTATTAAAAGGGAAGCTTGCTGAAATGGTTGGGGTGGGCTGGGATAGGGCGGCTTTTAGCCAATTTTCTGTTGATGCTGATGCCAAACACCCAGTCACTAAAGCCTGCTTTTAAGAAGGCTTTGAAAAAAGCACAACATGACACAAGAAAGAGTGGGGATTGCATGGCTTGTCATTACTGAAAGAGTAAAACAAACACCAGCTAACCCATGATATAAACCTTTTCACACTTGATGCTTCATTTTAAATGATTTTTACATTTAAGCCCAAAAGCTCTATATACAATGCTATCCACACTGCAGAGTCATGTTGAAAATACTCTTGAGGAAGACATAGCCACAACAAATTCTGTGCATCCTTTATAGCTTACAGTGATGTTTCAGTCCAACACTGCTTAGCAGTGATGTTACAGAATGTACTGATTTGTCTCCATACTGCAGTGT
This sequence comes from Zootoca vivipara, assembly GCF_965207765.1. Taxonomy (NCBI): domain Eukaryota; kingdom Metazoa; phylum Chordata; class Lepidosauria; order Squamata; family Lacertidae; genus Zootoca; species Zootoca vivipara. Next base: position 10,630,572 of record NC_142596.1, read on the forward strand.
TCTAACTGCACAGCAAACCCACGGACTAAACTAAGAGTCATAGCTACTTCCAGAAATCCAGCTAAGTATAAGAAAAGGTTGCTTTGTTATCGAGTACACACAGCTGCAAAGAATAGAAGAAAAAACTGAAATACAAAAGTTTTTACTGACAAAGTCTTAAGGAAGTGGAAAATTCTGAAATTTAAGAGATGCAGGCAAAAGAACCTCTGTATCATGTAGGAGAGGGGGGAAAGTGTTTTTGGTTTTTTTCTTCTATCAGCCAGCCTGGCCAGGAATCTTTTCATTTGGATCACAATGGAGCAGCTGTAGCCCAGATTTCAGCCCCAGACACATGCAATGCAACAGCAACCATCATTTTTTCCCCAACAGTGCCAGAAATACAAGACACTGTAGCAGGGTTCCAAAAATGGATGATCTCATACTACATCCACACCGCAGGGATGGGGGTGGGTAGCGAAGTAGAAGGCTCCATGACCTTGCAAGCAGTTTCCAAAGGGGGGGGAGGTAATATCTAGAAGGGGGACTGGGGGAGGAATCTTTTAAATAAATTTCGTGAGAAACACGCAGAGGAACGCGGGAGCCCCTGACGGTGGACAGAACCAGCAAAGCCGGAAGGCAGAGGGAAGGCTACCAATGCCCTGGAATGAATGAACATCCCGCAGCTCCCTCCCACTCCGTTTAGGACGCAAGGGACTAGAAACCTGCCCAGCCACCCGCTCCGTCAGGATTAGAATCAGGATTAGGATTAGGACTAGGTCCCCCCCCCCCCGCTTCTCCCTTCCTCTCAACCATTTCCTCTTTTCCCGCCCGTCAGGTTACGAAGGAAGCAGGCGGCATCGGGGAGGCAGAGGCGGCAGCCTAGCACAGCCGCAGGTGCCGAGGCGGCGACCGGAGACCGTGAGGGGAAAGGAAGCCCGGCTCAGAAGGGCTCCGTCCGCGGTGCCGCGTCGCGCCCCCCCCCCGGCCGCTTCATAACCGGCTGCACTGAGAGTAGCAGAAGGAAGGAAGAGCCGCCAACCCGGCGGGATTGGGTGCCCGGGGACTCCGAAGAATGAGTGGAAAGCGCCTCACCTGTGGGTCGGGCGGGGCCGCCGCATCCCTCCGCTTATCGTGCCCCCTCACGGGCTGGGAGAGGCGGGGAGGGGAAGACGACGACGACCGCCAGCACCGCCGCGCCGCAGTCTCCGCCTCCTCCTGCTGCTGCCGCCTCGCGTCCGCGCTCCTCAGTCTCCCTTCCCTCGCCCCCACCCTCCGCTGCTCTGTGAGGAAGACGCCGCTTCGCCTCGCTCCTCTTCCCTCCCTCCCGCGCGCACACACAGACACACACACACGAAGGCACGCGCAAAGCCCGCCTCTCCAATCACGCCTCGTCGTCCCCCATCAATCCCCGCCCTTCGCTCTCTCTCTCGCGCTCTCTCTCGGGCCCCCTCCTCCGCCCGCCCCTCCCTCCTCCGCCGAGCTGTGAGAAGAACACGCCCAAGTCGCGCGCACGAGCGATCGAGCGAGGCTCGTGCTCCCTCCCACAGCCGCGCCCCAACCCAACCCGCACACTAAGCCCCGCCCACGCACCTAAAAGGCGAGGGAGGGGGCGCACGGGTGACAACAGCCGGAGTAGCTGCGCCTCCCACTCCCCCCTCACAACCACAGTCTGGGGCTCATTGGTCCCGTATGTTAATGAGCTCCCCTTTCCTTTTCCCACTAGTGCGGAAAGGGAGCAGTGGGGAGGAAGGGGAAGTTGCTTTCCTGTTTGACAGCCCTTGGGTTGCTAAGCTCGCCGTGCTTTACGGCCGCCCGCAGCCACCGCGAGAGCGTCGTGAGGAGAATGAGGCCGGCGCCAGGTAAGGTCTTCTTCTTGCGTGAAGTGTGTCAGTGCGGAGCAACGGCGGCGCCGCCGCGTGTGGAATTATCCTGCCTCTGGGGTAGAATATTATGGAGGAGGGCGATAGAGATAGAGCTGATCGATGATAAGCGTGCTACGGCGGTGGGTCGCGTGGGTCCCTTCCCCCCGCCGGCCTCTGGGCAGCGCTTCCCTCCGCCCCTCGGTGTCAGGGACCGTGGTCGGTGGTCGCAGCCTCCGCTCAGCCGAGTGGGGGGTGGCCTTTCGCTGCCAGAACTTGATCCCCTGGCCTCCAGGGTGCTGATTTTCAAAATGAAATAAAGTTTGACTTAATCATTCCAGAAACCTGCATGAATAGATTCATGTCCGCCAATAACGAAACTGTATTTTTAATGTTCATTACGTAGATATCAGTGCATAAGTACGGTAGTCGCAGCCAGTCTGCATTTCAATTGGATTTTGTGTTGGTGATGTTACCTAGTTGTTGTTGCTGCTGCTGCTATACTTTAGCTTTGCTGCAGGCCATGTACCTTAGGAATCGCTGTGCCAGATCCAATCATAGGCCGCTTGACTCAACCTCCAGAGCGGTTTACAAAAGATAAAGCAGTAAAATCAAGAAAACTTCATAACCCCACTTTAGAGCATACAAAAGTTAAAATGCTGAAACAGATTTAAAATTATCTCAACTTTCAAAGCATCTTGCTAGGCTTGTCTAAACAGGAACATTTATTGCATGTGCAGAAAAGCATAGCCCTCTCCTGCTTGCATTCCCAAACAAGGGAGCTTCTGTATAGCATTAGTAGCTCTTGACAGACTAATTCCCTTCATTAATTTGTTTAACTACCTCTAGTGGCAGTGATTTGTGTAAGTTTGATCATGTCCTTCCGTATTTGCATTTTTTTTTCTATAGGAAAAGGCCCCAAACATCGTGCTTGTTCCTAATAGGGGAGGTGCTACAGCCCCTATATTGTTGTTTAATCGTGTCCGACTCTTCGTGCCCCCCTGGACCAGAGCACGCCAGGCACTCCTGTCTTCCACTGCCTCTCACAGTTTGGTCAGTCAGACTCATGTTGGTAGCTTCGAAAACACTGCCCAACCATCTCATCCTCTGTCATCCCCTTCTCCTTGTGCCCTCAATCTTTCCCAATATCAGGGTCTTTTCCAGGGAGTCTTCTCTTCTCATGAGGCGGCCAAAGTATTGGAGCCTCAGCTTCAGGATCTGTCCTTCCAGTGAGCACTCAGGGCTGATTTCCTTAAGAATGGATAGGTTTGATATTTTTGGTTATTTTCTGCACCTCTTGCAACTCAGTACATTTCTTAAATAAACTGAAGGTAACCTAAGAAGCCATGCTTATGAGACATTAAAGAAATTCACACATTATGGCACATAAATGCATTTGGCAAGGCACAAAAAGATGGAAGTAAAAACATATAATCAAGTTGGCGCACTTATGAAATTAACAATGCAATCTTACACATTGCTCTCTAGTATGTATAACTAGCATCACGTCCTTAGATATTAGCTTCTTACTGCTTATTAATGTGCTTGACAGGCCACAATAAATCTATTAGCATTTTAAGGTGCCAGAAGACTCATGGTTTTGTTTTGTTTTTTAACAATAAACAAGCAGTTGGGTTGGAGAGGAGAGAAGCACCCATTTTCCATGTTAATAGTTTGTTGTGGTATAAACTTGTGCGTAATAAATATGCTAATATTTAAGTGACACAATACTTTTGGGTTGTGTTTTTCTGTAACAGACTAATCTGAGCAACCACCTATAGCAGGCATCCCCAAACTGTGACCCTCTAGATGTTTTGGCCTACAACTCCCATGATCCCTAGCTAACAGGACCAGTGGTCGGGGAAGATGGGAATTGTAGTCCAAAACATCTGGAGGGCCGACGTTTGGGGATGCCTTGACCTATAGGGTTGTGGTACATCAAGAAGTAAGCTCTGCTGAGTTCAATGGGCCACATTCCCTTGGTAGTTATGGTATTATATACAAAATTTGAAAAAGCATATGTTGTAATAAAATCTGTTAAATCTTTCAGGTGTCACAATACTTATTTTTTCCCTTTTTGTTGCTGCAACCAACAAATATAATTACCTCTCTGAAAAAGGTTAAAACCTTAGATTGTTCATGGAAACAGACTGGGAGCAAATATCGCCATTTTGAAACTGGAGAGGTATGTTCCCTTCTGTTGGCCCTACTTAGCAATCTAGACATAGCATTTTCAACCATCTGCTCATTATGGTAGTCCAAATGAGATGCTACCAAAATATGGATAACTGTGGCCACGCTGTCTCTGTCCCCAAGGGCTATGACTGGTGCTTTCAACCCAACTGATGAAGGTACTTCATGCCACAGAATATACTTTAGTCTCCAAAGACAAAGGTAGACCTACTAACACCCTCAGACTATGTGTTTGTGAACACAGACTATGTGAAAACTTGTGTTTTCTGAGGGAGTGTGGCCTGAGCATCCTTCAGAAATATTGTAAGAGCTACCTGTTAGGAAAGAGGCCACATCTCAGTGTTTGAGGCTAAGATTTGTTTGGAGAAGGTTCCAGGCTTGATTTTGGGTATCAGCAATAAAATTTCTACCTTGCCATCATGTGGGAAACTTGCTGGGCCTAAAAAAGCCCCTGGCATGCTTCCCCCCCTTGCTAATTGTAGGCTCCATTTCCTCTCTGTTCTATAGCATATACCATATGCTTTGTCACATCTCCCAGGAAACTGAGTTGGTGTTCAACAAGGATTTTCTTTAGATGTGGGATTTATATGGTGAGTCACTGTCAAGAGGTTTCAAGTAACAGCTAATAGAACGAGCAGTGCTTCTTTTCTTTTGGGAACAAATATATGCAAGAGACTGCCAGTTATGTGCTCTGGGAGAAAACTGAAAAACTACTGCATTGCTGTAAACATGAGTTTGCAGGTGTTTAAGCAAAGAACAGAATGCAGATTAATTCTGTAGCTGTGCAAGGCCTGGTGGTTAAATTTTGAAGTTTGTGGCCATTGGCCATCAGCATATCTTGTGGCAGCAAATTCTATAGGTTAACTATGTGCCGTGTTAAGTAGTACTTATTTTTCTTTAACAAAATGTACATAACACTTGATTGTAAGAAAACCTCTAAGTGGTTTACTTCCTTCTGTCTGACCTGAATCTCCTACAATGAAACAGAGAAGAACTCTCTATCTACATTTTCCATACCATGCATAATTTCAGATCTCTAACATCTTTCCTCTTTCCTCACCTTTCTTCTGACCTAAAACCCCAAAAACGTACATTTCCTCATATGGGAATTGCTCCACCTCCTATTTCATCTTAGTTGCCTTTTTCTGCATCTTTCCCGGATCTACAATATCCTTTTTTGAGACGTAGTTGTATTGCATTACAATATTGGCAGTTTTGTTTTTTATTAATTTCATAATAATTCCTAGCCTGGAATTAACCTTCTTCATAGCTGTTGCACACTGGTGCATTTTTTTCTTTGGATTCTCCACATGACCAAGATCTCTTTCCTGGCCAGTCATCACCAGCTCAGACTCCATCAGCATGTATGTGAAATTGGAGCTTTTTGACCCAATGTGTATCATTTTACACTTAACTTCATATTGAAATGTATTTGCCATGTTATTGCCTATTCATCCAAATTGGAAAGACCCTTTAGGGGCAATCTGCAATCTCTTTTTATTTTTAAAATTCTGTTGTCAGCAAACTTGGCTACATTACTGACCATCCCTAATTCTAAGTCATTTATAAGCAAATCAAAATCCCAGGAGTGATTCTTATTTAATCTTTAATTTGTCAATAAGGTTTAGAAGTTCATTTATTTTGTCGTCACTATTTGCCTCAGGTCTTCAGCCTCCCCCGTCCTGCAAAAAGTCAGTTCAGATACAGGTATCTGCCCTTCATCTTCCACAAGATGTAGGGCAGGGGCAAATAATTTATTCAGGTTTTCTTCAATGTCTTTATTCTCCTTCAACACAACTTTTAAATTCCTTTTTGTCCAGCAGTCTAACCACCTCACCAGACTGTTTCCTGCTTCTGTTGTATTTAACTATTTTTTATTGTTGGTCTTAATGATCTTAGCAATATATTCATCAAATTCTATTTTTGTATCCTTAATTACCTGCTTGCATTTTTGTGGGTGCATGTTTGTAGTTAAATTTATTCTTCTAATTTGAGGAAGATTTCCATTTTCTGAAGGAAGTCTTCTTGCCTCCAATAACTTCCTTGACTTGACTTCTTCACCACACTTGGCACAAGAATAGATTATAATGGCATTTCAAGGATACTCATACATTAGAAGAGATCATTAGAAGAGAATCACAATCTTCTAGGATTCAATGCCAGACATTCCCTTTCAAATCATCATGGAAAATGGTAGATTATTTAATTGTGAAGACTGGTAAGGTTGATAATTGTTTCTTGGGGTCTGGCCTTGTCTTGAAAGTTGCACTTATGGCTGCAATTAGGAAACAACCTCTTTTGTGAAATGGGTTGTTTGTTCAGGTTTATTTAGAACGGGTTCTCAAGCTGTAGTTTGTGAACCACCAGTGGTCCACGAGCTCCACTCAGGTGGTCTGCAGGAGGCAGGGGGGACACGGACAGCTAGATGTTAATAAGTTAGCCAGCATCTGAACACATTAGCTATTCCTTGCCTTGGCCCTGTCTACCCACAGGTCAGTACTAAACCCCAGCGTTAAGTGAAGTCATGTGATTTGAACCACCTATGGAATCCCTGGCGGCTAAGGGTGCAACGGGGTTTCTGCTGATGATTTTGAGTAGCTGCACACAGCCACGGTGCGATCAAGTTGGTGTGAGAGCTCCTGCGGAGAGGCACAAAAGGAATTTTGCAGGATTAACTCTCAGCCCTCTGCCTGAGAGTTTTAAACCACCCGGTACCTGGACTTGCAGTGGAGCCCATATCCCCACCTGCAAAGAGAGTTAAAGAACAGTGAGGTCAGCACCCCTTCTCTGAGATTGCTTTGGGTTGTTTTTCACCTGTGAATATATACACTCAGCATTAAGAAAGATGATTGCGTAATCCACCAAGATCCTTCACAATTTTCAAGTGGTTGGGGGGGGGATTTGAGAATAGATAGCTTTGTGTACGATTCCATAAGCCACAGCAGTTCAGGACTCCAGCAGTAGTTTCCAGTATTATCTGCTAGCAAACTCTGAGGATTACTCACGTGTGTAAAAGGTGTTGTTTTTGCAGCCATAAACATCGGAACCAGCCCTGCCTTTTTTCTTATTTTGAATCTCAAGGATGATTAAGAATAGAGCTGGCTGAGTGACAAGTTGTGTTAGGTAACTGTAACTGCTCCCCTTACATTTTATTATATGTTTGATAACACTCAACTGGAATGATCAGTGCCTTGTGCATTGGTTGGAAAGACATTTCATTTTGACATACAGTATGTGGAAAATTCTAGACGCTTAAAAGAGTATACAGTATATAAAAAATCTGGTTCCCTGGAGATGTTCCCTCCCACTGGTATATGCATCCAGTATGTTTCATGTATATCACTTTAGTTTCCTTGTACTGTACAGATCTTAAAAGGATATTGCTTATTTTTTGACGTAACAATGCTTGACAAGGTTCACTGGTTCATCTGAAGTAGTAGTGGGTAAATTTGACTTCTATTTGTCCCATAATCATTTATACTGCAGTTATAAGCGTCCCACTTCCTTCCTGATGAGTAAATAAACCAGCACATTTGAGTTCATTCCTGCTGAATTGGGTGGGTGCACCCTGGTTTGCACTGAGTCATGCCAGAGGGACAATGTTTGCAGTGTGCAAGCTGTGCTTTCAGAAGGCTGGACCAGATCCTGGGTGATAAAGAGTTGATATTTACAGAACATGAAGCCTCAAATAATTTCACAGCTACATTCATTTTACCAGTAAGCCCTGTTGAACTCTACAAGTCTCTGATTTCAGGGCTAATCTGGGGCTGATTAGTACTGGTAATTAAAAATATGCTCTCAAGTTCAGTTGATGTTAGACCACCTGTCGTGGAGCATCCTGCATATCAGATTATTGTTTCCTACCTGGCTTCTGCTTTCACTTCCTATTGCACTCTTGCCAACCTTCCTCATAATGAGAGCACTCTAGAATCCCTTCCAGTTTATCTGGAAAGACAGTTCAGTTTAGAGAAGCAGCGTGGGCATGTTGGATGCCACAGTTAATATGAAACTAGAAGTTATACTGGATACAGGACAGGTGCTAAAAACTGCAGCCATGTGTCCTGCACTCCTTAGGTACATTTACACATGGCAGCATGCCACCATTTCCTCATTCCTGCGCCATACAACTGGCAGCTTTGGCAGGAATTGAAGAAATGGAGGAAAGGCATCTGTAAGCGTGCAGAAATGTTCTTGAGAGAAGACTCTGCATGGGGCTGTCATTTTCAGCAGCAGCCCCATGCCTGGCATAATGTCTAGTTGCAGCCTGAAGGCAAATCCTGAAAAAGTCTATTGAATAGAAGAGAAGGCGGTTGTGGAATTTTTCCTTCCTGCTGCCTAGTGGGTTTGTTAGAAGAAAGGCGGAAAGTTCTCTGGAATTGTTTTTAAATAAAGCATGCAGCATAAGTCCATCACTTGCTAGGGTGCTTTCTATAGTGCCATGGGCTGTCCTCTCGTGTTTTAAAAATAACTTTGAATATTTAAAGGAGCCATCTTAATGATCGACTAAGTAGATCTGTTTTATTTAAGCAAGCCTTGGTATTTGAATCTGTGTGTCATCAACTATATCACATCTTATTTCAGATCTAGCTGGTAAATTATGCCATAAAACTACTTACTTTAAAGTGGTTTGCTACATGTGACTTTCCCCCTGATTTTGCTTTTTTGTCCATCTAGAGGAAGTAGTGTCTCTGGTACTGGCACAAAACTTATACAGCCTTGCAGATTCTAGTATTGGTTTAAAAATAGAAGTTGTACCTCATCCCCTCCCGTGGACTGTAATGGAATGTTACTGTTTAGTGGTTTATTGTGGTACCTTACATAGTTCTACCTGGCCTTATTTGCAATACTTAGGCTTGTTTCTTTGGTCTGTTATTCTGGTATGTCTTTTATTTAAGTTTATATCCCTCCTTTCCTCCAAAGAGCCTTAAGTGATATACTGTACATGTCCTTTTCTATCCTCACTACAACCCTGAAAGTTAGATTAGGCTGAAATATGGCAGCTGTAGGTGAACCTGTCCCTTTTATTTTGGTTGTAGCTGAACTAATTGGTTCTCCTGTTTACCAGTTACAAGTATCCACAAAAATGATGGCTGGGGAAAGAATCTCTGGTCTTTTAATAAGAAGGATGCCTAGCAGCACATATCCAGTCCCACATAGGCAGAAGTTTAGAGAAGGCAACTAACAGCAGAGTCTTCTGCTGTTTGTTCCTTCTCTGTACTCCAGTACAATACCCTCAAGCTCTCCAGCAAGCTCCCAGAATTTGAGAGAGGGACAGGATCTTCCCTCACCTATGCTCAGGTTTGAGTATGAAAAGGATTCTTCTCCCACTGTTTCTTACCTTTTCCCTACCTCAGGGAGACTAAATGCTGTTTCTTCCTCTTCTGCATGTGCCAGAAAAATTTGGGGGGGAGGGAGTTTGGTGGCAATCCTAATCACATAGGGAGGCCAATAAGACCCTCAGCAGGTTAACTGGCACAATTCCATGACTGTGTTGGTCATCTTCGGCAGTGAGAAAAGCCCAACCTATTTTAATAGTAATCTGTTCTTTTCACCTTTGATTATTTTAGGCATTGGTATTTCTCTGGCTGCCGTGAGTCTGCCTGGATAGAATGGACCCTGTTGTCCTAAGTTACATGGACAGTTTGCTGAGACAATCAGATGTCTTGTTGCTGGATCCTCCCTGCTGGCTCAACGACCACATCATTGGGTTTGCCTTTGAGTACTTTGCCAGCGACCAGTTCCAAGACTTCTCTGATCAAGTGTGCTTCGTTGGCCCCGAGGTGGCTCAGTTCATCAAGTGCACGAGCAGCCAAGAGGAGCTGGCCCTATTTCTTGAGCCTTTGAACCTCCTCCACAAGAAAATAGTGTTCCTGGCCATCAACGACAACTCCAGCCAGGCTGCTGGCGGCACACACTGGAGCCTACTAGTTTACTTCCAAGACAAAAACCGCTTTGCTCACTATGATTCCCACACCAGGAGCAACTCTGCCCATGCCAGACGGGTAGCAGGGAATTTGGAGGTCTTTCTCGGCAAGAAAGGCAAAGTTGCCTTTGTAGAGGAGAAGGCCCCTGCCCAGCAGAATAGCTATGACTGTGGGATGTACGTAATCTGTAACACAGAAGCTCTGTGTCAGGAATTTTTCCGGGGACAGCAGCAGCCAGTGCTTCAGCTCCTTACTCCCTCCTACATAACAGGCAAGAGAGAAGAATGGAAGGAACTCATTGCTAAGCTGTCCCAGAAGTGACCTGCCAGTCTCCAATTATTGTCGTTCTTGTCTTGCTCTCAGTGCCTGAGAGGAGGGAAGCTTGTACATAGGGTTTTCCCAACAGAAAGAATGTATTTATGTTTCTGCACTGCCTTTATTCTGCTGCTGATCAGAATAGAGCTGAGTCGTAGGAAAGGTACATTTCTTCCCTGAAGTGTTGGGCAGTTCTGGCTTTGGCCATTTATCCCACCCCCTTCCAATATCCCAAAAAATTCTCACAACACCCAACTTCTTTGTGTGTGGTCAATTTTCAGTGATGTCAGTGACATTGTATATTTCTGCCTTTATTCAATTGTTTCAGCCATCTTTCAAAACTCATGCAGAAACCACCAGAAGTCAGATAAGATGTGATAATGGTACCAGCCATCTTGTTTCAAAACTCCCCAAAACATTGTTCCTGCTTTTCTGAATAAGGATTGTTGTATTAAATGTTTTGACTACCTTGAGAAAATTGTACACATCAGTATGATGACAAAGAATTTCTATATTGTAAACCTTGCTGGCAAGAAATACGGTCGTTTCTGCTGTTGAGTTTCTAGCAGTACTTCCTGCATCACTTTGATGTGTTTAGCTGGACTTAGTTCCTAGAACTAAGGATTTCTGGATACACTTATGAAAACAGGAGGGCAGTTTTGTATATCTGCATTTATTAGGAGCACGGATTGGCTTTGATTCCACTACAACAGCAAGTGGACAGCAGCTTGCTTCATTAATCTGCTCTATGCCTTGTGGGGAGTAAGTTGGGAATCCGAAACTTAGAAAAGCAGCATACTGGTAACAAAAGGAAGCAATGGATTCATTAGTCCTCTTGATGTGTCTCCTGCTTGCAGTTACTCTTCACCAGTAACAATATGTGGGGTGGTAGGGGAACTATCCTCAGCTGCATATGACACCCTTCTATTGCTGGGTAACATTGGATTGCTTCCTTCTGTGAAACATGCAGCTTTGCTTAAAAAAAGTAAGTGGATCTATCCTGTTGGATCGCATACCCTGGTGGGTGGTGGAGCCCAAATGGCTGTATCCTTTGTTTTTCCTGCTAGCTTTCTTTTTAAAAAAATTACCAAGAAATGATGCCTTAGCCACACATCCTATTTCCTAATGCTGCACAAGGAAACACAGCAAACAAGTTCTGCAATTATTCAAGTGTGTGATGGCACTGTTGGGGCAGAAAAGCTTTAATCATTTTTTCATTGCACATGTGTAGAGAGGAGGCCTGATGACTTTTACTCCGTTTAGGAAAATCTGCAGCCAAAAATAAAGAGAATTGGCACTTCTAAGTGTTGTGTTCAGGTTTATCATGGGGGCTTTTGTTCTCTTAGCTCCCTTAAATAAGCAAGGGATGTGTAGGATACATACATAACAGGAAGGAGGAGGAGGAAGGTCTTAGAGCAAGCATCCCTAGAACAACTGCTCTGTGCATACCTGCTGTCAACCTGCTGTTGTGCCTGGCTAGAACAAACTCGTTAGACTCAAGCCCCTTCCATTTGTTTATTGTTGCCCCAAAAGAAAATGAGCCTATCTACCGTAGCAGCCTGTCAAAATATTTGTGGAAGAGTAGTGTAACATAAAAAATTGAATCACAGTGAAAGCAAAGAGTATGAGTTCATTTTTGTAGTGGGGGGGATGTTCAGAACAAATTAAGACTTCAGAAAAGTTTAATAAATAGCTATATGTTCCTGCACATGTCTGCTTTCTGTTTGATTCCAGTTGCTGCTAATGGAATTATTTGGGATTGAAGAAGGGGTGTCAGGAGTTAGCATCTTGGAGGGTAAATACAGGTGATGGTGGTGGGATAAAACTTTCACAAGAAATAGCGAAGAAAGGTTTAGGTGACTTTGAGCTGTTTATTTTGAAATGCTTGACGCTGCATGACATGATACTGAGCATTGGGGAAGATTCATTTTCTCCCATCTCTCCCTTGATACTACAAAAGACTAGGGAACTTGCAATGCAGTCCTATGCACATTCGCTCAGAAGTAGTTCTCACCTTATTCGATAAAACTCTCTCCAAGGTAAATATGCCTAGAGAGGTTTAGTACAGTAGCCTTCAGGTGAAACTACTTCTCTTTATATATGGAGAAACGCAAACAATTTCAAAATAACAAGGGCGTCAACAAGTAGAAAGAGAAAGACAAACACTTTTTTTTGTAAGATTGGAGCTGCTTATATAGTGTTTGTCAGATAAGCATCAACTGATGGTGTGCTGTGTGGGTGGGGAAAGAGGGAAGCAGCAGTGCATCCAGTTAAGATTGCTCACTGCTTGCCATATGATGCCTTGCCAGTGGGAGCCTCCAGTGTTCAGAACTTAACCGTTTAAACAGATCAACAATGGAAACAGTTGCTCAGGGAGATTGTGGAAATGCTTGAAGAGGATGCTGGAAAGGGAAGGTGTGAAAGCACCTCTCACATGTTTTAGACATGCAGCTGTATATAGAAATGGAAGGTATGAGCAATAATCCCCAAATTCAAAAAGGAAGCCGTATTCTGCCGCTCAAGGTGTCCATCTAATCTGGCCATGTGCTACAGCCAGCCCTGTTTTGATAAAGGATAAACGTAGCTGACTAGTACATTGGGTTGCACCCAATTTGGTAGGTGTTCGAAAAACTTACATGCCTCCTCTCTAAAGAGTGACATAATGGGGGAAACGTCTTTTCATAGAACCCTTAATTTGAAAATCCCAAATTGTCTGTAGTTGGTATCTCATAGCAACCGTTATATGTGGCATGTGTCCTAAATATAGAAGAGACAGCTTCAGTGTGTATGAAGTGTGGAATGAGTTGTTTTCCCATGTTTTTTTAAAAAAAATCTTGCAGAGCAGCTTTTCAGGAAACTAAAGAAAGCCTTATTGCACAGGGGAATAGAGGAAATGCTAAGGCTTTCTACCCACATAAGTGAAACAACTTTGCTGTTTGGGAGAGTCAAAATCCCACTTAGGTTCCAGCCGATACCTTGACAAAACCTCTGGAGGCTTCCTGCTGACCTCTGATCTACACACCTTTCTTCCTCTGGAGTGGGACTGGGGGTTGGGCATACCAGCAGGCTTATCTTTCAGAGTGTCATGTCGATCACGGAAAAATTTCACCCAGGAAACTGTGCAACCACTTTTCTTAACCCTTAGCCTATTCCACTTTTCATGAATGGATTGTTAAAGCCCAGTCTGTAAACACTGTAATCCATGCATTGTGTTTTTGATAGCCTTAAAAATCTATAGCATACTCGCAGTGCCAGAAAAACCTGCTGGACAGCTACTGGAGCGAAGGCCAAAGGCCTGCTCCTTTCTGGGTGCAGCCAGGGCCATCTCTAATGGAATATTGATGTAACAGCTGGGGAGAGAAAAAAGGATGGGCAGGACCCTAAGCATTGTGGTCCCTCTGTTGAGAGGAAGGGCTGTGTTTTAATTAGATACTTATGTGGGTTTTTATGTTGCTCATAGTGCAAAATTCAAGGCTGTATGCCTGGTTCTCCCGCCGCCGCCCCACTTTTTCTCACAATAACCCTGTGAAGTAGATCAGGTAGGGACAGGCCCAGTGAGCTGCATGAGTGAGCAGGGAGTTGAAGCACCCACACAACACCATCTCTTAATCTGAAGGTTATTGATTAAGCCAGAGGTCTGCTCCACTAACCTGTTGCCCTGACTTGGTCACAGCAACCTTTTTGAGATGGTAAAAGTGGATAGTTGTGCCATCTAACCAAATAGTACAGAAGATCATAGAGGAGTTGGCTACAGCTGTTGTTATCTGTAGATCCTGTGCACCTATGATACAGGCGATTGCTGACAATCTCAGGCGAAGTTCATAGATGTACAAAAACATTATTGCTTGCCTTTTGAGAGTGTCTATCAAGTCTCATTTAGATATCTTCACAATTGCTTATTTACATATGGATGTTTTCTGCATGTGCTGGTCCAAATACGTCGAGGCCCTTTCCTGCTTCGTAGGATATGGAGAAGGACCACAATTCTTTGGTCGAGGACACACACTGCATGCAGAAAGTGAGTCTCCAGTTGAAAGGATCAGGGTGACAGGAGATGGGACAAAGCCAGATCTCATCACAGTGGGCAATACCTGGAGAAACAGTCTGACTTGGTATAACGCAGCATCTGCCTCTGATCTGTGCATAACCCTGTTTTGATTGGACAGGGTAGATAAAACAGCTAGAGCTGGAAAAGCCACAAAGAGGCTAAAGCACTTTTGCAGGCTGCGTGAAAAAGATACAAACCAAACTTATATTTCCCTGTGCTATTTGGACAATTTCTCACCACTACAGAAGATCTATGGAGAAGCTGGGTTGGTGGCAGGCGTGGGATAGGATGACACAGCTTCCATGCTAAAGAAGGCACTAATAATGAACTGGGAAGCATCACTTGCAGGAGACAGAGGGCAGGATCCAGTCAGTGGGGGGACGGTAGAATCAATGGGTAACATTTTCTAGATCTTGCTTATTTCATTGAAGCAGCTCACCTAATTCCCACCCCCTCCACAGGCATGTGTTTTTATTGTTTGTAGTTACTGCAAAGATAGTCGCTGCTGAATAAGCTGGGTGAGGTTGCAATTTGTGTCTCATTGGCAGTGCAGAAGCACAGCTCCTTCAGGAGAAAACCAGGGGCAGCTCCAATGGGACATGTTCTCCAGTTGTCACCCTAGCAAGCTACCTCTCTCTACTTTCCAGCACTGCTAATTCTTTAGGTAAACTGGACAGTAGAATGGAAACAACAAAGAAAAAGCATCTAGGCTGGCTGTGATGTTCCCCCTTCAGGGTATTCCCCCCCCCTTTTGCATGCACGTGGAGGATTTTACTGTCCTCTTGTGTACATAAGAGTAATAGGACACTTCCATTTAAGCATTTACTGCTGAACACCTCTAAGGAAAATAAACAGTTTGCTGTGCTCTCAGTGCTTTCCTTTGGAAGTATCCTGACATGGTCACAGCAGCAAGAAGAACCAGCACTCAATGTGCTGTGGAATAGGTAGAGGAATCTCTGGATAGACCAACAGGCAGGCTCATAGTGGTGCTGGAGTGGCAAACATTCAGGCTGGATGGTGAGCCTTTTTATTAGCCCAGACCTTTCAAAATGAATAAGCAATTTTATTCACTGATGCTGGAGATTTTCTGCTGCACTCGTTTGCTTCCACTTTATTATTGTTCAGGTGGAGCTTTAATGGTTTGTTATTTTAAATAATGATGATGCCCCCACATTTGTTACTTTGAAATGTTGTAGGGCAGGGTTCCCCAAACTAAGGCCCAGGGGCCGGATGAGGCCCAATCACCTTCTAAATCCGGCCCGTGGACAGTCCAGGAATCAGAATGTTTTTACATGAGTAGAGTGTGTACTTTTATTTAAAATGCATCTCTGGGTTATTTGTGGGGCCTGCCTGGTGTTTTTACATGAGTAGAATGTGTCTTTTTATTTAAAATGCATCTCTGGGTTATTTGTGGGGCATAGGAATTCGTTCATATTTTTCCCCAAAATATAGTCCGGCCCCCCACAAGGTCTGAGGGACAGTGGACCGGCCCCCTGCTGAAAAAGTTTGCTGACCCCTGTTGTAGGGCAAGGGAGACCTGTGGCCCTCCAGCTTTTGAACTGTAGGGCCAGAGATTCCCCACATTGCAAGGGCTGCAACAGATTTAGTGTTATATTTGTAATTATGAGAAAGTTTGTAGTAATAATTGGCAGGTATACATTTTGACCCTGAAATCTACCCTCTGCAGTTTATTCTAACGGTGCAAAATCTAAATTTGCTTGCACACGGCAGCATAATTGGTGTGTGGTGAAATGAGGCATAAGACATAGAGAGAGGGAGAAATGGGGCAGGGAAAGAGATGAGTCTTAGCAGTACCTAAAACATTATATGATAGAGCACACTTCTTGTTTCTTAAAATCCTTCCTGGCCTGTCTGCTGTTCTCGCATTTAAATGTCACATAAGCGGAAGAATACGCAATTGATGGAGCCAGCTAGTACATCTAGCTTTCGCGCCAAGGAATCAGTGGCAGCTGGGCAGCGTACTTAAATCAGAAAAACAGCATAGTAGAGGAAGCATTAAACACCACCTCTTCTCTCCCCCTACCCCAGCTTTTCAGCAGAGATGCTAAGGGACTGAAGCTGGGTGTGGGACATTCTGCAAGCAAAATAGCTGCCAGAAAAGCAGCTGTCTTTATGACATACATCCCCATGCCCAGATTAGTTCTGTTTTCCTTTTTATCTGCATTAGGCACATAGGAGCCAGCCTTATAGTAGGCCAAGAAAATTGTCTGTCTAGCTCAGTAGTACTCTGACTGGCCTCAGCTGCCTAGAGTTTCAGGCCCCCATCTTTCCCTGCATCTGCTACCTGATACATTTACTCTCATTTCCACTTTCCTTCATTTAGGTTTCTTTTCTGGTTTTAAAAAGGGTGCACACAGCTTGCTTTTGTGCTGTGTTTTTTTTGCTGCAGCATTTGGCCGTGGGGGAGGCAAGTCTCCCAATGCTTCTGAGATTTTAGCACCCCAGAATGCAGATGCAGTGAAAGCAGGGGGGGTTCCTCTTAAGGGTAAGCGGTAAGAGGCATTTTAAGCTGACTGCCTTTCCATTTCCAGGGAGTGTTTTGCACATGGGAGCTTTCAAAGTGAGATTTTAAAGGTGCTGTAGAGACCCTGGGGAGAGAGCTGAGGCCTGAAAAATAGCAATTGGTTGTATCCAGCTAAGTTCTACTCAGACCCATGGAACTGGATGGACCTAAATTAGCCATGCCCATTAATTGTAATAGGGACGCAGGTGGCGCTGTGGTCTAAACTACTGAGCCTAGGGCTTGCCGATCAGGTCTGCCGTTTGAATTCCTGCGACCGGGGGGGGGGGGGACTCCCGTTGCTCGGTCCCTGCTCCTGCCCACCTAGCAGTTTGAAAGCACGTCAAAGTGCAAGTAGATAAATAGGTACCGCTCTGGCGGGAAGGTAAACGGCATTTCCGTGCACTGCTCTGGTTCGTCAGAAGCGGTTTAGTCATGCTAGCCACATGACCTGGAAGCTGTCTGTGGACAAACGCTGGCTCCCTTGGCCTATAGGGCGAAATGAGCATCACAATCCCAGAGTCATCCGTGACTGGACCTAACGGTCAGGGGTACCTTTACCTTTTATTAATTGTAATTGGTATTCTCGAGTTTGAAAAACCTTGGATACAACTCAGTGTTAGCATTGTGCGCTATCAACATTTTAACACTACACTCCCCGAGACCAAAAACACGGGAAAGGAAAATGAGAAATCAACCATGGTCCCTGATATTTAGTAACAATCGGAGAGGGGGTTTTTCCCCTACCAAATCCCTTGCTTTGCAGAATCCTGTTGAATTGCCGCAAGGTCTTCAAGGCAAGAAGGGACTGCAGGAGATTAGGATGTGTATCATTCACACATGAGATGGTAGCAGCCAGTTTTATTAACCTTAGCTTGTACAGAATAAGTGTTGCAGCACAGTGAAAAAACAGCTGCTTGTGTGGCTCTAGCGTTTTAAGAAAAATGTTGAGGTTTTTATTTGAAACAGTATTACACCCTACAGCAGGCATAGGCAACCTTGGCTCTCCAGATGTTTTGGAACTACAACTCCCATGATCCCTGACCACTGGCCCTGTTAGCTAGGGATTATGGGAGTTGTAGTTCCAGAACATCTGGAGAGCCAAGGTTGCCTATGCCTGCCCTGCAGCAAGAGAGTGCAATCTATTCCCCCTGGAAATGCCCAGTAGCCAACACACAAAGTGGCACAGAACAGGAACTTGCATGGAGGGACTTGGCTGGTTCACAAGCATCCTGATAAAACAAGCAACAGAGATTCTTCTTCTTCCTCCTCCTCCTCCTCCTCCTCCTCTTCTGAAGTCCAGGGGCAGCTTCTTCTTCTCTCAACTGTCAGGCTCCGCTATATTAGACAGTAAATCGTTGTGGGAAGCAAGAGACACAATGGAGCTTCTAGACCCCTTAAGCATGACAAATGCTGGGCAACATCTGGAGTTGTAACCATGCTGAAAGGCAACAGAAGATTTAACCGAGGAGTAGCCAGAATGTTGATGGACCATTGGCCACCCTAGCTGGGGCTGGTGGAAGCTCAAGTCCAACAAACACCAGGACAGCCACAGGTTCTCCGCTCATCCCTATGTAAGTGATACATAGGCAAGTCCTGTATTTGGCTGGCTCCTCTCACAAATGCAGCCTTCCTTTGAAAGAACGAGTAAACAGCAGAGTGACAGTTCTAATCTCTGCAATTGCTACCACAGACTATGTAGTGATTAAACTAGAATAAGAGGATTATGGAAGTATTTCTGTGAACAAACATGGAAATATTTGGGGGAGAGGGGGGAGGACATTCATTTCCCTGGCACTGAATGATCTGGAGGAAACCTTCTCCACTTCAAACATAAGCCAGGAAGGGGACTCTACAATTCTATGAAATATTGCTAAGTGCCCTGAGCCCTTTCTCAGCACCACCATCCAGGCAAGCCCCTCCCCACCCACCACCCCGGCAAGGCAGCAGATGTTACCAGGTTGTAATTTCACAAACCCGGGAGCTTTTCAGTCAGAATGGGGTCAGAAAGCTCAGCAGCTGCTTGCCACTGAACTAGCAGAAGAGGATGCTGTTAATCTGCCCTCATTGCAATTGCGGAACCTCAGAAGTCGTAACCTACAGTTCTCCCCCAGCAAAAACCAAGCTGATTAAGCCACAAGGCCAAGGCAGACAAATCGGGGAATGCCCAGATGGCAGCTTTCCTGTTTGGCCGGGGAGCACCAGACAGAGGCCCCCCAAAAGTCCTCAGGAGAATCAGTCAGCTTAGGAGAGTTCTGTCGTCGTCCTCACTAGAAGTTGGTCACATGGGCTAGCTTCTCCTAGGCTTGTAGCTTGGCAAAGGACCCACCTCAGCATCTTGCAGAAGGTTGCCATATGTCAAGCTAGTGTGCCTGTACTTTTAAGACAGAGTTAGGGAACCTGCAGCCTTCCAGATGTTGGACTCCCAACTCTCATCACACCTGGTTACTGGCCATGCTGTCTGGGGCTGATGGAGTCCAGCAACCTCTGGAGGGCCACGGTTTCTCAATTGTCCCCGTTGTTCACATGTTTTTCTGCAGGACATAATTGCTGCATCCTAAGCAAGCAAAGAAAGGGAGAGGCAAAGGGACCTGTGGATCACCAGGCTGGAAGGCAAAGCAATCTCAGCTATAAGATTCAGATCTTTTTACAAAACAAAACAAAACAAAACACTGCCTGCATTTTAATATTTAGCAACCCAAAACTTTGCTGAAGCGCTGCAGACATTTGAGGACATCAATACTTTTTAAGATATTGGTGAGGTGGTTTACCCTACACTGCCAAGTTGCAGCATAGCATCTGGGAGTCAAGGTTGGAAGAGAAAACACCTTTATCCTTCAGGAGAATCACACTGGAGAGTCAGCCTTTGTTGCAAAAATGCCTCAGCAGCACACTGTGCAAGAGGCAGAGGTAGGAGCATTCAGCGTCAAACTTGCATTGCTGTGAAAGCCAGCACTGCCACAATTCACAGCAGCATTCATTCTGCCCTACATCCGAAATACCTTACCCAAATATGCATAGCTTGTAGTGGCAGACTGCTAGGCATGTGTCCCATTCAAGCATAGCTGATCCGTGATACCTCTGCCTCGATGGGAACGTGGCACATGCCAAAAAGGATTTACAAAACACTAAAGGACTGTTTCTCCTGGCCTTGGGTGGCAGAGGTTCCTGGCTCGTCTCCACAAGAGAATCTCAACACTTCAGCTCTCAACAGCTGAAATGTGAACTCCTGAACTCCCGACAGCTGTGTGTTCAAGCCGTTAAAATTGAATTACCTGCGTGCACACAGGCTTGGGAAACCAACACAGACCTTTGACTGTACATTTCCCTCCTGCCTTAGCAGAAGCAGCGCCATCATCACAGCTCTGCAAATGGCAGCTGAAATCAGGAAAGCCTTACTCCCATGCTCTTCCAGGATGTGGAACTTGTGGCCCTCCAGATGGGGTTGGATGTCAGCTTCCAGCCACCAATATCCACTGGTGAGGGAGAACGGGACTTTTTCGTCAAACCACACTTGTAGGTGCAACATGCCTGCTCTATGACAACCAAGCAGATGCCCGTTCCTTGCCTAGAGCAGGCACCCCCAAACTTCGGCCCTCCAGATGTTTTGGACTACAATTCCCATCTTCCCTGACCACTGGTCCTGCTAGCTAGGGATCATGGGAGTTGTAGGCCAAAACATCTGGAGGGCCGCAGTTTGGGGGTGCCTGTCCTAGAGCAATTCCGTGCCCCTGGGATCAATTCAGATAATTCAACCTTTTTGGCATTTCTCAGCAGCCTCGCTTTTTCCATTAATACGTAGAACAGGTGGATTCAGGTTATGGCTGGTGCCATGACGGACACCTGGGCCTGCAACTCTTTGAATAAGCTAGTCAACAGTAGAAGCTGGCCCATAGTAAGATCACATTATCTTTTGTGATCAAATCAGAAATCTGGGCTGTGGAGGTATGGGCAAATCAGAGTCTCATCGTGCAGCCAGGTGAATTTTGCCAGACACACTTCAAACTTTGTTCTATGTGCCCGGATACTGCCAAGAAACTCCCTATTTTCTTGCAGGGCCAAATCAGACAGCGTAGGCAGGCTTGCAGGTGCTTCCAGATGTTGCTCTTTTGCAGGTGGGATTAAATCACATGCCAGGAAATTCTGGTTATGTGATTAAAGCGGGTTTGGCAATCTTGTGCAACACACCTACTAACAAAACAACACTTTTTTTTTGCTGTAAAGGAAAGTGACTCAAAAATGCACAAAGTGTGTGGAATGGCAATTGCTTGATGTGACTCGTGGCATCACTTTCCCCACAAGCAAATCAGAATGAATGCTCAATAAACGGCCAGTCGGTGTATACCCTGCCGACTTTGTGCAAACAAGCAAGGACTGATGATAAATAAACGAGTCATCTACAACTGAAGCAACTTGTGTAACATGGCGTACTTTTTTAAAGCAGGAAAAGCTGCTGCATCCAGAAGGGTTAAGAGAAACAGGAAGAGGTGTGCATGTGTATGTGCTTAACACTTTCACTGCTTGCCAAAGATCTGTTCTTCAGATGTTCAACTCCCATCATCCCTTGCTGGCAGAGGCTTATGGGAGCTGCAGTCCCAACAGTACCTAGAGAGCCACATATTCCCTACCACTGCCTTAAAGAGAATTCCAAGGGGACTAAAGAGGCTTCAAGGTCTGCTGTGCCTCTGCTGGTGTTTATATCCTCCCACAGCTATGAACACGTGTCATTTACAGGACAACAAAGCCAGAAAACAACGAGCTTGTAGGATATTTGTGCAATTGTTCTGAACTTTAGAAAAGGAAAGGACAATGAAAAATAGAACCGTTGCTTACACTGAATAACACTAATGATAATACTTAGTATTTATAGAGCACTTTTCCGAAGCGTTCAAAGCGCTTTACATTACCTTGAAATCCTTACAACATCCCTGTAAGGTAGGCCAGTACTGTTATTCCCAAAATTAGAGAAAAGAAAGAGGGCTCCCAAGAACTGAGAGACAGCAGCTCACCAAAGGCCAGCCAGCAAATTCGTAGCTCAGCTGAGATTTGAACTGGGACCTTCTGGCTCATAGCTCATGCTCTGAACCATTATGCTCGAGCACAGACTTGCAGGGAGTGATAGAAAATGCAGCACACAACTGCCTTGCTAGAAATCGGGTTTTCTTGGCACTTCCTGGGCCTGCTTGCCTCCACCTGCCCCTCAGACCCTGGACACACAAACACACCTTGTGGTACCCACTGCCGAGAGCACCAGGACCCCACAGCCAAGACAACTCTCCAGCAAACAAAAGGGCTTTGTCTTAGCAGCTCCTTCCAAAATAGTAATCATCATAATGAGCACAAATATTACATTTACCTCCCATGAGATGGGAGATCTGATTAAAAAGAAGAGGAACACCTGAGACATTATTGCTAAGAAAGAAGCCAACTGGCTGTCCAGCAGCCCAGTAAACTTCTGGCACTGGGAGCAGGGAAAGAAGAGCAGAACACAGGTGGGGTGTGCTTCTTCGAAACGACATGCCACAGCCAGACCCACTGGGCCTCCTGAACCCTCCATTCTTGCTCATTCAAGCAGTCCTGGAGCTGCAGAAATTACAATACCAAAAAAATCCCTAGTCATCAGGTCAGCACTATATGAAAGCTTCCATTTCCCACAGACACACTCATGAAAATACCCACAACGGTGTCACCCCAGGGCATTCTGGGAAATTTCGACAGCATCTTCCAGAGGCACCGACCCAGCCTCTGTCACTGATCCAAGCACCGCCAGATGAACCCATTCGGGCCCTTTACATCCGCACCACACATGTAAAGCCCTTTCATACCACTTTATAGGATTCCTCTCCAACGGAACGTGGGAACTGTGGTTGGTTAAGGGTGCCGAGAGTTGTCAGGAGACCCCTGTTCCCCTCACCTAGTTACAATTACTCAGAATTCCTAGGGGGAAGGGATTGTTAAACAGCTCTTAAGAACAGTAACTCTATGAGAGGAAGGAGGGGCCTTAGTCCTATTCTAGTGCTCGAACTACAGTTCCCAGGATTCTTTGGGGGGAGCCACAACTGCTATCATAGTTAAGTATTTGGTGCGGATGTGGCCTAGGACTGCCAGTAGTCCCCCTGTCGGATGTGGGGGGGGGGGCTCCCATCAGAATGCAGCCCCTTCAAATCTGGAACCGTATAAGAACATGTTCCTTTAATGCAATGTTCTTCAAACTGTGTGCTGAGAGACCCAGGCGTTCCCTCAATAAGACGACCAAGAATGGCAGACAAGCGTCCCTAGAGGGCTGCCCCTAGAGGGCAGACAAGCCCTCCTTTCCCTGCAAGATGCTGGCACGTGGGTGCAATTTCCTGGGTGCAATTCCAAGACATTGCTAGTGGAGCACCAAACACAAAGGGCCAACACGCCAGCCTGCCTCCATCTACCCCACCCCCAGCTAAATTCTGCCCCCTACCCAAGCAGCTCCTTTGGCTTGCTGCACGGTTGCCACACACAATCCTGAGCCCCGAGACCAGGACATGTCACCCAAGATGACTTTATACCCAGGAACATGCGCTGAAATCTTTACACGACACTCAAGGTGGTCTACTGGAAGATGTGAAGGAACTTTCCCGGCAGACCAGACCACAAGGAAAGGGTTCCCAGAAAGCAGGAAGTTTGAAAAGCTATGCCTTTAAACCCCAAGAGGATCCCAGGTCCCTTAACGTCCCACAGCTAGGGCCCACTTCCTCCTGAACGGGACCGTTCCCAAAGTGGTCTGCTTGCTCTGTATTTGAAGGCCACACACTAGCTCATACACTCGTTCATTCATTCAGTCTGTGCTACAGAGGCGTTCATTCACGTGGCCTCATGTCCATCTTGGGAGAACTTTGCTTGCGAAGACAACCAGCTTCTTCAGCATGGTCCTCACTCTCATGGGCCAGGATCCTGGCTTCTCGGTGATCCAATGGGGCTTCTCACAGTTACCCATCAGGGTTCTTCCGATGTTCTTAACTGCTCCCTGGGTGTTCTGCCTCCATGATGCTACCCTTGGCCAACTCTCCCAGTTTGTCCAGGGCAGTAGCAGTGATGGGAGCAGACAAACCCTCTCCCCCTGCCCCCAATCACAGCCCAAGTCATCTAAACAAGCCATTCAAGGCTTCCATGGCTAGGGATGCAGATGGCTGACTCCAAGCCTGCATATGAATTGGCCTCTCAAGGGCTTGGAGTTCAGAGAGCTGCCTTTTGTTGTGCTGCAGAACGATGGAAGGGGGCATGGCCTTGGCTCTACCTGCTTCCGAGGAGAGAGCTGGCGCATGTGCAAAGGACCACAAACCTCCCCTGCGACAAAGAAATGGAGCAATCAGCTTGCTTTACCCCAGCCAAGCCCCCTGTCTCTGCTTCCTCGTGTCCGTGCCAAGCTGCAAAGCCCTTGGGTTAAGTGGGGCAGACCCATGTAAAGTGCTTCGA
The DNA here is from genome assembly GCF_965207765.1 of Zootoca vivipara. Classification (NCBI taxonomy): domain Eukaryota; kingdom Metazoa; phylum Chordata; class Lepidosauria; order Squamata; family Lacertidae; genus Zootoca; species Zootoca vivipara. The sequence goes on from NC_142596.1 coordinate 10,654,857, forward strand.
GGGCCACATGCACCCCTAAGTCATATCTGTCCCCAGAAAGTGCATACCCATGGCGTCTTTCCATGAGTGTTCAGGGCCTGCCTGGCAGTTTGCAGGTTCCCTTAGCTGAACGTTGCTGCAGCGGTTACAGTAATTTTGCAGGGCCACCAGAATTGCTCCAGCAGCATCCCCTGGACGACAGGAATCCTGTTAGTGCAAGAAGATGGATTCTAATGGAGATGATTTCACTGCCCTGGGCAAAGGATACGTCCGTCTTCCTTCCAAGGCAGAGCTTTCCGCTGCAGCAAAAAAAATCCAACACCAACTTTCTCCCGCTGCCCCTTTCCTGCAGGGGAAAGAAAGCAGCGAGAACTAGCAGCAGTCCAGAGTCCAGCTACTTCTCCAGACCTTGCTAGGATGCATTAGGATGTGACAGAGGACCAGCCACAACAGTTTGCTGGTGGTAACAGTCAGCCCTTCTGGAGCAAAGCCCCAGGAAGACATTGCAGTTCTGAAATACAGAGGGGAGCCTCAGAGGAAGTCCTGCAGTTCCAAATTTTCTTGCCACTCTAGAGAGCAAGCGTCCCAACGTATTCAGTGGCTGAAGAGCCTTTGGAAGGTACGGCCAGAGACATCATCAATGAAGACACTATCACACTGGCAACCCTTGGCAACTCTCACAAGCACCACTGCTACCCATGTACAGCCTGTTTGGCAGCCAGCACAGTCCCCTCTAGATGTTGCTGGACTCCCGCCAACAGCCAGGGACAATGGACGTCATCGCCCAACAACATCTGGAGGCTGCTGCATTGGCTACTGTTGGCCAAGCATCCCAATGGGTTGCTGACAGCAAGAAAGCACTTCTAGATTTCGCCACCAGAAGCAGAGAGCTTTGGTCCAGGAGGAGCACAGAGGAAGAGCATGGGGCTCATTTGCTGTGGCTTCACAGCAGTTGTGTTAACTCCTTGGACGCAGCACAGATCTATGTTTGCGGGTGCTGTTTTCTCCATTGTTGTCTTTATTGAGCCCACAGTCACCTGTCAGAAACAGACAAAGATGCCATTGTTAGCAGGCTCTGAACCAATCCTATGGGAAATCTGACTGCCCCACAAATGGCAAGAGAACTTCTCCTGATTTAATGCAGCTCCTTGTTTGTGTGTGACCAGGGCCGGCCCTAATATTAGGCAGAGTGAAGTGTGATGCGAGCCACCATGGAAATGAAGCTGATGCGAGCCACCATGGAAAGGCATCAAGCTGTTTGTTACTTAATTTTTTACTATTGCATTTCTACTGCTACAAAGAAGGAAGAGGTGCCTATGGCATCACTTGCTTATTTACTTCAGTTATTTATACACCGCCCTTCATTTCAAAGCAAAATCAAGGTGGTTTGCAAGACCACAAGACAACAGCAATATCTAAACCAGGCATCCCCAAACTTCAGCCCTCCAGATGTTTTGGACTACAATTCCCATCATCCCTGACCACTGGTCCTGTTAGCTAGGGATCATGGGAGTTGTGGGTCAAAACATCTGGAGGGCCGCAGTTTGGGGGTGCCTGATCTAAATGGTACCAACTTGGCTGGCCTTGAGTTCTCTGCACCTTAACTCAGAGTGGGAACAGGGGAGGTATGTCACAATTTGCTGCTCTACCTCTGCAGCAAAAATATTTTGGACCAGTCCTGCATGGATGCATGTGCATTAAAAAAAAAGTTCCAGGGTTAATGACTCAAGTCAAAAGACCTTTTTAAGGCAATTAATGATATACATTTAAGGGAACTAAAGCTCACTTGGGGGGGGGAGGGAATTTCCAGGAATCATCTTAACTCAGTACAACTCAAGTCTTTGTCCATGTCTAACATCTGTGCTCCCACCTTGAGGAATATGATACCACCCACATCCCAGTCCATAAAAGGAAACAAGTGCAGATGCAGAATTGCCTTTTGGCAGGGGCAGGAGCAGGAATCAAGTAAACATTCATTGAAATGTGCACAATTTATTCCAGCCAAGAACTGGGGTATTCTAACTGCAGAATTGGGATTTTTAGAAGCAGTCTAAGCAGAAGAACAGAATCATAGAATTGTAGAGTTGGAAGGGACCGCAAGGGTCATATAGTCCAATGCAGGGATCTTTTACCCAATATGGGGCTTCCACAAGTCACCAACTATTAGTAGTAGTAGTGGTGGTGGTGGTAGTACTGTCTACAGGCCATGCTTTGCTGCCACTAAAGCTGGTGTCAATCGGCCCTTTAAAAAAGGAGAAGTACACAAGCTGCAGGCTCCTGAAGCAATGCTGAACCTTTGCTTATAGCAGAAATAGAAAGCCTGCGGGGCCCTCCAGACCTGTCGCTGGACTTCATCTCCCCTCATCCATGACCACTGGCCATGCATGATGGCAGCTGAAGTCCAAAAGCACCCAGACCACCCCTGCAGGGTCCCCATCCCTGCCTTATGTGGCGACCAAGGACATCTTTCAATATTGGCATAATGAGAACAAAAGGTTATCCATCCCAACTTCCAGACCCCAAGGAAGGGCTCCTCTGCAGACACTCGCTGGGCTTCAGAAGGCTTTCCTACCTCCGGGGCACACGTGAGAGATAGTCCCGGTTCAAAGAGCAGAGCTGCTGCTCCAGGCGGAAGATGCGAAAAGCCAGGTAGGAGGAGGACACCACCAGGAGGCAGATCCTGAGGAAGCAGAGACAAAACGCACCGTTGAGCTCAGAGTCAGAAAACCAACCCGAAGATAGGATAGGAATGGGAGGGGGTGTGTGCCTGGAGGCTTACAAGACAATGAAGATTTTCAGCAGCTGGTAATCAGATGGCCTCAACTCTGCTTGGTAGCTCTGCTCCACCTCCAACTCCTCTTCAGTGTTTATTGCACTTTCTGGAATAATAATAAAAAGGCATCAGGCACTCGAATATTAAAAGTATATATAACGCAAACACACACACACATATACAGGGTGAGATCCAATATAGTGTGAGTGGACATCTGCTAACACAGTGCTGGGGAAATTTTTAGCCCTCCAGGTTGTTGGACTACAGCTCCATCAGCCCCAGCAAGCATGGCCTATGGCCTGGGATGATATGAGTTGTAGTTCAGCAACATCTGATGCAGGGACAGGGCAAAAACTCACCATATCTGCCCTAGCCCAACAGGGCTATTCTCTCCAACCTTTCTGCCTTCTGCGCCCCTGCAACATTTGCTTTGGAAGGTTAGGAGACACGAGTTCTGGGGAAATATTTTTGTTGAAGAGTAAGGTAAAAGGTTAAGGACCCCTGGACGGTTAAGTCCAGTCAAAGGCGACTATGGGGTTGCGGTGCTCATCTCGCTGTCAGGCCAAGGGAGCCAGCATTTGTCTGCAGACAGCTTTCTGGGTCATGCGGGCAGCATGACTAAACTGCTTCTGGTGCAACAGGACACCATGATGGAAACCAGAGCACATGGAAACACCATCTACCTTCCTGCCGCAGCAGTACCTATTTATCTACTTGCACTGGTGTGCTTTCGAAGAGTAGAGGTTCTTTTCAGAATATATATATACATATATATATATATATATATATATATATATATATATATATATATATTATAGCCAAATGAAATCTCAAGCAGTCCACCAGTGGGCTAGTTCCACACACGCATGGAAGTGTGTGGAGGTTCACCAAATCAAAGATTGGGTAAAACAGCGGTTAGAATACCCATCGCATGTTTTTGCTCATGCATTGAGCAATACAGAAGGTAAAGATTAATTAGATTAAATCCTATCTTTCAGACAGGAATTTGTTTATATATGTAGGAGCAGAATGTTAAAAAAACCAATCAAAATGTGCTAGCAAATATTTGAATTTTCGTTGCCGCAGCACACCTCCTTCAACAGGCAGTCAATACTGCCTTGCTGCTTTCCTTTGAACAACATGGATATTTTAGAGGTGAAATTTAAAAAGTTATCTATAACAATAAAAGGGGTTTGGATAAAACTGGGCCCACAATACTGAGTGCACAGCTCCTGGTGGATCCAAGGGGTGCATTTGCAGCTCAGCTGCACACAACTGAGAACACAGCACAGAGACTTAAAGCCAACTATTGCATTTGCACCTGGGTAGAAGCTCCTACTGGTGTCTGATGCTTCTGCCCTGGTGGAAAAGGCTGCTTTGTGGGCTACCCAGCAGCAAAGAGATGGTAGCCATCTCTTCTGCTGGGCAAAGGTCACTGGAGCTTCAGAAGGCGCAAGTAAGGCCCACGTGAAGGCTATATGTTTTCGGATAGTAACAACCCGCCATCTAAAACCAGGTTTCGTACAAGAATTCTGAGAAGGAAATGGTGTTTGCTTGCATCCATGTGGTCGCTGACGGGATGAACTGCCCCGGGCGTCTGAAGCGAAATAGAAAAGGAGAGCATGTGTCTCCCAAGTCTGAACAAAGAACACGGCCATCTGTGCGCAGCCGACACATGGATGCACTCAGGAGGGACGTGATGGGGCGGCTGGCATGACGGAGATTACATAGGGCAATCGAGACGCAGCTTATGTCCTTGGGACAGCTGAACAGTCGGTGCTCCTGCCAGCACAGCTGTTCGATCAGGCGGGGCAGAGGAAGCTCTGCCTGAGAGTCCGCAGGTGCCAGATGATAAACATGCAGCGGCACCAAGGGCCTTTTCCCAGCCCCCTGTTGCCCTGTACCTGATACTAGGGGCTCCTCTGAGTTACAAGAGCTCTCCTTTGTGCTGAGGCTGCTGATAGATGCCCGGTGGATGCACTGGAAGCCTGCATCTGGGAGGGCCAGGGACAACGAAGCCGGCGAGCCCTTCCTCCACTTCACTTCTGGGACAATCACCTCCTGTGGAAGGCATGGAATGCGGGTTAGCTGGCTGCAGGAAGGAGCCCCGATCTTTCACTGCAGTGTCAACCTACAGGCGGAGCTAACACAGCAAGAGGTTTGTCAACAAAGCCTGCTAGGCTAGTTCTTCCCAGTGCAACACTGCCCCCTCCTGGACATTGTGAGCCTTCTCCTCCAGGGAGAAGTCATCGCTCAGTGGCAGAGCACCAGTTTTGCATGCAGAAAGTCCCAAATTCAACCCCTGGCATCTCCAACTGGGGAAAAAGAAAAAGAACCAGGCAGAAAGTGAGGGGGAAGGCTTTCTCTGCCTGAGATCCTGCAGAGCCAATGCCAATCAGAGTGGACAATAGCAAGCTAAACAGACAATAGACTGACCCGGGACTAAGCAGATTTCTATATTAAAGAGAGTGAGGAGGAAAGGAATCATAAAATCATAGAGTTGTAGAGTTGGAAGGGACACTGAGGGTCATCTAGTCCAACCCTCTGCAACGCAGGAACCTTTTTGCCCAAAGCGGGGTTCGAACTCACGACCCTGAGATTAAGAGTCTCATGCTCTACTGACTGAGCTATCTGAAAGAAGGTGCCCTTCAGTACTTTGAGGCAATGCAGTGAGCAAAGCATAGAGGCCCAGCTTTAATAGTTATCATTTATGCCAATAAACCTGGTTAAGAGAAAGCAGCAACTGGCAGGCTCACCTGTGCAAAACAAGTATGCTGCTAATTGGGTTGCAGCCAATGAAAATTCTACTCAAAGGAGACCCACTGAAATCAATAGCTCTATGTTAATTATGCCTGTTTATTTCAATGATTCTATGCTGAGTAATACTAATGCTGGATGCAATACAACTCAGTATATTTAGCTTAGCACTGCATTGGATACAACTCATAACATATATATACAGCATACCCAGGCAGTATGGGTCATAACCCTAAGCTGGTCCTACTCAAGAGTAGACCCATTGAAACTAATGAATCTAAGACAGGCTTGTTCACTAACTTCAGTGGGTCTATTCTGAATAGGATTAGCATTGAATACCATCCTAAATATTCTTACTATATCCAGATAGTATGTCTTGATAGTATATATCGTGGTATGGTATGGTTTGGACCTAGGTAAAAGGTAAAGGACCCCTGGATGGTTAAGTCCAGTCAAAGGCAACTATGGGGTGCAGAGCTCATCTCACTTTCAGGCCGTTTGTCCACAGATAGCTTTCTGGGTCATGTGGCCAGCATCACTAAACCGCTTCTGGCACAACGGGACACCGTGACGGAAGCCAGAGCGCATGGAAATGCTGTTTGCCTTCCCGCCACACCTATTTATCTACTTGCACTGGCCTGTTTTCAAACTGCTAAGTTGGCTGGAACTGGGACAGAACAACGGGCTGTAGTGGGGATTCAAGACAACATCTTACCAGTGAAACGGTGTCAGGTTCTTCAGTCAGTTCCTTCAAGCTCAGGCTCTTTTTGCTTGAGACCTGCAGAGAGAATGAGGCATTAACAGACAGGAGTTTCTCTACGGAGGCGCCACTCGCTTTAAGGGTCTCCGGAAGGATGTGCAACCAACCGAAGGGCAGTTCCCTGTGGGCTGGATCCTGAAGCATGAGTGACTCCCTTTGCCCCCAAGAGCTGACTGAGCAGCCTGTACTGTATCACCAGTTTTCAGGGACTGTAAGACTCTTGTCATGACCTAACCCCACATATCTCTCTTAGGACTCGTAGCATTTTAACTATTAGCCACACTGGGAAAATACCAACATCGTTCCCCTTCTGCACCCAAGGCTGTGCTGAGCCTACAGACTATATTGTGTGTGTAATAAACCTTGCCCAGAAAGCAGTGCGAGTAACACTGCTTTTTCTCCAGCTGTAATGATAAACCTCGACATCACCTCCCTCATTGTTGCCCTTCTTTTAAAAATAGCAGCCAGGGAGAGCTGATCCAGATCAGGACCAGAGGGAGGGAGGGAGGGAGGGCTAACTTTTCCCTCTGTCCTATTTCCCTGCCCAAAATCACCCCCTCTCAGAGCTGCCATTCCACACCTAATATGGACCAGGTGCAACCACCTCAAATGCAGGTTTAATTCCCAGGCATATCATTGAGTAGACCGGTAACTTCAGAACAGGTCTGTCTAGCTCAGTGGTTCCCAACAGGTGGTCCGGGGACCCCCAGGGGTCCGCGAGCTATGCCAGAGGGGTCCGCAATATGCTATTAGAATAAAAAATATATTAAATATATTTCGTATGATAACAGATTTTTTGTTTTGGCCGTTTACTGCATGAGCAGAGTCTAGCGCAAAACTAGAATTAGATAGAGGCAGTAGTTCTGCTGTATGCCGTTAGGTGGCGCTTTACAAACACTACTGTTTTGCAAAGAGGCAGTGCACGCATTCTACTAACGCTCACCTCCCCAAGATGCTTTGCGCGCGTTGGCTTCATTTGTGCGCTACTGGGCTGGTACCCTGTCTTCTCCATTCCCCTCCCTCCTCCCTGGCGCGCGCTGCCTCTTTGCAAAACAGTAGTGTTTGTAAACAAAGCGTTGTTTTTCGCGGAAGCTACAGTTCGCGTAGTTAAAAATGGACCGTTGGTTAAAAAGTGGTTCGTTAAAACGACAAAGGCCTACAGATGAAGAGGAAGAACTGTAAAAAACGTATAAATATAAAATATAAAAAGACTCTTAATTTGGCTCTCACTTTTTAATTTTAGGATTAGGAATTAATGGGGGTCCTTGTCACAATAGCGGCTCGATGAGGGGTCCTCGAGAAAATTTTGTTGGGAACCCCTGGTCTAGCTTAACTATTTCATGGCACAGTATCTAACAAGCTTAACACAAGTCCTTGTTGTTTCTTAAGAGAAAGTCATGGAAAGTTGCCTTTGTACTGAGTTATACTTTTTTGCATTTTAAGTGGTCTCTGTATTATGGCACCAAAAATCCAGTTAAAAATAATTGTTTTTTTGTTTTTTTTAAAGGGAAGCCATGCTGAGCTCCTGAACTGAGAGGTCCGTAGCTCAGTGGCAGAGCACATGCAACTCCAGGAGTGAGGGAAAGCTCAGCAAGGTGACCTAATGTGGCCCTCCAGGCCTCTCTATGTGGCCCTCAGGGCTCTCCTCAGATCACAAACACCCTTCGCCAGCCACACCTCTCCTAGCCCTGCACCATGGCTTTCCTGAGCGCTGTTGCCTGGCTGACATGGATCTTTGAACTATGCCTCTGGAGAGAGGATGTGTGTGAGCCGAAATCTGACTTATTTCTGTATCTGCAATGCTGGCAGCTCTACAAGGTGCTGCAATGAATTGGGGTGCTAACTTGAATAAAATATTGGGGGGGCTGGTAGACCCCACCCTGCACAATCGATCACAAGAGGAAGCACACACATACCATTTGAATGGCAATTAACTTGGGAGGCAACCCCCTCAAATCTTTTATTGGGGGGACCAAAGGGACGTTGGCTCCTATGCCCCCCCAAATGTCCATGAGGTTGCCTCCCAAGTTAATTGCCAATTAGCAAAAAATGGCTGAAAAGGGTTCCCCATTCCTGAGTTAGGAGGACCAGAGAATCGGAAACCCCTTTTCTTGAGACCCCTGGGAGCCACTGCCACGCACACACCTGAGCTTCCATCATCACCATGAATAAAGCACCTGGCTTCCCCCAAATAATTCATGGAATTGTAATTTGCCTCTCATAGAGCCGCAATACGCACCCTTAGCAAACTACAGCTCCCAAGATTCTTGGGGGGGAGTCGTGTGCTTTAAATGGGTGGTGTGGATGGGGCCGAAGGTGGTCCGGTGGTTTGACTTTGGTGCAAAGCAACTCTATGCACTCACACGGCCATCAAGGGCAAAGTTGGAAAAGGAACATTTGTCCTTCAGAAGGCATTTAACAGTGTCTCCCGTGTGTTCTGTCACCCAGCTAGCATGCTTTTGTAGTCATGAAAGGCCTGGCTGTATTTCAAGAAAACCTCAAAACAAAAGCCTCATCCAGACAAACAAAAGGAGAGTTTTCCCTGAACAAAAGCACCCTAGGACTGCTTGGGAGGAGCTCGGGGTGGGGGCTGATCCTAAGATCCCAGTAAGACGATCTGCTCCTCTGCCACAAACACCAGCCAAAAATAGATCCAGCTGAAGCTTGTGACAAGAGTTATCTAATTCACGTCCTATGACTACCGATTGTGAAGTGAAGAAATGGCACAATGCCTGTCTGATAGAAAGGCCGGCTAAGAAGCAAGAAGGGAAGGACAGAATGTTAGCCAAGTGCCCCCCCCTCTTTTTGCCGGTCGAGCAAGGAACGAAATGTACTCCAGACAAATCAGACAGGTCTTTAGAGCGTTAATTGCCTAGTTACCTACCAAAAGCAGACCTTCAGGCCAGTGCAACCCAAACATTGGGTTGTTAAGGCATCCCACAAGATGCCATCGCCACCAACTCCTGATTCTCTCTCAAGATTACAGGACTCTGTGTTCTTCTCTGGGTATCATGAAAGGGAAGTGGGGGAAGTGTCTTGGGATAAAACCTGAGTTTTCAAATAGTAGTTTTTGCTTCTGCAAAGTGATTCCCCCACTTACTTTTTACCCAGGATGGAGAGAGATAGCTGCCTCGTACACACGTGGCTCACAAATGCAAGCTTACGAGGAATGGGAAATAGACAAGAAAAACAGCCTTTAGTTGGCCCTTCAAATCTTTGTTGGACTCCCAGCAACACCTCCATTCAGTGTGGATAATGCTTAGGGATAATGGGAAATGTCCTGTGGCAGCAGGTCCCTCAGCTTTGCTTTAACTAATTAAGTGCCATGTTTTCAAAGCTAGCCCTTCTATTAGACAGAGGCAGCTCACCTTGAGCAACAGTTCTGGAGAAACCATTAATGAGGAAACTCGTGTGTAAGATTTTTTTTAAAATCCCATGGCTATAATGGCTGCAAAAGGGATACATGCAGAAAGTGATCCCTACTCAATAATCTCTCCTTTTATTTTCAAATCCTGTAATTTTTTTGAAACCTATATAACATTAATAACAAAACATTGGTTTTGTTTTTTAAGTTTTTACAAAATTGTTGATTGTGAAATCAAATTAACGGCAATACCACAATTCAGAATATAACTTTGTAAATCCAAAATCATCAAATAGCAGAAATAGTTTTGGGTTTTTTTTAAAGGTATGGTATAATAAGAAGGGTTTTGCCTGGCAATGGAAATGATAGCAGGGAGAGATTTCCATAGCTGGGGTGCCACCTCAAATAAAAAGCCTCTCCCTTCTTGTTGCCACCAACATCTCAACTTAAATGGCAAGACACCCAAGGGCGATTGCAATGGACAGGCTTTTAAAAGTGAGCTCCTCCACAACCTGGATCTTTTGACCCTTTGCTGAGACCAGCTGACCAATTCTTTTAAGTGATACCATGAGGGCTGTCAGGGAGGAAGTGGAAGGGGAAGTACCTGCAAGTGGGTGCAGACTCTCCGCAGCACATCGTACACACTGTCTCTAGAGATCAGGGACACGAAGATGTACTGGAAACAAAACAAAAATTAGGAGCAGTGAATAATCCAAGCAGCAAAGTTTGAAGCACGGCAGCTGGCCAGGCTGATTCAGCATTTGCATGTTTAATGACACACAAACACACACAGACGGATATTAATATGCCCCCTTCGGAGGGCACTTGCAAAGAACTGTAAGCCTGCAAGCTTCAAAGGCTTCATAGAACGTTTTATACAGGCCATATCCACCCCAAACATTTCAAGCGCTATGATAACACTTTGACCTGTCATGGCTTCCCCCAGAGAATCCTGGGAGGTGTAGTTTGTTAAGGGTGCTGAGAGTTGTTAGGGGACCTTGCATACCCGTGTGCCTTAATAATCCCTCTTCCCAAAGAACTCTGGGAATGGTTTCTCGCAGAGTCCTAACAACTCTCAGCACCCTTAACAAACTACACTTCCCAGGATTCTCTGGGGGAAAGCCATGACAGGTTAAAGTGTTGTCATAGTGCTCTGAACGCATGGCGGAGAGAAGACCTTACTTATTCTATTTTTAATTATGCCTTTCGCACAGGGAGCTCAGGGAACATGCTCCCCTCTATTTTATCCTCACAACAATCCAAGTAGCAATAGGCCCATGACTACCTGCCACCTTCGTCACCTACCCCCAAGAGGCCGTTGTAACCAGCTGCCCTGCAAGGACATCACCAGGGCTCACTGAGCCTTTCCTGCTGCAATGGGAGCGATGAGACTCCAGCAGACCCAGCAAGGCTCCAGAAGGCCGAGGCCCCACCCAGCAAGGCTGCATTATGCCAGGCCTCCTGGGGCCTCTTTCTGAAATGCCAGCAGCCCGTCCGCAATGGGTGGCTTGAAATGGAAGCCACGCATGCATCTGGAAGAGTTTCACGGGTTTCAGTTTCGGAAAGCCCATGAAAGGAAAACCTATCAGGCGGCAGCCAAAATAGCAAAAGTTCATTTAGCCGTGGTGTACATGCCTAGTTCGAAAAACCACATTCCATCCACCCCTGCTCTTCTAGGGTTTCAACCAGAGGCGTAGCCTTCATTTCCTGTGCTCAAGTTGCTGTGCAATTTTATGGACATTTTTTCGTGTTATTTATTCTGAATCGTAAGCTGTTGGCACAAAACTTAACTTTTTCTTAATCGAAAGGCAGGGTTAGAATGTTTTAAAAAGCAGGGATGGAGAACCTCTGTCCCGTCAGGTGTTGTACTCCAGATGTAGGTGGACTACAACTCCCACGAACCTCAGAAAGCACAGACGGTTCAGGAACATTTGGAGGAATAAGGTTCCCTGCCCCAGCTGCAGTACTACAGTTCCCCAAATCCCTGAGGCTGGTGGGCGTCGGGAGTCCCAAGCCTGTTTTAAACGAATAAATATTGTGAGCATCTGCTCTCACCGGAGAAGGATGCCACATTTCTGGTAGTTCCATCTGCCTTTTCCCCTGCCCTCTGTGGCAAAACTAGTACTGCACTTGGCCACAGGGAGCAGGTGGGTCCATTGTGCACGAACAGGCTGAAGCACAGACAGGAGCTCCAGGTTCCTCATCTCAAACAAGGTATCAACTGAACTCAACACGGCACTCGATATGAAGGCGATGTAAGGAGGATCATCCACCTTCAAGAAGAGGGCGTGCTAGCAGAACCAAAGGTGAGGAGGCAGTGGCCGCAGAAGTGCTGGCAATCCTTTCATGTGGGGCAGGGATGGGCAAGGTGTGGCCCTTCCAGAAGCTGGATTACAGCTCGATTCATCCTTGGGCCATGCTGGTTTGGGCTGATGAGAGTTGGAAACAGTCAACATCCAGGGAGCCACAGGTTCTCCATCCCCGATGTGACACAAGGAGTAAAGGGCACTAGATAATAGCAGGTTTTTACACACAAACGAAAAACATATACAGTATAAGTACTGAGTGGGAAATCATTGTCTCCAGACATAAATGCCAAGGACATGAAGGGGGGGGGGTTGCATGACACATCTAAGGTGAACAGATTTATTTACATCATAAGCTTTCACCAGCAAAAGTCAATGGGCGAATAAGTGTACTAGAACCTGCTAGCCGCTGACGTGGAGCCTACTAGACTCTGCTGAAACAACCAGCAACTTCCCGTTCCCTTCCGAGTTGACATAACTCATGAAGAGGGCAGGCTGGGACTGAACCCAACATCGTAAAGGGACACAATTCGGACTGGGGGAGTTCTGAAGGGCTGGGTGGAAATGTGGAGAGGTCCTGATTTGCGCTGCAAACCCAAGGCTCAAAGCCAGGGTGGCTGATCTGTGGCCTTCCAGAGGTTGATTCCCATCATCCCTAGCTGTCGGTCATGAAGGCTGGGTCTGATAGGTGCTGGAACACAACAACACCTGGAATGCCAAAAGCTGCCATTCCTTAGGCCAGTTTCTGTCAAGGGCCACATTGCCTTGGCAGTAACTTATCAGAAGCTGCAGGCCTGGAGTGGGCGGGGCCATAAGGCAGCTCCGTACATTCCTAGGTGCAGCGGATTACATGGGATATCTGCACATGGGCATTTAATGTCCCTGCACCCCCCCCCCCCAAATACAGTAGATTTATTGCTGTAGTGGCTAAAAGGCCAGGTATTTATAGGTGAAAATGTTCACAGCTTTGACCTCAAATAGTACAGATTTTTGCTGGCGTCACTAACCTTTCGGCTGGCATTGGTGGTGATAGCAAGTCCATTTGGCAACAGGCGAGCTGTTTTGTGCTTTTTTATCAGTTGGACAGAGACAACAGGAATGACAACCTGAAACGGAGAAGAATGGATGTAGTTTGTGCGTGAGCCAAGAGCTGAAGTCATGGGATCACACACAATAACTCCCTGGGTCATTAATTTCTGGATGCAGAATCATCACCCAAGTCCTAACCGTATTCAGTCTGCAAACAAGCCACATAGATTTCTATGAGAGGAGGCTTGTGCAACTAGAAGTAAGACCCCATTTGCACTATGCATTTAAAGCCGTTTCCTGTCACTTTCCTAGCATCACAGAACTGTAGACTTGGAAGGGGCCCGATGGTCATCTAGTCCAGCTCCCTGCAATGCAGGAATCTCAACTAAAGCATCCACGACAGATGGCCATCCAACTTCTGCTTTAAAATCTCCAAGGAAAAGAGTCCAACCCCTTCCAAGGGAGTTCATTCCACTGTCATCCGAAAGTTTTTAAATATTTGTGGCTTCTTCCAAAGAATCCTGGGAACTGTGGTTTGTTAGAGGTGCTGAGAGTTGTGAGGAGACCCCTCAGAGAGCAACAATTCCCAGAGTTCCCTGGGAAGAGGGACTGGCTGTTAAAACCAGTATGGGAATTGTAGCTTTGTGAGGGGAATATGGGGATCACCTGACAACTCCGGGCACCTTTTAAAAACCGCCCATCAAATGCTTGCAAGCAGAAAAGTCTGTCTACTTGCTTCTTTAACCTTATTGGCCAGTCAAACATTGGTGTTTAAAAACAACAACAACCCATGAGTAGTTTTTCCTACCCACATTCTGCTCACTGTCAATAACGGCTAGAAATACTTAGGCTGTGAACAGATGAAACAGAAGGCACTGCAGAGGCTGAAATGAAGCACCAGGAAATTGCTCTTGCCTGCAGTACACATTTTCTGCCCCATCATGGGCTCTGATGAAATCGGTTATGCAACTTTTTATAGTAATTCCAAGCTGCAGGAAAAGACCATAGCTCAGTGCAGAGCATGCAGAAGGTCCCCATTTCAGGGAGAACTGAGAAAGGCTCCCTTCCCAAATTCTGCACAGCTGCTGCAGGTGTAGATGACCAGAGCTAGATAGATCAATAGTTTGACATAGTGCAGAAGCAGATTCCTATATATCCTGGGGGGGGGAACCAAGAATTGCTATAAATAAGCATGTGCTGGGTGCCAGGTTTCATGGCAGGGCCATTTATTATTATTATTATTATTATTATTATTATTATTATTATTACCCAAATGCTCTGTAATGGTGCAATTTCCAGACCATTGCACTTGGAGAAGAATTAGGACAGTGACCACAAATGAAGCTGCTGGGGACCCACAGCAGAAGCCCTGGCAGGTAAAGGGCCCCGGCAGGCATTGCTGTTGGCAGGGAGCCCCTTGCAGCAGCCTGAGGGTGCAGGGCAATGACACATTAGCCCTGGGGAAACGGCTGAGAATAGAACAAGAAAGGGGCCAATTCTTTCCCAGGGCAAAGTTCCCCCTCTCCTCCGTTGGGTTTGTATGGCTGTCATTATGCTGGGTGCTGGGTCAGAGCAAGCGCCACAGATGCAGTAAAGGAGGGACTGGCATTCAGCAAGCGTAACCACTGCCTTCGACATAAAACCAAAGGCCTAGGAAGACTCACAAGTGTCATGGGCAGGCTGGATGCAGAGAAGTGGTAGGAGGCACTAGCTGGGGAACCCCCAGGGGAAGAAGCTCAGAGACAGGGGATTGGTGGTGGGACGACAAATGTATGGTCAGAGGGGGAAGAAGAGGGAGAAGACTGGAAGAAGGAGGTGTCAGAAGATGAAGAGGCAGCAGGGTTTAGTGAGCAGGAAGAGGCTGTGGCAGAATCAGAGGCAGGAGAGGAGTGGGGCCAGGAGACAGAGATGAGACAGGCTGCTGAAGAAGCCAGGGAGTCTCCCCCTCCTGCTGTGACCAGCTCCCTTTCCCCCTAGTCTCCCAGAAGACACAGAGAAATGAAGAGGGAGGAGCAACGAGAGACAAGATGATGGAGCCTTAGGTTGCTGGGGGAGGAATCTTAGAGAGCAGTGGGAAGGTGGGGACTTTCAGGCCTCGAAACTGCCTCATTGGGGCAAGACCTACTGGGAAGAGCTGCTGGGATCACTAGGCCTGTGCTGTTTCGGTTTCTTCAAATAAGGAGCTAACTTCACAGACTCCAGTGTTGTTGCTTTTATTGCTGACTCCGGCTCCCGACATCAAGGCAGAAAAGCCACCTCCTTTACTTAGTGCCTAGCACACGAGGGAGAAAGAAGAACATGCCACAGATTGTGGACATGACCCTCAATCTAAGGAAAATAAACAGTCGGAGGAAAAAGTTCAAGGCTGCATTTAGATAAATTGCAATGTAACGACAGAAGAGTCCTGCTAAATGGGCTGAACATTGTGGGGTTAGAAGCAGCCTTCTTCCTGAGCAATGTTTATTTAAATAGGTAGCGCTCAGGATATAAATAATTCAGCCGTTCGGCACCATTTTAAGAAAGTCTGTTCTAAATATGGACGAGTGTTACCCATCAACGGCAGTGTTTACCAGATAACCCCAGAACTGTAAATCAAGGAAAGCAGCAGGAATTCTGCACCGTTATCAGATTCAGCTACGGTTTCTCTTATGCCACAGAGACAGGCCTTGCCTCCAAAGCAGCTTGCTCTGAGGATTTAAAACAAAACAAAACAAAAAAGTGACATTTGTTTCCATAAAATGTCCTTGCACCTTAGAAAGCTGGGTTCAACCATCTTGCTTGTCCCCGCCCCCGCCATGGCGAGTGGGGAGCCGGGCTCAGGTGAGTGAGATCCCAAATCTGGAACCATAGGCAAAGGCAAGCTGGTGTGCCTCCCAACAGCCAACCTCAGCTCAGCAGAGGTGGACTCTAGTGACCCAAGTGGTGTTCTGAGCTTGGAGCAGAGACAGAGCTGGGCCTCCTGTCTGAATTAGAGGCTGAGGAGCAGAATTGCCTCCAGGGCCAAGCCCAAGGGGCACCCTAAGTTCAGAGCATCTGTCAAGCATACAGGCAGGACAAGTCTCTACCCCCAAACCATGTGGGGTCAAGGGCCTGTATCTAAGTGGTGGACATGTAAAGTGGGAATGTAAACATTTGGCAAACATCACACCCTGGGACCTTAGATTGAATGTGCTGCAAAGAACGAACAAAGGAAGATAATATTCAACTCTTCCCACACTCTACGTCTGAGACAGCATGAAGATTATGAAAGACTGCACACGCGAAAATGGTTTTTGTATTTATAAGAGATGGCAGGGATGCTGTCTGCGAGGAGGAAAATATGGCTGCTGTAAGAATGGACAAGTAATGGCTGAAATGGAAATTAAAGATGAGAAGACGTGGCAACATGAGGAAGAGATGGACATATGTTTGCAACTGAAGTGGGAAACCTGATTTTAAGAAATTGTATTAAATTAAAGTAATGCGGACAGATCTGTAATAATTTGGAAAACTAACAAAAATAAACATATACTTTTAAAAGGGCTTTCCCCCACCTGCAGCTAGCAGTTCCCATCAGATTTCCCCCGGAACTTGTGCTACATTTGAGATGCTGCAGTTGAGAGGCAACCCTCTGCTCACTTGGAGAAGGCGCGTCCAATGTTGCAACCAATGTTTGACCGGCCAACAGGGTTGAAAAAGCAAGTAGGCAGACTTTCCTGCACTCAAGCATTTGGTACATGGTTTTTATTACTGTCGCCACTTCATATGATCTCCATTTAACACTCTCCCTCTTTTAGTCTTCTAATGTTTACTGACTCACCTTGATATCCTTCCCAAAAAGGTTTGCATAGAAACAGAGCCAGTTTGGGGAGATGTAGAGGCGGCCTTGGATAAGGATGTCTCTCTGGAGAGCACAGGAGCAGACTGCAAAGAGACAAGGCATCGTGTGAAAGGGTGTGATGGTCCTGCTTTGCAGGGGGGGAAATTACCTCCCAAAGCCGTTTGCCCCCAATCAAGATTTAATGCACCCTTGCTGGTGGCAGCAGCTGTACATAAACGGAAGGAGATCCGGAATATGCCACTGGGGTTGCAAATAAAATACAAGGCACAATGGAAGGGAGCTTGAAGCTTGCCTACTACTTTATGATGTTCTGCTAGTTCTAAGGCAGGTGTTGTTGTTGTTATTCTACAGGAGGCAGGAATCAGATCTTTATCTTCCCCCACCACTGCAGATTTACTCTGACAGCTGAGTGGTGTCACGATGGCATCAGGAGACTGATAGGTGGGTGCCCCCCCCCCAGTTGTCAAAAGCTCCCCCATGAGACTGAGTCTGCTTCACCATCTCATTCCCCCAAGGGAACTTGCTGGAGAAGCAGCACCTACCAGGACTGAACCCCATCAGCTGTTGCCACCCAGACCCAGTGACACCAGCTGATTGGAAGGTGGGTGTGGTTTGGAGGAAATGGCCTCAATGGTCAACTTGGACTTCCTGATGGGCCAGGACTGGCCCACAGACCAAAGTTTCCTCACTCCTGTTATTTGGAACTTTGGAACATCTTTCTCACCAACAAGGCAAATTGAAGTTCTCCCCCTGCTCCAATGGGGCAAATCCAGATTGGGACAAAGTGATGGGAAAAGCTGGCAACCACAAGCCCCCATTCCAAGATCCAGGTCCATGTTGCCTCTGCAATTTACTTTTTAAAAAGCATTCGAGCGATTACTAATTACATCTATTGTGTTGCATCTAGTTTGGCCTTCAGAAAACCAGGTGGATTAGACACTCTGGGCTAAGGTTGCCCTCTAGGAGGTGGCTTTAGCCGGAATACAGCCAGCTGATTTGACCGGCCAATGGCCAATGAGTGAACCGCCAGGCCAGAGTAGCCAGCCTCCAATACTACCCTCCAACTCTATGATTCTCCTCTATGATTCACTTCCTCCCTTTAAGCAATGTTTGCCACTCACCTTTCAGCACACTCTCCTCGGTAGGGATGTCCTTGAACAACTTGTGGTACTGAGAGTTGTATTTATTTGGAGGCTAGACAAAAAAACAGACATAAAAAAGAGATAAGGATATCAAAGAGGTCAGGCCCGAGTGCACTGGCAGCAGGCAGATATTGGGCAAAA